>NC_029791.2:48091534-48094123 GCF_000816755.2 Arachis ipaensis | reverse complement strand
TGCAAGTTTTCACAAGCATGCAACCTCAATACATAATCATACAACTAGAACCACCACTTCTCCTAATCTTTTGCTTGCCTCAAAATTGTTTAATTCCTCAATCCTTCTTTTTCAAAGAACTTTCATGTGATGCATTTCTTGGAAATTGAGTGCAAACAAGTTTTGAAAATGAGAATGTTGTGAATGATCAAACATCTTGCTTATTGAATTATATAGAAAGAAATTATACTATGCAGACAGGCTTCCTTTCCTCCATGACCTGCACAATCACAAACAATCCAAATGAAAATTGGACATTCTCATGCCAGAATGTAGTCAGAGGATTAGTTGACACCATGTGTCAAACAGTTGGTAAACTTGAGAGATTAATGAACGAAAATCACTTCTCTTGTTTATTTATCAAGCTATGAGAATCATATTTAGCAGGATGAGCCAAGGAAATTTCACTCTATTGCTAGAATGAGGTTTCTATTAGCTCAGGCAAAACTTCAAACAGTTAGTGGGTTAGTAAAAAATTAAAGAAAAAGTGCTTGATCTAGATTACCACCTCACTTAATCATTGTCAATCTAATCAATCCCCGACAACGGCGCCAAAAACTTGATGAGTATTTTGGAGGAAAATAAATCTCTCCTGATATTGAAAGCAATAAAACTAAGAGGAAGAGAAGTGAATTCTCCTTCCCCAAGACAAAGAAATTAAAGATCACTCAATATCAAAAGCTCTCCGAAAACTATTATGAAAATTCCAAAAGAAAGCTCTCCAAAAACTTGAATTCTATCCTATTTATACACTTTTCAAAAATAATCTTCAAGCCTTGAGTTGGGCCTTTACTCTTGGTGGAATTGGGTTGAAAGAGGCCTTGGTTGATTGCTCTTGAAGTTTGAAGAAGAACCAAAGTGAACCAATTGAACCAGGTTTGAGTTTTGCAAGAGTTGGACCAAAAGTTTGAGCCAAAGTTAGGTCTAACTTTGGCTCCAACTTTTCACATCAGCTAGCATATTCTGCTACTACTCATGTTGGTGCCAACGTTAGGGGTCTAACTTTGACCCTAACGTTGGACATAATATGCAACAAATATAGCATAAAACCTCATGAAATGGCATAAATTCATATATGGTTGGTTCAATCAAGGGAAACATGAAAATCTACTCAATTAGCTTGCTTGTAGCTCAAGAAAGTGCATAATTCTAATGAAAACAAAAGAAAAAGACTAGCTAAAATAGGCTAGGATGGCTTGTCATCAGCCGCTGGGCAGCTTTCAAAGGAAGGGACGAAGGAGACTCGAGGGACAGCCCGAAGCGTCAGGCGCTTTGGACAATAACCGAATAGCTGCACCGTCTAGATTAAGCCACACGCACTACCCACACACCGCTCATCCGCCACCACGGTCCGCAAACACAGCACGCCCGGACGAATCGCGCCCCGCACGCCTAGGCGCGTGCAGGCAAGCGGAAGCACACGAGGTAGCCGAGTCAGCGCCGCTGGGCAGGGTTCGGGGGAAGCGACGAAGAACATTCAAGGGACAGCCAGATGCGTGACGTGCTTCGGGCGATAGCCGAACAGCCGCACCGTCTTAAGCAACACGCCCAACGCACACTGCATCGGGCACCGTCGTACGTCGACCCTAGACGTAGGGCGAGCACGACACGTTGCCCCTCGGGAGTGGACACGAACAGGTAACCATCTTCCGCAATGTGCCCCCTCAAAGTGCTGGGACGAGCACGTCGCGTTGCCCCCTGCCCACGACACCCGCTGCCACACGCATATCCATCATCCGCGTCGTGCGCAACACTAGGCCTGGCCAATCGTTGGGCTGCGCAAGCCGCGTTGCCCCTCGCGGGGGCGCACAGGCCCCCGCCGTTCCCACGTCGTGCTCGGACTTGGGATGATCCCCCTAGTCCTGGGCCGAGCACAAGGTGTTGCCTCGAGCGTGTGCCCAAGGCACAACTCCACCACGCCATGCTCCCTAGGTGGTGCCTAGGTGGGCCGTGCACGGACGTGTTTTCCTTCTTGTTGGTCCTTCGGTGATCGGGGTTCACCGCAGCCAGACGCTCGTGCTCGACCTTGGACCCGTGGCGGGGGACCCCGGCGGCACACCACAACCACAACATGCTTGCTAGTGTGCCTAGGGGATGGCAAGGCAACGTGCATCTTGCTGGCATTGCGCCCAGCAAGCCTTTGGGCAACTCAAGTTTCAGCAGCACGACACCCCTCCCCCCTATAATAGGCTGCCGAGCCATTACCAAAGTGCCACGGGTAGACATCCTTTTCCGTGAGGAGACATACTCAAGGAAAGTGCACTAGAGGTCGAATTTTGAAGCCGTTTTTTGCAAAAACGTCTAGAAAAATAAGATCTTTCCATCCTCCAAATTTGGTGAATTTACATCGTCTGGATTTTTTTTGACGATTTTTTTAATGCCCGGAAAGACGGAAATTCAAAAAAATGAAAAACGAAGCAAACGTGCGATTTTTGACCTGAATTTTTTTGTGAAGCCTTTACATAATATTTCCAAGGTTCCCTCAAAATTTCACAAAAAATGCACAAGCCAATTCTGAGATATGAAAATTTGACTCCTCCGTTGCAACGC
>NC_029791.2:48083767-48086421 GCF_000816755.2 Arachis ipaensis | reverse complement strand
CCTTTTGGTTTTAAGGGTTATTGGCTTTTTGCTCTTGCCTCTTGGTTTTAAGAGCTTTGGCTTTTTCTGCTTGCTTTTTCTTTTTCTTTTCTTCTCTTTTTTTTTCGCCTATATTATATTTTTTTTCTGCAAGCTTTGTTCTTTGCTGCTTTTTCTTGCTTCAAGAATCATTTTTATGATTTTTCAGATTATCAAATAACATGTCTCCTAGTCATCATTCTTTCAAGAGCCAACATATTTAACATTCTAAAACAACAACTTCAAAAGACATATGCACTGTTCAAGCATTCATTCAGAAAACAAGAAGCATTGTCACCACATCAATATAATTAAACTAATTTCAAGGATAAATTCTAAACTCATGTACTTATTGTTCTTTTGAATTAAAACATTTTTCATTTAAGAGAGGTGATGGATTCATAGGACATTCATAACTTTAAGACATAGTTACTAAATACTAATGATCATGTAATGAAGACACAAACATATATAAGCACTTAACATAAAGAAAACGAAAAATAGAGAAAGTAAGAACAAGGTATGAGTCCACCTTAGTGATGGTGGCGTTTCCTTCTTGAGGAACGAATGATGTCCTTGAGCTCTTCTATGTCTCTTCCTTGTCTTTGTTGCTCATCCCTTATTGCTTTTTGATCTTCTCTTATTTCATGAAGGATGATGGAGTGCTCTTGATGTTCCACCCTTAATTGTCCCGTGTTGGAACTTAATTCTCCTAGGGAGGTGTTGAATTGCTCCCAATAGTTTTGTGGAGGAAAATGCATCCCTTGAGGTATCTCAAGGATTTATTGATGATGAGCTTCCTTATGTTTTTCTTGAGCTCCATCAGTGGGCTCTCTTGTTTGCTCCATCCTTTTCTTAGTGATGGGCTTGTGAGATGAATCTTTCCATCTCCCATGGCTCAGAGGTGGAAGCAATTGTCTTCCCTTTCCTCTTTCTTGAGGTTTCTCTGGCCTTAGGTGCCATTAATGGTAATGGAAAAACAAAAAGCTTATGCTTTTACCACACCAAACTTAGAATGTTGCTCACCCTCGAGCAAAAGAAGAAAGAATAGAAGAAGAAGAAGAAGAAGATATGGAGGAGATGGGGGGATGTGTGTATTCGGCCATATAGGTGGGATTGGGTGGGAGAGAGATGTTGAATTTTGAAGGTAGGTGGGTGTATGGATGTGAGTGGTAAATGGAAAACAGAAGGGATGATCATGAATGGAGAGAGAGGGAGATATAGGATTATGAGGAGGTAAGGTGAGTGGAGGTATGTGGGGATCCTGTGGGGTCCACAGATCCTGAGGTGATCCTGTGGGGTCTACAAATCCTTAGGTGTTCAAGGATTTACAACCTTGCACCAAATTAGGCATGCAAAATGCCCTTGCACACAACTCTGGGCGTTCAGCACTAGATTGGTGCTTGTTTTGGGCGTTGAACGCCCATTTGTGGCCCATTTCTGGCGTTGAACACCAGAACCATGCTTGTTCTGGGCGTTCAGCGCCAGCTCTTCTCCAGGGTGCATTTCTGGCATTCAAACGCCCAGATGCTGCCCCTTTCTGGCGTTCAGCGCCAGAACCATGCTCTGTTCTGGCGTTGAACGCCCAAAATATGCTTCTTACTGGCGTTTAAACGCCAGTAAGGTTTTCCTCTAGGGTGTGATTTTTTTTTTGCTGTTTTTGATTCTGCTTTTAATTTTTCTATTTTTTTTTGTGACTTCACATGATCATGAACTTAATAAAACATGAAAAACAATAAAGATTAGATAAATAAACATTGGGTTGCCTCCCAACAAGCGCTTCTTTAATGTCAATAGCTTGACAGTGGGCTCTCATGGAGCCTCACAGATGTGCAGAGCTTTGTTGAGACCTCCCAACACCAAACTTAGAGTTTGGATATGGGGGTTTGACACCAAACTTAGAATTTGGTTGTGACCTCCCAACACCAAACTTAGAGTTTGACTGTGGGGGCTCTGGTTGACTCTGTAGTGAGAGAAGCTTTTCATGCTTCCTCTCCATGGTTGCAGAGGGATAACCTTGAGTTGCAAACACAAGGGAGTCTTCATTCAATTGAAGGACTGGTTCACCTCTGTCAACATCAATCACAGCTCTTGCTGTGGCTAGGAAAGGTCTTCCTAGGATGATGGATTCATCCTCAGCCTTCCCAGTATCTAGGACTATGAAATCAGCAGGGATGTAAAGGCCTTCAACCTTTACTAACACGTCCTCTACTTGTCTATAGGCCTGTTTTCTAGAACTGTCTGCCATCTCTAATGAGATTTTAGCAGCTTGCACCCCAAAGATTCCCAGTTTCTCTATTACAGAGAGGGGCATGAGGTTTATCCCTGAACCAAGGTCACACAGAGCCTTAAAGATCATGGTGCCTATGGTACAGGGTATTAAGAACTTTCCAGGATCCTGTTTCTTCTGAGGCAATGTCAGTTGATCCAGATCACTTAGTTCATTGGTGAACAAGGGAGGTTCATCTTCCCAAGTATCAATGCCAAATAATTTGGCATTCAGCTTCATGATTGTACCAAGGAACTTGGCAGCTTGCTCTTCAGTAACATCCTTATTCTCTTCAGAAGAGGAATACTCATCAGAGATCATGAATGGCATAAGGAGGTTTAATGGAATCTCTATGGTCTCAAGATGA
>NC_029791.2:48079583-48083015 GCF_000816755.2 Arachis ipaensis | reverse complement strand
ACAGCAAAAGGGAAAAGCATGAGCCTGTAGACTTCAGGATCTACTCCATTAGTCTTAATAGTATCACAGATCTGCAAGAATTTAGTTAAGAACTAAAAAGGATCTTCAGATGGAAGTCCATGAAACTTGCAGTTTTGCTGCATCAGAGAAACTAATTGAGGTTTCAGCCCAAAGTTGTTTGCTCCAATGGTAGGAATGGAGATGCTTCTTCCATGTAAATTGGAATTTGGTGCAGTAAAGTCACCCAGCATTCTCCTTGCATTATTGTTGTTGGGTTCGGCTGCCATCTCCTTTACTTGTTCGAAATTTTCAATAAGGTTGTCTCTGGATTGTTGTAATTTAGCTTCTCTTAGTTTCCTCTTCAGAGTCCTTTCAGGTTCTGGATCAGCTTCAACAAGAATGCCTTTTTCCTTGTTCATGCTCATAAGAAAGAGAAGAGAACAAGAAAAGAAGAGGAATCCTCTATGTCACAGTAAAGACGTTCCTTACTGTTAGTAGAAGAAGAAAAGGAATAGGGGTGAAGAAGAATGAAGAATCCAAACACAAGAGTAAGGATAGGAGCAGTGATGTGAGATGAAGAGAAGTGTTAGTAGATGAATAAATAATTAGAATAAGATGAGAGAGGGAGAGGATTTTCGAAAATTACTTTTGAAGAAGAGTTAGTGATTTTTGAAAATAGTTTTTGAAAAAGATTAGTAATTTTCGAAAATAATAAAAAAAATCAAAAATTAAAATAATTAGTTAATTAAAAAGAATTTTTGAAAAAGAGGGAAGATATTTTCGAAAATTAGAGAGAGAGAGAGTTAGTTAGGTAGTTTTGAAAAAGATAAGAAACAAACAAAAAGTTAGTTAGTTAGTTGAAACAAATTTGAAAATCAATTTTTTAAAAGATGAGAAGATAAGAAGTTAGAAAAGATATTTAAAATCAAATTTTTTTTTTTGAAAAAGATATGATTTTGAAAAAGATAAGATAGGAAGATATTTTTGAAAAGATATGATTGAAATTAGTTTTGAAAAAGATTTGATTTTTAAAATCACAATTAATGACTTGATTCACAAGAAATCACAAGATATGATTCTAGAACTTAAAGTTTGAATCTTTCTTAACAAGTAAGTAACAAACTTGAAATTTTTGAATCAAAACATTAATTGATGATGTTATTTTCGAAAATTAGGAGATAAAGATAAGAAAAAGATTTTTGAAGAACATTTTTAAAATTTTCGAAAATAACTAAAAAAAATGAAAAAGATTTTGATTTTTGAAAAAGATTTTGAAAAAGATGAGATTTTTAAATTGAAAATTTGATTTGACTCATAAAACAACTAGATTTTAAAAATTTTTAAAAAAGTCAAATCTAATTTTCGAAATTTTAAGAGAGAGAAAGGGAAAGATATTTTTTTGATTTTTGAAATTTTTATGATGAGAGGGAAAACATGAAAAAGATGCAATGCATGAAAATTTTTAGATCAAAACAATGAATGCATGCAAGAATGCTATGAATGTCAAGATGAACACCAAGAACACTTTGAAGATCATGATGAACATCAAGAACATATTTTTGAAATTTTTTTTTTTGCAAAGAAAATATGCAAGACACCAAACTTAGAAATCTTTAATGCTTAGGCATTAAGAATTCAAAAATGCATATGAAAAACACCATACAACACAAAACAATAAAACATCAAGATCAAACAAGACGACTTACCAAGAACAACTTGAAGATCATGAAGAACACCATGAATGCATGAATTTTCGAAAAATGCAAGATGAATATGCAATTGACACCAAACTTAAAAATTGACTCAAGACTCAAACAAGAAACACAAAATATTTTTGATTTTTATGATTTTCTAATTTTTTTGGATTTTTTCGAAAATTATTTAGAAAGAGAAAAATAAGGATTCCAAAATTTTTAATATGAATTCCAGGAATCTTATGCTCTTTAGTCTAAAGCTCCAATCAAAGGGTCAGGCATGGCTTAATAGCCAGCCAAGCTTTAGTATGTAAATCAGGAACAGCAGCAGATGGATTAGCAACAACTAGCTTGCTCTTGATAACAAATTGGAAGCCTCAGTCCAAATGAATTTAGACATGGCTTTACAGCCAGCCAGGCTTCACATGCTTCATGAAACACTAGAATTCATTCTTAAAAATTCTGAAGAAAAATATATTTTTGAAAACATATTTTTTTTCTCTTTTTTTGAAAACAGGTGAGAAAATTTTGAAATATTTTTGAAAATTTTTTTGAAAACAAAACGAAAAGAAAGTTACCTAATCTGAGCAACAAGATGAACCGTCAGTTGTCCAAATTCGAACAATCCCCGGCAACGGCGCCAAAAACTTGGTGCACGAAATTGTGATCTCTGGTAATGGCTCCAAAGACTTGGTGCTCTAATCTCAATTCATAATTTGTCACAACTTCGATACAACTAACCAGCAAGTGCACTGGGTTGTCCAAGTAATAAACCTTACGTGAGTAAGGGTCGATCCCACGGAGATTGTTGGTATGAAGCAAGCTATGGTCACCTTGTAAATCTCAGTCAAGCGGATAATAATTGATTATGGAGTTTTCGAAAATAATACTAATTAAACAGAAAATAAGGATAGAAACACTTATGTAATTCATTGGTGAGAATTTCAGATAAGCGCATAGAGATGCTTTCGTTCCTCTGAACCTCTGCTTTCCTGCTGTCTTCATCCAATCAATCCTACTCCTTTCCATGGATGGCTTTATGTAAGGGCATCACCGTTGTCAATGGCTACATCCCATCCTCTTGTGAAAATGGTCCAAATGCTCTGTCACAGCACGGCTAATCATCTGAGGTTCTCAATCATATTGGAATAGGATTCACCCTCCTTTTGCGTCTGTCACTACGCCCAGCACTCGTGAGTTTGAAGTTCGTCACAGTCATTCAATCCCAGAATCCTACTCGGAATACCACAGACAAAGTTTAGACTTTCCGGATTCTCATGAATGCCGCCATCAATCTAGCTTACACCACGAAGATTCTGATTAAGAGATCCAAGAGATACTCATTCAATCTAAGGTAGAACGGAAGTGGTTGTCAGGCACGCGTTCATAGGGAATGATGATGATTGTCACGTTCATCACATTCACGTTGAAGTGCGAATGAATATCTTAGAAGCGGAATAAGTTGAATTGAATCGAAAAACAGTAGTACTTTGCATTAATCTTTGAGGAACAGCAGAGCTCCACACCTTAATCTATGGAGTGCAGAAACTCTACCGTTGAAAAATACATAAGTGAGAGGTCCAGGCATGGCCGAGAGGCCAGCCCCCTAAAACGTGATCACAGGATCAAAAATACAATCCATGATGTCAATTACAATAGTAAAAAGTCCTATTTATAACAAACTAGCTACTAGGGTTTACAGAAGTAAGTAATTGATGCATAAATTCACTTCCGGGGC
>NC_029791.2:48059583-48069583 GCF_000816755.2 Arachis ipaensis | reverse complement strand
CTTTGCTAAAGTCCCCAATTAGAGGTGTTCAGGGTTCTTAAGCACACTCTTTTTTTTTTTGCTTTGGACCTTGACTTTAACCGCTCAGTCTCAAGTTTTCACTTGACACCTACATGCCACAAGCACATGGTTAGGGACAACTTGGTTTAGCCGCTTAGGCCAGGATTTTATTCCTTTAGGCCCTCCTATCCACTGATGCTCAAAGCCTTGGGATCCTTTTTTATTTGCCCTTGCCTTTCGGTTTTAAGGGTTATTGGCTTTTTGCTCTTGCCTCTTGGTTTTAAGAGCTTTGGCTTTTTCTGCTTGCTTTTTCTTTCTATTTTTTTTTTCGCCTATTTTTTTTTCTGCAAGCTTTGCTCTTTGCTGCTTTTTCTTGCTTTAAGAATCATTTTTATGATTTTTCAGATTATCAAATAACATGTCTCCTAGAATAGTTTTGTGGAGGAAAATGCATATGAGGCATCTCCGGGATCTCATGGTGATGAGCTTCATGGGCCTCTTGAGCTCCATGAATGGGCTCTCTTGCTTGCTCCATCCTTTTCTTAGTGATGGGCTTCTCTTCCTCAATGGGATTGTCTCCTTCTATGAAAGCTCCAGCTGAGTAACATAGATGGCAAATAAGATGAGGAAAAGCTAGCCTTGCCATGGGGGAGGATTTTTCGGCTATTTTGTAGAGTTCAAGGGAGATGACTTCATGAACTTCTACTTCCTCTCCAATCATGATGCTATGGATCATGATGGCCCTATCCACAGTAACTTCAGATCGGTTGCTAGTGGGGATAATGGAGCGTTGGATGAACTCCAACCATCCTCTAGCCACAGGCTTGAGGTCCAGTCTTCTCAGTTGAACCGGCTTGCCTTTGGAGTCAATCTTCCATTGAGCTCCTTCCACACATATGTCCATGTGGACTTGGTCCAACCTTTGATTAAAGTTGACCCTTCTAGTGTAGGGGCGTTCATCTCCTTGCATCATAGGCAAGTTAAACGCCAACCTCACATTTTTCGGACTAAAATCTAAGTATTTCCCCCGAACCATTGTAACATAATTCTTTGGATTCGGGTTCTTACTTTGATCATGGTTCCTAGTGATCCATGCATTGGCATAGAACTCTTGAACCATTAGGATGCCGACTTGTTGGATGGGGTTTGTTAGAACTTTCCAACCTCTTCTTTGAATTTCATGTTGGATCTCCGGATACTCATTTCTTTTGAGTTTGAAAGGGACCTCGGGGATCACCTTCTTGGTCACAACATCATAGAAGTGGTCTTGATGAGCTTTGGAGATGAATCTTTCCATCTTCCATGACTCGGAGGTGGAAGTTTTTGTCTTCCCTTTCCCTTTTCTAGAGGATTCTCCGGTCTTAGGTGCCATCAATGGTAATGGAAAAACAAAAAGCTTATGCTTTTACCACACCAAACTTAGAATATTGCTCGCCCTCGAGTGAGAAAAAAAAGGATTAGATGAAGAAGAAGAAGAAAATATGGAGAAGAGGGGTGAAGTGTGTTTCGGCCAAGTAGAGAAGAGAGGGTTGTGTTATGTGAAAATAAGGAAGGATGGAGGGCTATATATAGGGGAGGGAGGGGGGTTAAGGTTCGGCCATTTAGGGTGGGTTTGGGTGGGAAATTGGTTTTGAATTTTGAAGGTAGGTGGAGTTTATGAGGTAGGTTTATGGGGAAGAGTGGATAGATGTGAGTGGTGAAGAGGTGATGGGGAAAAGAGATTGAGGTGATTGGTGAAGGGTTTTGGGGAAGAGTGTTTATGGGATTGTGTAAAAGAGGGGTAAGAAGAAGTGAGTGGAGATAGGTGGGGATCCTATGGGGTCCACAGATCCTGAGGTGTTCAAGGATTTACAACCTTGCACCAAATTAGGCATGTAAAATGCCCTTGCACGCAACTCTGGGCGTTCAGCGCCAGGTTGGTGCCCATTTTGGGCGTTCAATGCCCATTTGTTGCCTATTTTTGGCGTTGAACGCCAGAACCATGCTTGTTCTGGGCGTTCAGTGCCAGCTTCTCTCCAGGGTGCAGTTCTGGCGTCCAGCGCCCAGATGCTGCCCATTTTGGGCGTTCAGCACCCAGATACTGCCCATTTTGGGCGTTCAGTGCCAGAACCATGCTCTGTTCTGGCGTTGAACGCCAGACAGGTGCTTCCTCCAGGGTGTGATTTTTCTTCTGCTGTTTTTGATTCCATTTTCAATTTTTATATTTATTTTGTGACTCCACATGATCATGAACCTATAAAGACATATAACTAAGAAGAATATAGTTAGATAAATAAAAATTGGGTTGCCTCCCAACAAGCGCTTCTTTAATGTCAATAGCTTGACAGTGGGCTCTCATGGAGCCTCATAGATGTTCAGAGCATTGTTGAGACTCTCCAACACCAAACTTAGAGTTTGGATATGGGAGTTCAACACCAAACTTAGAATTTGGTTGTGGCCTCCCAACACCAAACTTAGAGTTTGACTGTCGGGGCTCTAGTTGACTCTGTTTTGAGAGAAGCTTTTTATGCTTCCTCTCCATGTTGACAGAAAGATGACCTTGAGTTGTAAACACAAGGGAGTCCCCATTCAATTGAAGGACTAATTCACCTCTGTCAACATCAATCACAGCTCTTGCTGTGGCTAGGAAAGGTCTTCCTAGGATGATGGATTCATTCTCTTCCTTTCCAGTATCCAAGACTATGAAATCGGTAGGGATGTAAAGGCCTTCAATCTTCACTAACACGTCCTCTACTTGTCCATAAGCCTATTTTCTTGAGTTGTCTGCCATCTCTAATGAGATTTTAGCAGCTTGTACCCCATAGATTCCCAGTTTCTCTATTACAGAGAGAGGCATGAGGTTTATCCCTGAACCAAGGTCACACAGAGCCTTAAAGATCATGGTGCCTATAGTACAAGGTATTATGAACTTTCCAGGATCCTGTCTCTTCTGAGGCAATGTCAGTTGATCCAGATCACTTAGTTCATTAGTGAAAAAGGGAGGTTCATCTTCCCAAGTCTCATTACCAAATAAATTGGCATTCAGCTTCATGATTGCACCAAGGAACTTGGCAACTTGCTCTTCAGTAACATCCTCATTCTCTTCAGAAGAAGAATACTCATCAGAGCTCATGAATGGCATAAGGAGGTTCAATGGAATCTCTATGGTCTCTAGATGAGTTTCAGATTCCTTTGGTTCCTCAGAGGGAAGCTCCTTATTGATCACTGGACGTCCCAAGAGGTCTTCCTCCTTGGGATTCACGTCCTTCTCTCCCTCTTTGGGTTCGGCCATTTTGGTTATGTCAATGGTCTTGCACTCTCCTTTTAGATTTTCTTCTGTATTGCTTGGGAGAGTACTAGGAGGGATTTCAGTGATCCTTTTACTCAGCTGGCCCACTTGTGCTTCCAAATTTCTAATGGAAGACCTTGTTTCATTCATGAAACTCACAGTGGCCTTAGATAGATCAGAGACTAAATTTTCTAAGCTAGATAGATTCTGCTCAGAATTCTCTGTCTGTTGCTGAGTGGATGATGAAAAAGGCTTGCTATTGCTAAACCTGTTTCTTCCACCATTATTAAAGCCTTGTTGAGGCTTTTGATCCTTCCATGAGAAATTTGGATGATTTCTCCATGTTGAGTTATAGGTGTTTCCATAAGGTTCACCTAAGTAATTTACCTCTGCTATTATAGGGTTCTCAGGATCATAGGCTTCTTCTTCAGAAGATGCCTCTTGAGTACTGTTGGATGCAGCTTGCATTCCATTCAGACTCTGAGAGATCATATTGACTTGCTGGGTCAATATTTTATTCTGAGCCAGTATGGCATTCAGAGTATCAATTTCAAGAACTCCCTTCTTCATAGGCATCCCACTACTCACAGGATTCCTCTCAGAAGTGTACATAAACTGGTTATTAGCAACCATGTCAATGAGTCTTTGAGCTTCTGCAGGCGTTTTCTTTAGGTGAATGGATCCACCTGCAGAAGTGTCCAATGACATCTTTGATAGCTCAGATAAACCATCATAAAATATATCCAGGATGGTCCATTCTGAAAGCATGTCAGAAGGACACTTTTTGGTCAACTGTTTGTATCTTTCCCAAGCTTCATAGAGGGATTCACCATCTTTTTGTTTGAAGGTTTGAACATCCACTCTAAGCTTGCTCAGCTTTTGAGGAGGAAAGAACTTGGCTAAGAAAGCCGTGACCAGCTTATCCCAAGAGTTCAGCTATCCTTAGGTTGAGAGTCCAACCATATTCTAGCTCTGTCTCTTACAGTAAATGGGAAAAGCATGATCCTGTAGACTTCAGGATTTACACCATTAGTCTTAACAGTATCACAGATCTGCAAGAATTCAGTTAAGAATTGAAAAGGATCTTCAGATGGAAGTCCATGAAACTTGCAGTTCTGCTGCATCAGAGAAACTAGCTGAGGTTTCAGCTCAAAATTGTTTGCTCCAATGGTAGGGATGGAGATGCTCCTTCCATGTAAATTGGAATTAGGTGCAGTAAAGTCACCAAGCATTATCCTTGCATTATTGTTGTTGGGTTCGGCTGCCATCTCCTTTACTTGTTCGAAATTTTCAATAAGGTTGTCTCTGGATTGTTGTAATTTAGCTTCTCTTAGTTTTTTCGTCAGAGTTCTTTCAGGTTCTGGATCAGCTTCAACAAGAATGCCTTTTTCTTTGTCCCTGCTCATAAGAAAGAGAAGAGAGAAAGAAAAGAAGAGGGATCCTTTATGTCACAGTAAAGAGGTTCCTTATTGTTAGTAGAAGAAGAAAAGAAGAAAAAATTCGAACACAGATATGAGAAGGGGTTCAAATTTGGTAAGTGATGTGAGGAAGAGATGTTAGTAGATGAATAAATAAATAGAATAGGATGAGGGAGAAGAATTTTCAAAAAATATTTTTAGAAAAAGAGTTAGTGATTTTTGAAAATAGTTTTTGAAAAAGGTTAGTGATTTTTCGAAAATAAAAATCAAAAATTAAAATAATTAGTTAATTAAAAAGAAATTTTGAAAAAGAGGGAAGATATTTTCGAAAATTAGAGAGAGAGAGTTAGTTAGGTGGTTTTGAAGAAGGTAAGAAACAAACAAAATGTTAGTTAGTTAGTTGAAACAAATTTTGAAAATCAATTTTGAAAAGATAAGAAGATAAGAAGTTAGAAAAGATATTTTGAAATCAAATTTTTGAAAAAGATAAGATAAGAAGATATTTTTGAAAAGATATGATTGAAATTAGTTTTGAAAAAGATTTGATTTTTAAAATCACAATTAAAAAATAAGAAAAATATTTTTGAAAAATATTTTTTTAAAATTTTCGAAAATAACTAAGAAAAATGAAAAAGATTTGATTTTTTGAAAAAGATTTTGAAAAAGATAAGATTTTCAAATTGAAAATTTTGATTTGACTCATGAAAACAACTAGATTTTAAAAATTTTTGAAAAAGTCAAATCTAATTTTCGAATTTATGAGAGAGAAAAAGGGAAAGATATTTTTTTTGTTTTTTTGAATTTTTATAATGAGAGAGAAAAACAAGAAAAATGATGCAATGCATGAAAGTTATGGATCAAAACAATGAATGCATGCAAGAATGCTATGAATGTCAAGATGAACACCAAGAACACTATGAAGGTCATGATGAACATCAAGAACATATTTTTGAAAAATTTTTAATGCAAGGAAAACATGCAAGACACCAAACTTAGAATTCTTTAATACTTAAACACTAAGAATTCAAGAATGCATATGAAAAACAAGAAAAGACACAAAACATGCAAATGCAAAGATCAAACAAGAAGACTTACCAAGAACAACTTGAAGATCATGAAGAACACTATGAATGCATGAATTTTCGAAAAATGCAAGATGAATATGCAATTGACACCAAACTTTCAACTTGACTCAAGACTCAAACATGAAATATTTTTTATTTTTATGATTTTATGATTTTTTTTTTGTATTTTCTTTTAATTTTTTTCGAAAATCATTTTGAAAAAGAAAAATAAGGATTTCAAAATCTTTAATATGAATTCCAGGAATCTTGTACTCTTTAGTCTAAAGCTCCGATCTGAGGGTTAGACATGGCTTAATAGCCAGTCAAGCTTTAGAATGGATTTACATCCATTGAGGTGATTAGTTGAAGACCAATCCCAAAGGAGTTTGGGTATGGCTTTACAGCCAGATAGGATTCAACACGTTACCATGAAACTCTAGAATTCATTCGTGAAAGCTTTGAAGCCATAGAATAATTTATTTTTGAAAACATTATTTTTATTAAATTTTTTTTTTCGAAAACAAAAGAAAAATTTTTGAAAGATTTTTGAAAAATTTTTGAAAACAGAACAAAAAGAAAATTACCTAATCTGAGCAACAAGATGAACCGTCAGTTGTCCAAACTCGAACAATCCCCGGCAACGGCGCCAAAAACTTGGTATGCGAAATTGTTACTCAGGTTGTGAATTGTTATTCGAAATTGATTCCCTGGCAATGGCACCAACGGATGCACAGAACCATGGTCTAGACATATCTTCACAACTTCGCATAACTAACCAGCAAGTGCACTGGGTCGTCCAAGTAATAAACCTTACGTGAGTAAGGGTCGATCCCACGGAGATTGTTCGTATGAAGCAAGCTATGGTCACCATGTAAATCTCAGTCAGGCGGATATAAAATGGTTATGGAGTTTTCGAATATTAATTAATAAAAAGTAAAGATAGAGATACTTGTGTAATTCATTGGTGAGAATTTCAGATAAGCGTATAGAGATGCGTTTCTTCCTCTGAATCTCTGCTTTCCTACTATCTTCATCCAATCAGTCTTACTCCTTTCCATGGCTGGCTTTATGCAAGGGCATCACCGTTGTCAGTGGCTACATCCCCTCCTCTCAGTGAAAATGGTCAACACACCCTGTCACGGCACGGCTATTCATCTGTCGGTTCTCGATCATGCTGGAATAGGATTCACCCTCCTTTTGCGTCTGTCACTAACGCCCAGCACTCGCGAGTTTGAAGCTCGTCACAGTCATTCAATCATTGAATCCTGCTCGGAATACCATAGACAAAGTTTAGACTTTCCGGATTCTCTTGAATGCCGCCATCATTCTAGCTTACACCACGAAGATTCTGATTAAGAGATCCAAGAGACACTCATTCAATCGAAAGTAGAACGGAAGTAGTTGTCAGGCACGCGTTCATGGGGAATGATGATGATTGTCACGTTCATCACATTTAGGTTGAAGTACGAATGAATATCTTAGAAGCGAAATAAGATGAATTGAATAGAAAAACAGTAGTACTTTGCATTAATCTTTGAGGAACAGCAGAGCTCCACACCTTAATCTATGGAGTGCAGAAACTCTACCGTATGAAAATACATAAGTGAAGGTCCAGGCATGGCCGAGAGGCCAGCCCCTCTGATCTAAGAACCAGGCGTCCAAAGATGTTCCAAGATGTTCAAAGATGTCTAATACAATAGTAAAAAGTCCTATTTATAATAAACTAGTCACTAGGGTTTACAGAAGTAAGTAATTGATGCATAAATCCACTTCCGGGGCCCACTTGGTATGTGCTTGGGCTGAGCTTGAGTGTTTCACATGTAGAGGTCCTTCTTGGAGTTGAACGCCAGCTTTTGTGCCAGTTTGGGCGTTGAACTCCACTTTGCAGCTTGTTTCTGGCGCTGGACGCCAGAATTGGGCAGAGAGCTGGCATTGAACGCCAATTTACGTCATCTAAACTCGGGTAAAGTATGGACTATTATATAATTCTGAAAAGCTCTGGATGTCTACTTTCCAACGCAATTGGAAGCGCGCCATTTTGAGTTCTGTAGCTCTAGAAAATCTATTTTGAGTGCAGGGAGGTCAGAATCCAACAACATCAGCAATCCTTCTTCAACCTCTGAATCTGATTTTTGCTCAAGTCCCTCAATTTCAGCCATAAAATACCTGAAATCACAAAAAAACACACAAACTCATAGTAAAGTCTAGAAATGTGAATTTAACATAAAAACTAATGAAAACATCCCTAAAAGTAACTAGATCCTACTAGAAACATACTAAAAATAATGCCAAAAAGCATATAAATTATCCGCTCATCAGCCATTCATGAGCTCTGATGAGTATTCCTCTTCTGAAGAGAATGAGGATGTTATTGAAGAGCAAGCTGCCAAGTTCCTTGGTGCAATCATGAAGCTAAATGCCAAATTATTTGGCATTGATACTTGGGAAGATGAACCTCCCTTGTTCACCAATGAACTAAGTGATCTGGATCAACTGACATTGCCTCAGAAGAAACAGGATCCTAGAAAGTTCTTAATACCTTGTACCATAGGCACCATGATCTTTAAGGCTCTATGTGACCTTGGTTCAGGGATAAACCTCATGCCCCTCTCTGTAATAGAGAAACTGGGAATCTTTGGGGTGCAAGCTGCTAAAATCTCATTAGAGATGGCAGACAGTTCTAGAAAACAGGCCTATGGACAAGTAGAGGACGTGTTAGTAAAGGTTGAAGGCCTTTACATCCCTGCTGATTTGATAGTCCTAGATACTGGGAAGGCTGAGGATGAATCCATCATCCTAGGAAGACCTTTCCTAGCCACAGCAAGAGCTGTGATTGATGTGGACAGAGGAGAATTGATCCTTCAAATAAATGAGGACAACCTTGTGTTTACAACTCAAGGATCTCTCTCTGCATCCATGGAGAGGAAGCATAAAAAGCTTCTCTCAAAGCAGAGTCAAACAAAGCCCCCACAGTCAAACTCTAAGTTTGGTGTTGGGAGGCCACAACCAAACTCTAAGTTTGGTGTCAAACCCCCATATCCAAACTCTAAGTTTAGTGTTGGGAGGTCTCAATAAAGCTCTGCACATCTGTGAGGCTCCATGAGAGCCCACTGTCAAGCTATTGACATTAAAGAAGCGCTTGTTGGGAGGCAACCCAATGTTTATTTATCTAATCTTCATTGTTTTTCATGTTTTATTAGGTTCATGATCATGTGAAGTCACGAAAAAAATAGAAAAATTAAAAGCAGAATCAAAAACAGCAAAAAAAATCACACCCTGGAAGAAGACCTTACTGGCGTTTAAACGCCAGTAAGAAGCACGTTTTGGGCGTTCAACGCCAGAACAGGGCATGGTTCTGGCGCTGAACGCCAGAAAGGGGCAGCATCTGGGCGTTTGAACGCCAGAATTGCACCCTGGAGAAGAGCTAGCGCTGAACGCCCAGAACAAGCATGGTTCTGGCGTTCAACGCCAGAAATGGGCAACAAATGGGCGTTCAACCCCCAGAACAAGCACCAATCTGGCGCTGAACGCCCAGAGTTGTGTGCAGGGGCATTTTGCATGCCTAATTTGGTGCAAGGTTGTAAATCCTTGAACACCTCAGGATCTGTGGACCCCACAGGATCACCTCAGGATCTGTGGACCCCACAGGATCACCTCCTACCTCCACTCACTTCTTCTCACCCCTCTTTCACACAATCCCATAAATACTGTTCCCCAAAACTCTTTACCAATCACCTCAATCTCTCTTCCCTATCATTGATGGCACCCAAGACCGGAGAATCCTCTAGAAAAGGGAAAGGGAAGACAAAAGCTTCCACTTCCGAGTCTTGGGAGATGGAAAGGTTCATCTCCAAAGCCCATCAAGACCACTTCTATGATGTTGTGGCCAAGAAGAAGGTGATCCCCGAGGTCCCTTTCAAACTCAAAAGAAATGAGTATCCGGAGATCCGACATGAAATCCAAAGAAGAGGTTGGGAAGTTCTAACAAACCCCATCCAACAAGTCGGCATCCTAATGGTTCAAGAGTTCTATGCCAATGCATAGATCACTAGAAACCATGATCAAAGTAAGAACCCGAACCCAAAGAATTATCTCACAATGGTTCGGGGGAAATACTTAGATTTTAGTCTGGAAAATGTGAGGTTGGCGTTTAACTTGCTTATAATGCAAGGAGATGCACGCCCCTACACTAGAAGGGTCAACTTTAATCAAAGGTTGGACCAAGTCCTCATGGACATATGTGTGGAAGA
>NC_029791.2:48044429-48059472 GCF_000816755.2 Arachis ipaensis | reverse complement strand
ATGAAATTAGAGAAGATCAAAAAGCAATGAGGGAGGAGCAACAAAGACAAAGAAGAGACATAGAAGAGCTCAAGGACATCACTGGTTCCTCAAGAAGGAAACGCCACCATCACTAAGGTGGACTCATTCATTGTTCTTACTTTTTCTGTTTTTCGTTTTCTATGCTAAGTGCTTATCTATGTTTGTGTCTTCATTATATGATCATTAGTATTTAGTAACTATGCCTTAAAGTTATGAATGTCCTTTGAATCCATCACCTTTCTTAAATGAAAAATGTTTTAATTCAAAAGAACAAGAAGTACATGAGTTTCGAATTTATCCTTGAACTTAGTTTAATTATATTGATGTGGTGACAATGCTTCTTGTTTTCTGAATGAATGCTTGAACAGTGCATATTGATGAGTATTTTGGAGGAAAAATAAATCTCTCCCAAAACACATAAATCTAACCGGCAAGTGTACCGGGTCGTATCAAGTAATAAAAACTCACGGGAGTGAGGTCGATCCCACAGGGATTGAAGGATTGAGCAATTTTAGCTTAGTGGTTGATTTAGTCAAGCGAATCAAGATTTGGTTGATGGTTTTGTGACTTGCAGAATTAAATTGCATTGAAGTAAAGAGAACAAGAAATAAATTGCTGAAACTTAAAGAACAAGAAATTAAATGGCAGAAACTTAAAATGCAAGAAATGTAAATTGCGGAATCTTAAAGTGCAAGGAATGTTATTTGCTTGAAATGTAAAGGGGATTGGGACGTGGATTTGCAGAAATTAAACAAGGAAAAGTTAAATTGCATCAAACAGAAGAGTAAAAGGGAATTGGGATTGGATCGGATCTTATAGCAGAAAAGTAAATGAACATGGAAAGCAAGAAACAGAATGTAAATTGGAGATTTGGATCTCAGGACCCAGAGACTAGAAAACTAAGTCTAGATCTCAATGCCTTCCTAGATCCAATAAGAACAATTGCAAGGGAATTGTAAATTGCAAAGAGAATAGATGAAGAGCAATTAATCGGAAATGAAATTCAATTAACAGTAAAGAAACAGAGAAATCCAAGATTGAGATTGAAACAGAATTTCTTCAATTCTCCAATCCAAGATTTAAGATAAGTGTAATTGAAATTGAAAGCAATAAAACTGAGAGGAAGAGAAGTGAATTCTCTTTCCTCAAGACAAAGAAATTAAAGTTCACTCTATAACAAAAGCTCTCCGAAAACTCTTATGAAAATTCCAAAAGAAAGCTCCCCGAAGAACTTGAATTCTATCCTATTTATACACTTTCTTCAAATGATCTTCAAGCCTTGAGTTGGGCCTTTGCTCTTGGTGGAATTGGGTTGAAAGAGGCCTTGGTTGATTGCTCTTGAAGTTTGAAGAAGAACCAAAGTGAACCAATTGAACCGGATTTAAGGTTAGCAAAAGTTAGACCAAAAGTTTGAGCCAAAGTTAGGGGTCTAACTTTGGCTCCAACTTTTCATAGCAGCAAACACATTTTTCTGGTGTGCACGTTGGTGCCAACGTTAGGGGTCTAACTTTGACCCTAACGTTGGCCTTGTCTAGTGTGCTTGTGGTGCCAACGTTAGCCTCCAAGTTAGGGGGCTAACGTTGGAGCTAACTTTTCAACCAAAAGTTTGTGCAAAAGTTTGATGCTAACTTTAGGTCCAGCTTCTTGCTTCCTGGTTCAATTTCACTTATTCCATTGTCCTCTCTTCACTCCTAGCCATTCCTTCTTGCTTCAACCTTTCTCCAAGCTTTCTTCACCTATCATTAATCAACCAAACTCATCAAAGCTATGCTCAAAACCATGAGATATTCATTCTTTCATAATATGCAACAAATATAGCATAAAACCTCATGAAATGGCATGAATTCATATATGGTTGGTTCAATCAAGGGAAACATGAAAATCTACTCAATTAGCTTGCTTGTAGCTCAAGAAAGTGCATAATTCAAATGAAAACAAAAGAAAAAGACTAGCTAAAATAGGCTAGGATGGCTTGTCATCACATATGTCTTTTGAAGTTGTTGTTTAAGAATGTTAAATATGTTGGCTCTTGAAAGAATGATGACAAGGAGACATGTTATTTGATAATCTGAAAAATCATAAAAATGATTCTTGAAGCAAGAAAAAGCAGCAAAGAACAAAGCTTGCAGAAAAAAAAATAGGCGAAAAAAAATAGAAAGAAAAAGAAAAAGCAAGCAGAAAAAGCCAAAAGCTCTTAAAACCAAGAGGCAAGAGCAAAAAGTCAATAACCCTTAAAACCAAAAGGCAAGGGTAAATAAAAAGGATCCCAAGGCTTTGAGCATCAGTGGATAGGAGGGCCTAAAGGAATAAAATCCTGGCTTAAGCGGCTAAACCAAGCTGTCCCTAACCATGTGCTTTTAGCGTGAAGGTGTCAAGTGAAAATGTGAGACTGAGCGGTTAAAGTCAAGGTCCAAAGCAAAAAAAGAGTGTGCTTAAGAACCCTGGACACCTCTAATTGGAGACTTTAGCAAGGCTGAGTCACAATCTGAAAAGGTTCACCCAGTTATGTATCTGTGGCATTTTTGTATCCGGTGGTAATACTGGAAAACAAAGTGCTTAGGGCCACGGCCAAGACTCATAAAATAGCTGTGTTCAAGAATCATCATACTGAACTAGGAGAATCAATAACACTATCTGAACTCTGAGTTCCTATAGATGCCAATCATTCTGAACTCCAATGGATAAAGTGAGATGCCAAAACTATTCAAGAGGCAAAAAGCTACAAGTCCCGCTCATCTGATTGAAGCTATGTTTTATTGATAGTTTGGAATTTATAGTATATTCTCTTCTTTTTATCCTATTTGATTTTCAGTTGCTTGGGGACAAGCAACAATTTAAGTTTGGTGTTGTGATGAGCGGATAATTTATACGCTTTTTGGCATTGTTTTTAGTATGTTTTTAGTAGAATCTAGTTACTTTTAGGGATCTTTTCATTAGTTTTTATGCTAAATTCACATTTCTGGACTTTACTATGAGTTTGTGTGCTTTTCTGTGATTTCAGGTATTTTCTGGCTGAAATTGAGGGACTTGAGTAAAAATCAGATTCAGAGGTTGAAGAAGGACTGCTGATGCTGTTGGATTCTGACCTCCCTGCACTCAAAGTGAATTTTCTGGAGCTACAAAACTCAAAATGGCGCGCTTCTAATTGCGTTAGAAAGTAGACATCCAGGGATTTCCAGCAATATATAATAGTTCATACTTTGGCCGAGTTTAGATGACATAAAAGGGTGTTGAACTCCAGTTCTACGCTGCTGTCTGGAGTTAAACGCCAGAAACACGTCACAAACCAGCACTTCCATTCTACCTTCGACTGAATGAGTATCTCTTAGATCTCTTAATCCGAATCTTCGTGGTATAAGCTAGATTGATGGCGGCATTCATGAGAGTCCGGAAAGTCTAAACCTTGTCTGTGGTATTCCAAGTAAGACTCTGGGATTGAATGACTGTGACGAACTTCAAACTCGCGAGTGCTGGGCGTAGTGACAGACGCAAAAGGATAGTAAATCCTATTCCAGTATGATAGAGAACCTCCAAGATGATTAGCCATGCAGTGACAGCGTATCGGACCATTTTCACAGAGAGGAATAGGATGCAGCCATCGACAAGGGTGATGCCTCCAGACGATTAGCCGTGCTGTGACAGAGCATTTAGACCATTTTCCCGAGAGGATTAAAAGTAGCCATTGACAATGGTGACATCCTTACATAAAGCCAGCCATGGAAAGGAGTAGGATTGATTGGATGAAGACAGCAGGAAAGCAGAGGTTCAGAGGAACGAAAGCATCTCCATGCGCTTATCTGAAATTCTCACCAATGAATTACATAAGTATTTCTATCTTTACCTTCCTTTATTATTAATTTTTGAAAACTCCATAACTATTTTATATCCACCTAACTGAGATTTACAAGGTGACCATAGCTTGCTTCATACCAACAATCTCCGTGAGATCGACCCTTACTCACGTAGGGTTTATTACTTGGACGACCCAGTGCACTTGCTGGTTAGTTGTATCGAAGTTGTGATAAATTATGAATTGAGATTAGAGCACCAAGTTTTTGGAGCCATTACCAGAGATCACAATTTCGTGCACCAATGTCCTAGAATACTCACTGTGATTGCATCCCATGAGACTTTTATTCATTAATCCTATTGTTGTTATTTCAGGGCTTATTTGTGTTCCTTGGGCTAAGTGCTTTGTAAGGGGGCAACTCTTTAAAATAAGCTTTCAGCCAACACTCTCGAACCAGTTGGTTCAAGGTGCTAAGTGTTGAAGCACCCCTAAGGACTTACTTGCTCAAGTCTCTCCCCCATACATACACACCACAAGCATATGGTTTATTTATTTTCTTTTCTTGAGACCTTGGTGTCCAGCACCTCTTTGGGTTACTAAATGCTCTGTATTGAGGGTTACTCTTGATAGTGGACTTTCAGCTGATAATCCCGAGTTAGTTAACCCAAGTTACCAAGTGATAAGGCACCCCTAAGAGCTTATTCATCCAAGTAGATCCATCACACAGGAGCACCATAGACACATGCCTCAAGATTAAAAACTATTGGTGCCTAGTCTTATTGCTTGTTCTTTTTCTTTTTTTTTTTCTCAACTTTGATTGTTCTTTCCCTTTTTCTTATTAGGATCTTCTTATTTAGCTAGTCTCATGGGGTGTGTCTCAAGCACAGTATTCATGACAGATAGTTGTCCTCCCACCTTATGGTTGAACCAACTTAGCTAACCTATGACTATACCATAAACTCATGAACTTATTCCATAGTATGAACTCCTCTCTGGTCTTAAAAAAACACTCATTCTCTTTTCATTTGATTTAAAGGGACAAACATACAAGTAAGCAAAGTAAGGATGCAGTGACATAGAGACCAGCAAACATAGACCTTTTCAACAAAAACTTAAAAGACAGAATTTAAAAAAAATTTAAACTAACATGGAAGCAAGTTCTATTTCATACAAGATCTTCCTTATTTAGAGCATAGAGAAAGATGGACCAAAGAAGGAATTCCACCACCTTTTACTCATGTGGTTGCCCATGCTCTCCTTCTTGCTTGTCCTCTTGGTGTTTTTCTTGATTGCTTGTGCTCCCACTTCCCTTGCCTTTTCCAAGCAGCTTCTTCCAGAAACCACCATCTTCCATCTTCTTCTTGAGTGTTTCCTTCTGCTCTTTCACCTTCCTCTCTTGCCTCTTAGAGCTTGATGCTGCCATGAATGAAGTTAATGCGAAAAGGGTGTAGTGAAGGGAAGAAATGTGGGATTTAGAGAGTGGGAAGTTGAAGAACTAGTTGCTGGAAAGTGAAGTGCAAGGGATATGAATTTCGAATGTGGAGATGGTGTGGATTGGATCCACTTATATAGAGAAGTGATAAAGAGATGAAAGGTGTGGATTGATGGGGTTGGTGTATGATGAACGGATGGGGTTTTGTATGGAGTAAGCACGAGGATTACCAACTTTATGATGGAGTTGGTTTAGTTTCCAAGTTTGTTCTTCCTCTGATAATGCTTCAAGTCCTCCCCTCTTGCCTTGGACTTATATCCATTGGTTGTATCAATGATCTCTACATGTTCCAAGGAGAGAACTCTGTTGATAGTGAAGACCTTAGGTAACTGAGATGGTACAGTGGGGAGATCAGCGGGGATATCTGGGAAGTAAGCTGAGATCACTTTATCCCCTGAAGAGAAGTCCTCTGTAGGGATCTTCTTGTTCCTCCACCCTCTTGGTACCTTCTTCTTTGTCCCTTTTGATGTTGCCTTGCTCTTGGTGACTTCTTCTTCTAAGGGAATTTTGTTGTTGTCTTCACATGTCTCTGGTGGTTTAGGTTCCTCCAGCTTTTCCTTGAGTTGTGACAACTACTTATTTCCTTGTTCATCAACCAAAGGCTTTCCCAGATGGGTTGGTTGTGTTTCAGTGCTTGCTTCCTCTATCAGCATCTCATTATGATCCTTGCTTGATTTTTTGTTTTCTTAGTCTACTTCTTGTGAGAGTTTGAAGACATTAAAGCTGAGTCGTTCATCATGGATCCTCAATATTAGCTCCCCTCGCTCCACATCTATGAGTGCTCTGGCTGTAGCTAGGAATGGTCTTCCCAATATGATTGGGTGAGTGTGACTCTCTTCCATGTCCAAGATGACAAAGTCTGTGGGAAGAAAGTATTTCCCAACCTTTAACAACACGTTTTCCACCACCCCTATTACTTGTTTTTGAGTTTTGTCAGCCAGCCTGATGACTACATCTGTGGGCAATATCTCATTGATCTGCAGCCTCTTTACCAGGGATAAGGGCATTAAGTTGATGCTTGCTCCCAAATCGTAGAGTGCTCTATCAAAAATTGTTTCCCCTATGGCACAGGGGACATGAAAACTCCCTGGATCTTTTCTTTTTGTAGGCAACTGTGGTTGAATGAGGGCACTGCACTCCTTGTTCATCACTATAGTTTGGCCTCCCTTGAGTGAGCTTTTCCTGGAAAGCAGCTCCTTCATATACTTGATGTATGCGGGAATTTGTTGAATAGTCTTGATGAATGGTATGTTGACATGCAGAGATGCAAACAAATCTAGAAACCTTGAGTATATTCTCTTCTCCACAGCACCATTGAGCAGTTGGGGAAAAGGTGCATAGAGTCTTAGCAGCTCCTGTTGTGAGATTTTTGGTTCTTGATGATCTTTTTCCTTCTTCTCTACTGAGGTATCTTCAGGTTGTTCTGACAGCTTGCTTGGCTTGTCCTCAGTCTCCTTATCACTTATAGTGACCATCTTGCAATCTTCCCATCTTAACTTCTTTGTTTCACCTCTCGGATTCTTCTCTGTGTCACTTGGGAATCCATCTGTGGGTTTGGGAATTTGCTCAGAGAGATACCCCACTTGAGATTCCAACCTCTTGATTGTGTCTCCCTGGTTCTTTAAACTGGCTCGCACTTCCTCCTTGAACACCTTGTTGTCTTGAATCTCCTTGCCTATGCCTTCAAGTAGATTCTCAATCCTTGAGAGTCTGTCATCAAATGATTGTAGATTGTAATTAGAGGTGGAAGGATGAGGTAAGTTATTTTGGTTTTGATGTGGATGTGGAGAGGTGTTGTTATTGGAGTGTTGATATGGTCTAGATGTGAAGTGTTGGTGGCTTGCATTGTTGGGATTTGGGCGTCTTTGATCAAGGCTTTGGTCTTGTTGATTTTCCCACCCAAAGTTTGGGTGATTCCTCTATCCAGGGTTGTAGGTCTTGGAGTATGGATCATGGTTTTACCTAGGTGAATTCTGGTGCACGAAATTGTGTTCCATGTTCTTTGTACTTGTGTGAGAGTAACAATATATAATTGTATTGAATCCTCATTGTGGCTCTATGTATGTGTGGACACAACTCCGTTCAACTAACCAGCAAGTGTACTGGGTCGTCCAAGTAATAAACCTTACGTGAGTAAGGGTCGATCCCACAGAGATTGTTGGCTTGAAGCAAGCTATGGTCACCTTGCAAATCTCAGTCAGGCGGATTTAAACATGATATTTTATTAGATTAAAATAAACAATAAAAGGGATAGAGATACTTATGTAGATTCATTGGCAGGGATTTCAGATAAGCGAATGGAGATGCTTTTCATTCCTCTGAACCTCTGCTTTCCTGCTATCTTCATCCAATCAGTCTTACTCCTTTCCATGGCTGGCTGTATGCAAGGGCATCACCGTTGTCAGTGGCTACATCCCCTCCTCTCAGTGAATCTTATGCTTACGCACCCTGTCACGGCACGGCTATTCATCTGTCGGTTCCCGATCATGCTGGAATAGGATTCACCCTCCTTTTGACACAAACTCATAGTAAAGTCCAAAAATGTGAATTTAACATAAAAACTAATGAAAACATCCCTAAAAGTAACTAGATCCTACTAAAAACATACTAAAAACAATGTCAAAAAGCGTATAAATTATCCGCTCATCAAATTCCCAATGTAGTTGGCTTGCTCCTGACTTCCCTCTGCTTCTTCATTCACTCTTTCTTGGGTTGTTGATGAAGTGGTGATTGCTGCTACTTGGTTCCTCTCCATCTTCTTGGTGAGGTCAGCCAGCTGTTGGGTAATGAGCTTGTTTTGGGCCAGCAGAGCATCTACATTATTTAGCTCCATTACTCCTCTTGTGTTCCCTCTTTCGGAAGCATAGAAGTAGTCATTCTCTGCTACAGTTTCAATGACATCTATGGCCTCCTCAATGATCTTCTTCTTGTTCAAAGATCCTCCAGATGAATGGTCTACGGCCTTCTTTGACTCATAAGAGAGCCCTTCATAGAAAATGTGCAGCTGCACCCATTCATTGAACATATCTGGTGGGCACCTCCTCGTTAGGTCTTTAAACCTCTCCCATGCTTCATATAGAGTCTCACCATCTTGTTGCCTGAAAGTTTGGACCTCAGCTCTCAGCCTATTGATTCGTTGAGGGGGGTAAAATCTTGCTAAGAATTTGTTCACCACATCTTCCCAAGTTGTCAAGCTCTCCTTTGGGAAAGACTCCAGTCACTTGGCTGCCTTATCCTTGAGTGAGAATGGAAATAAGAGCAGTCTATAGGCGTCAGGATGAACACCATTAGACTTCACTGTGTCACATATTCTCAGGAAGGTGGTTAAATGTTGATTGGGGTCCTCTTGGACACTCCCTCCAAACGAACAGTTGTTCTGAACAAGGGTGATGAGCTGTGGCTTCAGTTCAAAATTGTTGGCATAGATGGTTGGCTTTTGAATGCTACTTCCACAGTTTCCTGGGTTTGGATTGATGTAAGAGCTTAAAACTCTTCTATCCTCCCCAGCATGATTTGCTCGTCCTCTTCCGCCATGGTTGTGAGCTTCTTCTTCATGATGGTTTTCCATGTTTTCTTCCATGTTTGGTTCAAAGTATTCCTCAAAGTGTTCCTTCTCTTCTTCAGCACCAACTACACATTTTTCTCTTGCCTCCCTCCTTAGTCTAAGGAAGGTTCTCTCAGGTTCAGAATCAAAGGAAGTTGAAGCCCCGCTTCTTCTCCCTATCATACAACCAACAAGTACAAGCAAAGAGAATAGGTGTAGAAAGTATATCTGTCAGAATTACTGTTAGTGTGAGTGATGCAATATATCAAACAGTTAGTGGGTTAGTGAAATGAATGGTAAATAACAAAGAAAGAGTAGGGGGAAGGGACGAAGTTAACTAAAACAGAAAATAAATGACTCAAACAACAAAATTAAATCAAACAAAACAAAAATGCTCAATCTAGTTATCTTCCAATTTAATCATTGTTGATGCACAATCAATCCCCGGCAACGGCGCCATAAACTTGATACACGAAAAACTTGTCTCATAACAAATTTGCTTCGGCAAGTGTACCGAGTTTGTCGTCAAGTAAAAACTCACAATAGAGTGAGGTCGAATCCCACAAGGATTGATTGATCAAGCAACTTTAATTAGAGGAATGTTCTAGTTGAGCGAATCCAGGATTTGAGTTTAGAATTGCAGAAAATAAAATGGCAGGAAAGTAAATGACAGAAAAAGTAAATGCTAGAATTAAAGAACTGAAAGTAAATGACTAAATACATGATGATACTAGAAGTGCAGAGAAAGTAAATACAGAGAGTAGTTCTATGCCCAGAGGCTCCCTATAATTTCCAACTCCCCAAATAATTCAAAGCTACTCCTATATATACTACTCTTCTGTTCTTCTAGTTGATTCTTCAAGTCTTGGGTATGGGCCTTTGGATCTTGAGTTTGAAGTAGTTTCCTTCTTCATTGGGCTTAGCTTTACTTGCAGAGAGAAAGTGCGAAGTGGGCAGAGACTTTTAGCTCAGGAAGTTAGTGGTGTTAACGTTCAGTGAAAATGTGGGTTCGAGGACGTTAGTGACAATCACCTTTTTCACTAACGTTCCTTACCAAAGTTAAGAGTCACGTTAACTTCAACGTTAGTGGCACAAACGTTGCCACTAACGTTTCCACTATGTCCTTCGAACACGTTATTGGGACTCAACTTTCCCAGTAACGTTGAGAAGTCTCCCCATTCCCTACGTTGGAGTCCACGTTAATTTAGTTAACGTGGCTCTTTTAACGTAGGCTTGCCAACCTTCGAGAACGTTAGTGACACTTAACATTGTCACTAACGTTCCAATGTGCCCCTTAGCTCCCACGTTAGAGTCCATGTTAACTAGGTTAACGTGGCTTCTAACGTGGCTATGCTAGCCATCTCCAACGATAGTGACAATGTTGAATGTCACTAACGTTGGCTCATCATCCTTCTCCTCACGTTAACTTCCACGTTAACTAAGTTAACGTGGAAGTTAACGTGGCTTGTGTTGGCTCCTTCCAACGTTAGTGACAATGTTTGGTGTCACTAACGTTGTCGACAACCTTTCTTCTTCATGTTAACTTCCACGTTAACTAGGTTAACGTGAGAGTTAATGTGGCTTCTTGGGGATAGTGTGTGTTCATCCCAACGTTAGTGACAATGTTTGGTGTCACTAACGTTGTCGACCACCTAGTTTTTTCACGTTAGCTTCCACGTTAACTAGGTTAACGTGGGAGTTAACGTGGCTTCTTGTGACTTGGCCAACGTTAGTGAGAAAGTTGAATGACACTAACGTTGGCTTCCCCTTTTCTTCTTAACGTTAGAGGCCACGTTAACTAAGTTAACGTGGCAACTAACGTGGCCATTTATGAGCTTGGTCCAACGTTAGTGATAATGTTAAGTGTCACTAACGTTGGCTCCATTTCTTTTCTTCCACGTTAGAGTTCACGTTAACTAGTTAACGTGACTCTTAACGTGGGCAATGATGGCTTCTATAGCATTATTGGCAATGACTTTTCTCATTAACTTTGCAAGTTACTCCCATTCCACGTTAGTGTCAACGTTAGTGTAACTAACGTTGCCACTAATGTGGTTCTTCTTTGCTTCCTTTGTCCTGAAATCAAGCAATAAAGTGCATCAAAGTTCTAGTCCAAGTCATGGGAAATGCAACATCCAATTTGTCATTAAATTCATGCAAAATCCTCATAAAATCATGTAAAGTGCACAATGTATACTTGAATCAAGATGTAAGTAAATATCTACCCAAAACTAGCTTATTTCCTAAGTAAATGCATGAAACTACCCTAAAAATAGTAGAAAAATGTCAGTGAAACTGGCCAAAATACATTGGGAAATGTGCCATGCAACATTGAAAGAATGAGACCCTTGAAGACCGAACCAATCTCCCTCATAAAGATGATGATCCTTGTGCTCATCCCCTGCAGAACCCCATCCGTTCATCATACACCAACCCCATCGATCCACACCTTTCATCCACACACCACTTCCCTATATAAGTGATTCGCACTAAGTACACCCTTAACATTCCAATTTCACTCCCCACACTTCTCATTCTCGAAACCAAACACTCTTCCCCTTCATCACACCTTGTCCTAACCAACCGAATTCCTCATCTATCCGTACCTTCCACCCTCCTCACACATCAACTCAAACTTATGGCATCATCAAGCTCCAAGAGGCAAAAGAGGAAGGAACCAGTGGAGAGCATTCCTTTTGATGAGAAGAGATTCAAAACGGCATTCCATGAACTCGAACTTGAACGGATAAAGCTCAAGAAGATACTGCCTGAGTTAACGTTCCAAATTGACGAGGATGAGTGCCCACAAATTTGAGAGAAGATTGAACAAAGGGGTTGGCAAATGCTTACGAACCCGGAGGGGAAGATAAATGCAAACCTCATCAAAGAGTTCTATGCAAACGTGGTCAGAGAAGACAAAACCAAGGTCCCCACCTTCAAAAGTTACGTAAGAGGGAGAGAGGTGGATTTCAGCCCCAATGCTATAACAAGGACTCTTCAGTTGAAATCACCACATTTTAATGGGCTCGGTTATCAAGCAAGAGTAAGTAGGAGCCCTGATGATGATGAACTCGAACAAATTATGAATGACATATGTGTTATAGGAGCTGACTGGGAAATGTATGCGGATAAGAGGCCCAGGTTCATCAAGAGAGGAGACCTCAGCCCTGAAGCTAAGGGATGGTTTGAACTCGTGAGGAGATCTATCCTCCCAGCAGCAAACAATTCCGAGGTCAACGTCACTCGAGCTACTATGGTACATTGCTTAGTACAAGGTGGAGATATCAATGTGCACGAACTTATAGCTGAGGGGATTCAAGAGTCAGCTGAGAAGATTGATTCGGGTGCCAGGCTTTGGTACCCCAGCACCATCCTCAGACTGTGCACGAAGGCCAAGGTTGTCTTCGAGGATAGCAACCCAGATTGGTTAAATCCTGGGAGGCTAATTACGTTTCAGCGTCTAACTCATGTGACACCAGTCCAACAACAAAGAAGACCTCACATAGGAAAGCCAAAACCAAAAGGAGGAGCTCACCAAGAAGAGTCTCATCAGGAAGAACACCAACAAATAGAATATTATGACCCCACCAACATAAACCTGAATCACATTCATGGAGCCATTGAGGAACTAGCAAGGAGTTATATGGAGGGACAAGAACAACAACTGTATGTTCAAGCTCAAAGGATGGATCGTCAAGAAGAGCTCCTTTCTAATTGGATGAATCAACAAGGGGAGTGGCAGAAACAGCAAATGGAACATTATTCCCAACTCACTCAAGCCATCAATCAAGTGTCTGAAAGGCAAGAGCGTCAAGATAAGCGCCTTCAAGAACTCAACCAATGCCAGCTAGCTCAGACGAAGGCATTCAATGAGTTCAGTGTACTTAATGAAGGACGGCAACTACATAGGGAGGAGTTCAACATAAACACTCAAGCCAAGTTGAACTACATGTCTAGTCATATGTATAATGTACACTATGCTATCCCTACATATGATGAGGTCCAAAAAGATTTTGTAGAACAAGAAGAAAGGAAGGTGAAACAGCAGAAGGAAATATTAAAGAAGAAGATGGAAGATGCTGGCTTCTGGAAGAAGTTGATTGGAAAAAGCAAAGGAGGTGTGAGCTCAAGCGCAATAAGTAGACACAACGAGGACGAGCCAGAGGAAGAGCATGGGCAATCCCATGAGTAAAAGGTGGTGGAGTTCCCTATCTGTTCCACCTTTTTCAAGCTTTAAATAAGGAAAATCATGTATAAAATAGAACATGTTCCATGGTAGTTTAGAAATTTTTAATTCTGTCTTTAAGTCTTTCATTGCCTAGGTCTATGATTACTAGTCAAGTTGCCTATTTTCAATTCCATCCTGCTTATTGTGTTGCTTGTCTCCTTTTGAATCAAATAAAAAGAGAATGTTTGTTATCAAAGACCAGAGTGGAGTTCATATTGTGGAGTAAGTTCCTTAGTGTGTGATGTGGTCATAAGTTAGCTAAGTTGATTCACCAACAAGGGTGGAAAGACAACTATCTGTCCTGAATCATATGCTTGAAATACACCCCATAAGACTAGCTAAATAACAAGATCCTAATAAGAAAAAGGGGAAAAGAACAATAAGAGTTGAAAAAGAACGAAAAGTTAATAAAGAATGAGGCTAGGCACCAAGGGTTTGAAACTTGAGAGATGTGTCTGTGGTGCTCCTGTACCAAGGATCTGCTTGGATGAATAAGTTCGTAGGAGTGCTTCATCACTTGGTAACTTGGGTTAACTAACCCAGGATTATCAGCTGAAAGTCCACTATCAAGAGCAACCTTGCTACAGAACATTTAGTAACCCAAAGAGGTGCTGGACACCAAGGTCTCAAGAAAGAAAATAAACAAACCATGTGCCTGTGGTATGTATGTATGGGGGAAAGAGACATGAGGGAGTAAGTCCTTAGGGGTGTCTTAACACCTAGCACCTTGAATCAACTGGTTCGGGAGTGCTGGCTGAAAGCTTATCTTAAAGAGTCGCCCCCTCACAGAGCACTTAGCCTAAGAACACAAATAAGCCCAGAAAACAATAAAAGGATCAATGAATAAGAGTCTCATAGGGTGCAATTAAGTGAGTATTTCAGGACATGATAAAGGTCTGAAAGCCAGTGAAGGAATGAACCTAAGTTGCTATGCATGAAACCACCATAAAACCAAGGACATGACTTCCACAATAATGACTCATTTATCTTGGAATTTCATTCATCATTCTCTTGTTCCAGTACTTGCTTAGGAACAAGCAAGCTTTAAGTTTGGTGTTGTGATGCCAGGGCATTTTGGCCAGTTTCACTGACCTTTTCTTTACTATTTTAGGGTAGTTTCATGCATTTTCTTAGGAAATAAGCAAGTTTTGGGTAGAATTTCACTTACATCTTGATTTAAGCATACATTGAGCACTTTACACGATTTCATGAGAATTTTGCATGAATTAGATGACAAATTGGATGATGCTTGTCTCATGATGTTGATTAGAACTTTGATGCACTTTATTGCTTGATTTCAGGACAAAGGAAGCAAGAAAGAGCCACGTTAGCAGCCACGTTAGTCTAACTAACGTGACCACCAATGTGGAATGGGAGCTAGCTTGCAACGTTAATGAGAAAAGTAATCACCAATAACGTCCTCGAAAGCCATCATAGCCCACGTTAAGAGTCACGTTAACTAAGTTAACGTGGAAGCTAACGTGGAGAAAGCAAGTGATCGCCAATGTTAGTGACACTTACCTTTGTCACTAACGTTGGGATGTACCACCACAAGTCATTATGAGCAATGTTAGCTCCCACGTTAACTAAGTTAACGTGGAAGCTAACGTGGATAAAGGAGATGATAAGAAAACGTTAGTGACACTCACCTTTGTCACTAACGTTGGAGATGGCTATTATTACCACGTTAGAAGCCACGTTAACTTAGTTAATGTGGACTCTAACGTGGGAAGTAGGGGCACCTTGGAACGTTAATGACAAAGGTTAGTGTCACTAACGTTCTCAAAGAATTGGCAAGCCTACGTTAAGAGCCACGTTAACTAAGTTAACGTGAACTCTAACGTAGGGAGGAAGGACTCTCAACGTTATTGGAAAAGGTGAGTCCCAATAACGTGTGCGAAGGACTAAGAGGCAACGTTAGTGGTCACGTTGGTGCCACTAATGTTGAAGTTAACGTGGATCATCCCT
>NC_029791.2:48026775-48044246 GCF_000816755.2 Arachis ipaensis | reverse complement strand
ACTATAATCCTACCAACACTTGATTTGGGAATGCATGTGGTATAATCAGTGACCATACTTCATCTCTTCTCATGAGCAATTCATAAAGGAATTGGCTATTGATCAAGATTTGAGAGATTGAATTACCAAGGAATTGCAATTCGATCACTTAAGATTGCCAAGGAGATCAATGAATGCATTGATTGAGGAAGAGATAAAAATGAACTTGCTCCGGAGAATGTAACATCTCCTAAGCCCAATGAATCCCCATTTCTGATCTTACCCATTCTCTTTAATTTCTGAAATTTACTTTCATGAGCATCTTCCCCATTCCCATTTACAATTCTGCAATTTACTTTCCGTCATTTACTTTCAGCTCTTTACTTCCAACATTTACATTTTCTGCTATTTACTTTCCCGCCATTTAATTTCCTGCAACTCTCAAACCAAATTCTGCTTCGCTCAACTAGAACATTCCTCTAATTAAAGTTGCTTGACCAATCAATCCCTGTGGGATTCGACCTCACTCTATTGTGAATTTTTACTTGACGACAATTCGGTATACTTGCCGAAGGAAAATTGTTGAGAGACAAGTTTCCGTGCAATCATTGATGAATAGATATCACTCTGTCCCCTGGAGAAAAATCTTCTGTGATGATTTTTTTGTTCCTCCAACCTCTTGACATTTTCTTCCTTCCTTCTTCTGGCGGTGCCTTATTCCTTGTGATCTCTTTGTCAGGAGGGATCTTGTTGCTTGTCTCATGTGGGAGCTGTGTCCCTAGCTCCTCTTTAATTTCTTCAGTCTGTAGCACCACCTTTACTTCTTTCTTCTCTTTCAGGCATGACCTTGGATGTTCTGGGGGTAATTTATTGGGTGCTTCTTTCAGGTTTGTATCTCCAGAATCATCCTTCATGCAATCCATGTGGTCATCCTTCAGATCTTTGTTCTCTTGTTTAGATTCATATGAGGGCTTGAAGACATGAAAAGTGAGTTGTTCATCATGTATTCTCAATATCAATTCTCCCTGCTCAACATCTATGAGTGCTCTGGCTGTGGCTAAGAATGGTTGAAAGAACTGAAGATTGATGGTTTAGAAGTTATAGTAAACTCTCGTTGCAAGTATAGTTACTAAACCAAGCAATCAACCTTTCTTACAAACGTTTTGGTTGTCACAAGTAACAAACCCCTTTAAAATTGATAACCGAGTATTTAAACCTCGGGTCGTCTTCTCAAGGAACTGTAGGGAAGTATGTTCTTATTATTGGTTATGAAGATTGTAAATTAGGGTTTTTTAAGATGAGGAACAAGTAACTTAAATTGCAATTGGAATATTGAACCTGATAAAAAGAGATAATCCTGAAAGCGCATAAAATCCTAAATCTAAATCCTAATCCTAAAGAGAGAGGAGAGAATCTCACTAAATCTAAAAAATCTAAATCATGGAAAACTAACTAATTGGAGACTCTCCTTGAATGGATGCATTCCCCCACTTCATAACCTCTGGTCTATGCTTTCTGGACTTGGATTTGGGCCAAAAAGGGATTCAGAATTCGCTATGAGCGTTTTCTGCAATTTCTGGTGCGTGGCCTCTGTCACGCGTCCGCGTGGGTCACGCGGTCGCGTCATTCGGAGTTTTTCTTGTCACGCGGTCACGTCAGTCATGCGGCTGCGTCATATGTGTTTCGCTCGAGGCGCACGGTCGTGTCAGTCATGCGGCCGCGTCAATGCCTTTTCGCGCTGGCATGCGGCCGTGTCGCCCATGCGATCGCGTGGCTGCCAGTTTCTTCAAAAACCTGTTTCGTGCTTTCCTTCCATTTTTGTATGTTTCCTTTCCATCCTTTAAGTCATTCATGCCTTAGAAGATCTGAAACTACTCAACACACGAATCACGGCATCGAATGGAAATAAAGGGTAATCAAAATAATTATTTTTAAGCTTAGGAAACATGTTTTCACATACATCACATAATAAGGAAGGGAAAGTAAAACCATGTAATTAATATGAATAAGTGGGTGAAGGATTGAATAAATCACTCAGATTAAGCACAAAATATATCATAAAATATGGGTTTATCAATGGTCTTCCCAGAATGATTGGATGAAGATAGCTTTCTTCCATTTCAAGAACAGCAAAGTGTGTAGGGAGGAAGTACCTCCCTACCTTGACCAGTACATTTTCAACCACTCCCAGTGCTTGTTTCTGGGTTTTGTCAGCCAATTGAAGAGTCACATATGTGGATTTCAACTCATTGATTTGCAACTTCTTCATGAGAGATAGAGGCATTAGATTTATGCTAGCTCCAAGATCACAAAACCCTCTGTCAATCATGGTATCCCCTATAGCACAAGGGATGTGAAAACTCCCTGGATCTTTCTTCTTTGTGGGCAAGTCCTTCTGGATGAGAGCACTGCTCTCTTTAGTCATTACTACTATTTGCCCACCCTTTAAGGTACTCTTCTTGGTTAGCAACTCCTTCATGTACTTAATATATGAGGGCATCTGTTGGAGGGCTTCAATGAAGGGAATGTTGATATGAAGAGATGTAAATACATCTAGGAACCTGGAATACGTCTTCTCTTTTTCACCACCCCTGAGTCTCTGAGAGAATGGTGCTTTTGGCACATATGGCTTCAAGGTTTCCTTCTTTTGTGCAGAATCAATTCCTTGTTCTTTCTCTACCAACTTCTCCTTTAGAACCCCTTGGTTGTGCTCTGTTGGCTTGCTGATTTCTTCCTCCAAAGTCTCCTTACTTCTTAGAGTGATTGCCTAGCATTCTTCCCATCTCACATTATTTATTCCTCCTCTTGGATTCTTCTCAATGTCACTTGGAAAACTGTCAGTGGATTTAGGGATTTATTGAGATAGGTGTCCTACTTGAGATTCAAGCTTCTTGATGGCATCTCCTTAGTTCTTCATATTAGACCTTACTTCTTCTTTGAATGTTCCGTTGTCTTGAAAATGCTTACAAAGATTTTCAAGCAAGGCTTCAATCTGGGATAATCTATCCTCAGATGGTGGTGGTAGGTTGGGATTTGGGGGTTGAGAATGGCTATTTTGGGCTTGGTATGGAGCTTGGATAGAATTGTTGTATGGGGTTTGAGATGGCCTTTGATTAGTTTATTAGTAAGTGGGATTATTGTAATGGATGAGTTGTGAAGTCTATGATCTTGGTTCTGGTTTTGCTGGTTTTTCCACACAAAGTTTGGGTGGTTCTTCCAACTATGATTGTAGGTTTTGGAGTGTGGATCATAGGGTTATCTTGATGAGTTTTCAACATAATTGGCTTGCTCCCAATTTCCTCCTTCCTCTGCATTCACCTCTTCTTGAACTGGTGGTTGAGTATTGACTGCTACAACTTGGTTCCTCTCCATTTGCTTGGTGAGGTCTGCCAATTGATTGGTAATTAACTTTTTTTGAGCTAGCAGTGCATCCATGTGACTCAGCTCCATCACTCCTCTATTTGGGTTTCTATCAGAGGCATAGAAGTATTGATTGTTGGCCACAGTTTCTATGATGTCTATGGCCTCATCAATTGTCTTCTTCTTGTTGAGAGAGCCTCCTGAAGAGTGATCTAAAGCCTTCTTTGATTCTTGTGACAATCCTTCATAGAAAATGTGCAGCTGTACCCATTCATTGAACATGTCCGGAGGGCACTTTCTTGTCAACTCCTTGTAACTCTCCCATGCTTCATATAGAGTTTCTCCATCTTATTGCCTAAACGTTTGTACCTCAGCCCTCAACCTGTTAACTCTTTGGGAAGGGTAAAATCTTGCCAGGAACTTATTCACCACCTTTTCCCAAGTTGTCAAACTCTCCCTTGGAAAGAACTCTAACCACTTTGCTGCTTTATCCCTGAGAGAAAAGGGAAACAAAAGAAGTTTTTAGGTGTCAGGGTGAACACCATTGGCCTTTACAGTGTCACAAATTCTCAAGAATGTGGTTAGATGTTGGTTTGGATCTTCTTGAGCATTTCCTCAAAATGAAACAGTTGTTCTGAACAAGGGTGATTAGCTGTGGTTTGAGCTCAAAATTGTTGGCATGTATGGTTGATAAACCACTATTTTATGGTTTATATTGTGTTTAATTGTGTGGTTTTATCATGATCTTTATCCACTTATTCATTAAATAAGCATGCATTTATAATTCCTTCCTAAAGTTATTGTATGATTGAAAACTTGCTTCCTAGGGACTTTAATTATGTACTTTATTTCTCCTTTATTCCATTCGATGCCGTGATCTGTGTGTTAAGTGTTTCAGGCTTTACAGGGCATGAATGAGTTGGAGATTGGAGAGGAAGCTTGCAAAAATGGAAGAAACACAAGAAATTGAGGAGATGACCAGCGAGAAGTGACGCGGTCGCATGAATGACGCGACCGCGCGAAGAAGAGGAAATCGCAGTGACGCGGCCGCATGGATGACGCGACCGTGTGGCAAAGCAGAAAGCCGAATGACGCGGCCACATGGATGACGCGACCGCGTGACGTGCGCGATCTGCATAATCTGCAGAATCACTGGGGGCGATTTTGGGCCCTATTTTGACCCGGTTTTTGGCCCAGAAAAGCAGACTAGAGCCAGAGAACATACAGAAACCAACAACAACATTCATTCCGCATAGTTTTAGTTTTTAGATCTAGTTTTCCTCTCCTCTAGGTTTTCTCTCTACACATTCATAGTTTTTAAGATTTGTTATGTTCATTGTTTTTTGCATTGGGATATTGAGAAGAGTTATTGCCTCATCAAGACTTCGACACTCTAGTTCGTTTTCTTTACTTGTCTCTTACTCTTCCATGTTCCTTAATTTACTTAATTTTACTGTTGGATTATTTTAGCATTTATTAATACAAGAATCACTTTTATTTTAGATTGATCTTTTGATCATTATTTATGATGTCTTTCTTTAATTCCTTTTCTTATGTTATGAATTTTACATTTACAATGAGCGAGTAGTCCCCTAACTTGATGGGGAGTTAATTGAAAGAAACCCTTGAAGTTGGGATGCTCGAGAGAGAGATTGTAGTTGGGTTTATTGTTGGATTGCTTTCTAGTCACTAACACCAATCCTCCCCAGAGCGGATTGGAACTTGTGGATAGAAATAGCATTCCAACTTGTTTAACTTTCCCTTACTTAGTGAGGGACAACTAAACAGAATAATCCCCAATTATCAATTAATCCTGAGAGTACTGCAACAAGAATATGGGCTTCCAACTAATCAACTCCCAATCAAGGCTTTTATTTAAATTTATATAAATTCTCTAATTTAATTTTCTGCCATTCAACTCAAACCTTTTTGAAAACATATGATTAATAAAATAGCACACTTTTCTGCAACTCGTTGGGAGACGACCTGGGACTCATACTCCCAGTATTTTGATTTTAATTTCTGTGACACCCTTTTTAAATTGATAAAGCGGATTTCTGGTTGGTTGAGAACTATACTTGCAACGCATATTTTATAATCATTCTTAACTCACCAATTTTCGCCCGCATCAATTTTTGGCGCCGTTGCCGGGGAGTTGCAATAGAGTGCTAAAGTTATTAATTGGAATTTATTTATTTGCATTTTATTTAATCTTGCTACTATGAGCTGCTTGTTTCTTTCGTTAGATGACACGTTCGCTTCCTGATCCAAGCTTGCTAATATTCGATCCTGAGATTGAAAGAACTATTTCACGAATAAGGTAAGCTCGACATCGGTTAGTCCTCTCTGAGGGCGGATCTGAAACGTCACCTGAGAAAAAAATAGCCCCCGTTCTACTGATTTGGTTATTTTACGTGCAGGTAACATGGCAGCAGCCAGGAGAGTTACTATCCAGGAGGCTGGAGCCCCTGATTTTACAATGCAATCATTTCAAGCGCATCACCCAGCAGTGGCTACAGACTTTGAAATAAGGACCGCACTGCTCAATTTGATGCCCAAGTTTCATGGCTTACCTGCTCAAGAGCCTATCAAGCACCTGAGAGATTTTCAGGCAGCCTGTTCTACTATCAAGCGTGATGGTGCAGATGAAACTTCAATTTTGCTGAAGCTTTCCCGTTTTCTCTTGAGGAGAAGGCAAGAGAGTGGTACTATACTCAACCAGCAGCAATTGTATCCAACTGGGATACACTGAGAAGAGAATTCTTGGAAAAGTTTTTCCAGCTGAAGTTACTGATAAACTGAGGAAAGATATTTCCATGATTGTTCAGGATGAATCCGAAACTCTTATGAGTATTGGGAGCGCTTCAAAAATCTTCTGGAAGCTTGCCCCCACCATATGATTGACAAGCTGGTGTTACTCAGTTATGTCACACAGGGAATGAGGCCCCAAGATAGGACCACATTGGAAAGTGCTAGCAATGGGTCTATAAAAAAGTACAAGACCATTGATGAGGCATGGCAATTAATCAGTGACTTAGCTGAATCTACTAGGAATCACAGGCAGAAACAAGGCCGTTCAAACGTCGTTGCAGAAGTATCTTCTAGTAGAGAGACTGCTGCTTTAACTCAGAGTATCTGTGAAATGACCAACTTGCTGAAGCAGATGCAATTGAATCAACAACAAGTTCAGCAAGCTCAACCTTCTCCACCACAGCAAAACCAACAATTAGTCCCACAGAGAGTTTGCAGAATCTGCGCTGATTATAGCCATTATACTGATGAATGTCCACAGCTCCAGCATGAAGACAACACCGTGGCAGCCACACATAACTTCCATGACCGCCCCAACCAAGGGTACAATCAAAGTGGCAATTACAACCACGGATGGCAAGACAATTCTAACCAGAATTGGAGGGACAACAACAACAATAGATGAGGTAGAGATAATCAGGGAAATTAGAGGTAGAATAACAACAACAACAGGCAGCAGAATTAGAATCAGCCTTACAGAGCACCTTACCTAAGGCAATCCCAAGGACCACAGAATACCCTACAGCAGACCTCTCAACTTACCTATCCTTCTTCATCTGCTAATGATGACTTACTACAATCTATGGATCGGAGACAGCAGACCATGGAAAATAATATTAATGCCATTCTAAATGGTCTGAACGCTACTTTACAAGCTCTTGTCTCCCAGATTGGATCAATGACCAACTCCAATAACCAACCTTCGAGCTCCAGTATAATTCCCTCTCAACCATTACCCAATCCCAAGGGTGGTATTAATGCCATCATCCTAAGGTCCGGAACCATACTACAGGAGAGGAACCAGGAGGAGCCAAGCCCACCAGAACACGCCTTAGCTGAAGAGATAGTGGAAATAGAAGATGTTGAAGAGGAAGAGGACATACAGGACATAGCTGAAGAAGAAGTGCAACCATAGGAGGAAGCATTAAAAGGCGCAGACACTGCAGAAGATACCACTCCTATTCCATTTCCACAACTTGCAAGGAATCCCAGGAAGCAGCTAGAACCTGATCCAAAAATGGTAGAGATATTCAAAAAGATTGAGGTAACTGTTCCCCTTTTTGATGTTATTCAACAGGTACCTAAATATGCAAAGTTTCTAAAAGATTTATGTATACATAAGGATAAAATTAATGAATTAGAAACTATTCCTTTAGGAAGTTCCATATTTGCTTTAATGGGAAGTTTACCTGAAAAGTGTAGTGACCCAGGTCCTTGTATAGTTAATTGTACTATTAGTAGTGTGATAATTTCTAAATGCATGTGTGATTTAGGAGCATGTGTAAGTATAATGCCTTTGTCTATATATGATGTGTTGAGGCTCCCTCCCTTAAAAAGGTTGGCAACTCGTTTTGTGTTAGCAGATAAAAGCATTATTACAGTGGTTGGAGTTGCTGAAGATGTACTAGTAGGCATTAAGGGGCACACGTTCCCCACTGATTTTTATATCCTGGAAATGCCCCAAAATGACTCAGACAAGCCATCATCAATCCTACTCGGAAGACCATTCCTGAAGACCTCAAAGTTTAAATTAGATGCTTTTTCAGGAACATACTCTTTTGAAATAGATGGCAGAGTAGTAATCTTCAATCTGAATGGAGTTATGAAGCATCCTCCAGAGGATCATTCTATCCTCAAGTGTGACATCATAGATGAAACCGTGGCTGAAGTCCATCAGGAGGAATTTGAAGAGAAGCACACAGGACAAGGTCCAAGTGTGGGGACACTCTCAGAGGACAATGATAGTTCCTTACCACTGTTACCAGCTCCAGACAACCCAGAGCCTGAACATGATCAGAAGTTAGAATTAAAACCCCTTCCCCCACACCTCAAATATGCTTACTGGTGCACGAAATTGTGATCTCTGGTAATGGCTCTAAAAACTTGCTGCTCTAATCTTAATTCATAATTTGTCACAACTTCGATACAACTAATCAGCAAGTGCACTGGGTCGTCCAAGTAATAAACCTTACGTGAGTAAGGGTCAATCCCACGGAGATTGTTGGTATGAAGCAAGCTATGGTCACCTTGTAAATCTCAGTCAAGCGGATATAAAATAGTTAAAAATCAAATAGGATAAAAAGAGGAGAATATACTATAAATTCCAAACTATCAATGAAACATAGCTCCAATCAGATGAGCGGGACTTGTAGCTTTTTGCCTCTTGAATAGTTTTGGCATCTCACTTTATCCATTGAAGTTCAGAATGATTGGCATCTATAGGAACTCGGAGTTCAGATAGTGTTATTGATTCTCCTAGTTCAGTATGTTAATTCTTGAGCACAGCTACTTTATGAGTCTTGGCCGTGGCCCTAAGCATTTTGTTTTCCAGTATTACCACCAGATACATAAATGCCACAGACACAGAACTGGGTGAACCTTTTCAGATTGTGACTCAGCTTTGCTAAAGTCCCCAATTAGAGGTGTCCAGGGTTCTTAAGCACACTCTTCTTTTGCTTTGGACCTTGACTTTAACCGCTCAGTCTCAAGTTTTCACATGACAGCTACACGCCACATGCACATGGTTAGGGACAGCTTGGTTTAGCCGCTTAGGCCAGGATTTTATTCCTTTAGGCCCTCCTATCCACTGATGCTCAAAGCCTTGGGATCCTTTTTATTGGCCTTGCCTTTTGGTTTTAAGGGTTACTGGCTTTTTGCTCTTGCCTCTTGGTTTTAAGAGCTTTTGGCTTTTTCTGCTTGCTTTTTCTTTCTATTTTTTTTTCGCTCTCTTTTTTTTTTCTGCAAGCTTTGTTCTTTGCTGCTTTTTCTTGCTTCAAGAATCATTTTTATGATTTTTCAGATTATCAAATAACATGTCTCCTGATGTGTGGAAAACGATCCAACACAAAACTCAGCGGCAAGTGTACCGGGTCGCATCAAGTAATAATAACTCACATGAGTGAGGTCGATCCCACAGGGATTGAAGGATTGAGCAATTTTAGTTTAGTGGTTGATTTAGTCAAGCGAATCAAGATTTGGTTGAGTGATTTGTGATTTGCAGAAGCTAAATTGCTTGAAATGTAAAGGGAGGAGGGGAAATTGCAGTAAAGGAAAGAGCAGGAAAATAAAGGAGCTGAATCTTAAAGTGCAAGTAAATTAAATTACAGAAACTTAGATTGCAAGTAATGTAAATGGCTGAAGCTTAAAGTGCAAGAAACGTAAATTGCTTGAATTGTAAAAGGAATTGGAAATTGGGATTGCAGAATTTAAACAAGCAAAAATAAATTGCATCAAACAGCAAAGCAAAAGATGAATTGAATTGGAATGGATCTCAAATGAAAGAATAAAAATGCTTTGAAAATTGTAAAGACAGAAAGGCAGTGCTTAATTTGCAGCAATGTAAAAAAGGTTGAAGATCTCAGGGTGGAAGAGACTAGATAACAAGTCTAGATCTCAAATCCTTCCTTGATCCAACAAGAATAATTGTAAAAGAAACTGAAAAGTAAATTGTAGAAAGAGTAGAAGATGAAGCAGTAAATGGAAATTGGAATTCAATTATGCAGAAAAGTTAAACAAGATCTCAAGGTGAGATTGAAACAGAAGTCCTTCAATTCTCCACCCAAGAGTGCTCAAGCAAGAACCAAGAAGAAGAGAGAGCAATTCTCCTTCCAAGTTCTCAGAAATCTAAATTCAAAAGTTAAAAAGCTCAAAAATGAAAATGACCATTCAAAAGGAAAAATTCAAAGTAAAAATCTAGCTCCCCTAATTACATCAAACTAACTCCTATTTATACACTTTCTATTCTTGGATTTTGGAATTTGGATGGGCTTTTGATTTGGTGAAGAAATGAATTAAGTTGGAGTTTTAATTTCATTTTCAGCCCAAGTTGCATCTCCTAGGGGAAAGCTCAGTTGGAAAACCCAACTTAGCTTTCAAGTGTGCTGCCCGTGTCATTTGATGCGCGTTCAGCCTTGGTTGTGTGCCAATTTTGTGCGCCAAAATGTGAAAGCTTGACCATATCATGGTGTGCATGACAAGCTCCCTTGTGAGCATTTTTTGTGCTAAAGAGTGGAAGGCTTGGGGAGAGTAATGCTCAGTTGGAAAAACCAACTGAGCTTTCCTTGGTGCCGCCTTGTTTGAGACTTCAAGGTCCCAAGTTCAAATCTTGGTGGAGGAAGTCTTGGAGCTAATTTCCTTGGAGGAGTGGAGAGTGAGGAGTGCTTGTACAAGGAAGCTCCAGGTTCGAACCTTGGGAGAGCCATCTTGGCTCATTTTCCTTTCAAGAGTAGCGCTCCTTCCTTGCAAGTGAGAGGCTCCCAAGTTTGATTCCCAGAGGAAGCTTCTTGGCTCATTTTTCATGATTTTCCTTATGCCTAGCAATATAATGTAGCGCTCAATTAAGTAAAGCAATTGAGCGCCCTTGCCTCCTTGGAGTAGCGCCTTGTTGTCATCCATCAGGTGCAAGGTTCAAGTCTTGGTGGCTTCATTTATGGGATTTTTTGCTTTGAATTAATTTTTTGAGAGTCCCCGATAAAGCTCACTTAGTGAACTGAGCTTTATGTTGTTTCTTTGCTTTCTTTAGTGCTCAGTTAACTATTTGAACTTAGCTTGGTGCCTTACTTTCTCCCATTTGTCCTTGTAAAGCTCAGTTTGCTTTCTCAACTTAGCTTTAATTCTTCTTTGATTTTTGCTACACTTTTCCTTCCTTAGGCACGCTTCTTGCTTCCTTTGGACACGTTCCTTAAGCCACACTCTTTTTTTATTTTCTTCTTTCTTCACCTACAAGTAATCAAAACAACCAATCAAAGTATCACCAAATTCACAAGGTTTATAAATCATTAAAAATCAATTAAATTTAGCTTAAACCTCATGATTTAGCATCAATTATACGGTGGTCGTCTGATTCAAAGAAGTCATGCATCTTCATTCCAAATTACTTACTTAGAATGCAAGAAAGTGCATAAAACCTACTAAAATTAAAGAAAAAGGCTAGTGAAACTAGGCTAAGATGATTTGTCATCATCCCCTAGTCATCATTCTTTCAAGAGCCAACATATTTAACATTCATGAACAACAACTTCAAAAGACATATGCACTGTTCAAGCATTTATTCAGAAAACAAGAAGTATTCTCACCACATCAATATAATTAAACTAAGTTCAAGGATAAATTCGAAACTCATGTACTTCTTGTTCTTTTGAATTAAAACATTTTTCATTTAAGAGAGGTGATGGATTCATAGGACAATCATAACTTTAAGACAAAGTTACTAACTACTAATGATCATGTAATAAAGACACAAACATAGATAAGCACTTAACATAGAAAATGAAAAACAGAGAAAGTAAGAACAAGGAATGAGTCCACCTTAGTGATGGTGGCGTTTTCTCCTTGAGGAACCAATGATGTCCTTGAGCTCTTCTATGTCTCTTCCTTGTTTTTGTTGCTCCTCCCTCATTGCTTTTTGATCTTCTCTAATTTCATGAAGGATGATAGGGTGCTCTTGATGTTCCACCCTTAATTGTCCCATGTTGGAACTTAATTTTCCTAAGGAGGTGTTGATTTGCTCCCAAAAATTCTGTGGAGGAAAGTGCTGATGGGAAAATTTGTGGAAAAACGAATTTCCAAAACTCACCGGCAAGTGCACCGGGTCGCATCAAGTAATAAAACTCATGGGAGTGAGGTCGATCCCACAGGGATTGAAGGATTGAGCAATTTTAGTTTAGTGGTTGACTTAGTCAAGCGAATCAAGAGTTGATTTGAGTGGTTTATGTTTGACGGAAGCTAAAGGGCATGAAATTAAAAGGGAGAGGGACAATTGGCAAGAATTTAAAGTGCAGAGAAATTAAAGAGGCTGAATCTTAAAGTGCAAGTAATATAAATTGCAGAAACTTAGATTGCAAGAAATGTAAATTGCAGAATCTTAAAGTGCAAGAAATGTAAATGGCTTGAATTGTAAAGGGAATTGGGAATGGAATTTGCAGAAATCAAAACAAGAAAAAGTAAAATGCAATAAACAAAAAAGTAGAAGATGACTTGAATTTAACCGGATCTAAAATTCCTAGATTCAGCAAGAACAATTGCAGAGGAAATGAAGAGATGTAAATTGCAGAAAAAGTAGAAGAAGAAGCAATTCACAGAAATGGAAACTCAATGCTGAAAATTAAACAAGATCCCAAGGTGAGATTGAAACAGAATTTCTTCAATTCTCCACCCAAGATCCAAAACAAGAAAAGTAAAGATTGCTGAGCAAGAACAAGGAAGAAGTGAGATCAATTCTCCTTCCCAATTCTCTAGAATTCTAAAGCAACAATTCAAAAATGTAAAGGTGAGCTCTCTGTAAGTGTTCCAAATTCTCTCCAAAGAAAAGCTCCCTTTAAAACTTAAATCCTAAGCTATTTATACACTTTCTTCAAATGGTCTTCAAGCCTTGAATTGGGTTGATAAAAGCCTCTGTTGATTGCTCTTGGAGTTGGAGAGAAACCCATTGTGAACCGGGCCAAGAATCATAAAAGCTTGAGTCAAAGTTTGAGACAAACTTTGGCTCAAGCTTTTTATACCAGCTGCCCTCCTTTTGCTGATATCCACGTTTGAGCTAAAGATTGAGGTCAAACTTTTGCTCAAACGTGGATCCCCTTGTGTACATGTGTAGCACCAACGTTTGCCAAAAAGCTTGAGGCAAACGTTGGCGCAAGCTTTTCTCCTCCAGGGTGTGCAAGTGTGGCGCCAACGTTTGCCAAAAAGCTTGAGGCAAACATTGGCGCAAGCTTTTCTCCTCCAGGGTGTTGGTTTTGTGATGCCAATGTTTGCCAAAAAGTTTGAGGCAAACGTTGGCTCAAGCTTTTTCCTCCAGGGTGTTTTCAACTCTTCCAAAAGTTTGAGCTAAAGTTTGAGGCAAACTTTGGCTCAAGCTTTTTGTTCTGGAGTGTTTTCAACTCTTTTAAAAGTTTGAGCTAAAGTTTGAGGCAAACTTTTGCTCAAACTTTTTGTTCTCTCTTGCTCCTAGCCATTCCTTCTTTCTTCAACCTTCTTCAAAACTCTTTTCACCTATCATCAATCAATCAAAACAATCAAAGCTATGCTCCAAATCATGATATTGTGTTTCTTTCATAATATATGACAATTATAGCACAAAATCTCATGAACTTGCATTAATTCATCCATGGTTGATTGAATCAAAGGAAATATGAAATTCTACCCAATTGGCTTACTTAAAGCTCAAGAAAGTGCATAAATCAATTGAAAATAAGTAAAAAAAACTAGTGAAACTAGGCTAAGATGACTTGTCATCACAACACCAAACTTAAAGCTTGCTTGTCCCTAAGCAAGAAAAGAATTTTTGAGAAGAAAGAATGAAATGGAAGAGGATGTTCATGCTAGCAGAGTATTATTGGTAGTTCATGGGGTTTTATGTGGATATGTAAACACTCACTTCTTATTGACTTTTAGGCCTAGAAAGTCTCCTTCAAGCATCAAGCAACACACTGCTATGACCTCTCATTACTCCTTTGTCCTTGACTATTATTTTTTTCTATAAGCTTTAGTTCAGTGTCATGTGTAACAAGTTCATTTCTTTCTTTATACTTGACACATTATTCACTATAGACACTTGGCTCACATTCCTTCTTAAAACATTGATGCCCAGCACCTCTTTGGGTTACTAAATGCCTTGTAGTTAGGTTGCTCTTGATAGTGGACTTTCAGCTGATGATCCCGGGTTAGTTAACCCAAGTCACCGAGTGTTGATGCACTCCAAAGAACTTAATAATCCAAGCAGATCCTAGTACAAAGACACCACAGGCATGTATTCTAAGGTTCAAGCTATTGGTGTCTAGCTTTACTTCTTTTTTTTCTTTTATTCTATTGCCAATTTTTGGCTTTTTCTTTTTAACCAAGAACTTTTATTTGATTGAGATTCATAGACAGTAGGCCACTTTCTACTTAGAAGGAGACATCCTAGTCCTCTTATTCACTAAAAGTGAGCTATCATACAATCACACATACATACCACCACTTACTTTTATTGTACTTCTATCTAACAGAAAACTATCTCACTTCACATTCAAACATTTCTTTTATTGAATTAAAGATGCAGGGGACAAAGCATGCTTTTTGTTAAGTGAAATTAAACACACAAGCACACACTTAGACTAGCTTACTTATTTTAAGAAAATTGATTCTACTTGTACTAGATGAACACTTTAGCAAGATATAAATCATAGCATCTCTCAACAGCTGAAGTTAAGTATAGATACAACCTATTGGTTTGCAGTTCTTTTGTCCTTCTTTTCGTTGATCCCCTTTTGAGTCATGGTGCATTATGTCTTCAATTGGTGGTTAGTTCCCTGCATAATTCTCAAAAGTTGCTTGCTTCTCAAGCCCTTAGGTGACTGGTTATTATGCATGAATTGAGTGCGGCTTTTGGATTTAATTTGGTGTGGGAACACCAAACTTAGTTCCTTGCCACTTTCTCTGATGCAACAGGTCAACTATATGTAAAATCTTGTGTTCTTGCTAAAGGTTATGAGGTTAAAACTAGAGAGCAATTAAGTAATTGAATAATCTGTTTGACTGCTTGGAGCTAGTGTTGTGCAAGAAGTGAGAATATGTTTTTAAATGATGTTTTGGTGGAACACCAAACTTATAATCCTTCATTCTCCTTTAAATTGTTTTGGTGTGTAATACCAAACTTAGCTTCTTGCAATGCATACCAAATATTCAACATTTTTATTGAAAAGGCTATGAAAAGAAAACTACCTCCGGTTGGGTTGCCTCCCAACAAGTGCTCTTTTAATGTCACTAGCTTGACATCCTTCAATTCTTTTCAAGAAGGCTGTAGGCTCTGACCTTTTTTTCCTTATCCCATTGTCCTCCCAAGTACAGCTTTGCTCTGTGACCATTTGCTGTGAATTGACTCTTTGTTGCTTCATCTAGCAATTCAATACTCCCATAAGGAAAAACCTTTGTCACCAAGTATGGGCCAGTCCACTTAGACTTAAGTTTGCCAGGGAAGATCTTAAGCCTTGAGTTATATAGGAGCACTTGCTGTCCTAGCTTGAACTCCTTCTTTGTGATCTTCTTATCATGCCACCTCTTAGATCTTTCCTTGTATATCTTAGCATTCTCATAGGCTTCTAGCCTGAATTCATCCAACTCACTTAGTTGTAACAACCTTTTCTCTCCTGCAGCTTGGGAATCAAGGTTAAGGAGTTTAGTGGCCCAAAAAGCTCTGTGTTCAAGCTCTACAGGGAGGTGGCAGGATTTTCCATACAATAGCTGAAAGGGTGACTTGCCAATAGGAGTTTTGAAAGCTGTCCTATATGCCCATAATGCATCTTCTAGCTTCCTAGCCCAATCTTTTCTTATGCTTCCCACTGTTTTCTCTAGGATCTTCTTTAATTTCCTATTTGCTAGTTCAGCCTGGCCATTAGTCTGAAGGTGGTAAGGTATGGCTACTTTATGGATTACTCCATATTTGTAGAGGAGTTTCTCCATCTGTTTGTTGCAAAAGTGACCACCACCATCACTAACAAGACCCTTGGGCACTTGAAGATAGTTGGCCAATAGAAGCCACTCTGTAGTATCTTTGCAGCTGTTCTTTCTGGGCCAAAGTGTCCACCATAAGCTGAACCATGGCAATGCCACAAGATATCCCTCATTTCACTCTCAGGGACACACCTTCTAATTACTCCATCAGAACACCTCTTGAACAGGAAGGGTTCATCCCATAAGAATTTCCTTCCCTCATTGATTAACTTCTTCACTTGTTGCTTAGAGAACTCTTGAGGTATCTTCCTTCCCACTTTGTAGTTTGCTATGTCAGCAAACCAAGGTGCTTGCTGGATCTGCAAAAGGTGCTCATCTGGGAAGCTTTCATTCACGGGCTGGGAGGCTTTTTGAATTGTTTCTTGTGGTAGCCTCGACAAATGATCAGCAACCCGGTTCTCAGTGCCCTTCCTATCCCTTACCTCAATATCAAACTCTTGTAGGAGCAATATCCACCTGATAAGTCTTGGTTTAGCATCCTGCTTTGACATCAAATACTTAAGGGCAGCATGGTCAATATAAACCACAATTTTGGATCCTATCAAGTATGATCTAAACTTATCAAATACATAGACTACATCTAACAATTCCTTTTCTGTTGTGGTGTAATTTTTTTGGGCCTCATTCAACACTTTACTTGCATAATATATGACATGATGCAAGTTTCCCTTCTTTTGTCCAAGTACAGCACCAATTGCAAGGTCACTTGCATCACACATGAGTTCAAAAGGCAGTTCCCAATCTGGGGGTGTGATGATTGGTGCTGTTGTGAGTCTGTTTTTTAAAGTTTCAAAGGCATGCCGGCAGTTTTCATCAAACACAAAAGGATTATCTAGCATTAATAGATTACTCAAAGGCTTGGCTATTTTTGAAAAATCATTGATAAACCTTCTATAAAATCCTGCATGCCCCAAGAAACTTCTAACAGATTTCACATTAGCTGGTGGAGGGAGTTTTTCTATGATCTCAACATTTGCCTTGTCAACCTCTATCCCTTTTCTTGAAACCTTATGACCAAGAACAATCCCCTCGGGCACCATGAAATGGCACTTCTCCCAGTTCAAAACCAAATTAGTTTCTTGGCACCGTTTCAAGACAAGAGTTAGATGGTTCAGGCAAGTATTGAAATTATCACCAAAAACAGAAAAGTCGTCCATGAAGACCTCTAAAAATTTTTCAACCATATCAGAGAAAATGGAAAGCATACACCTCTGAAATGTGGCTGGGGCGTTGCATAACCCAAATGGCATCCTCCTGTATGCAAAAACTCCAAATGGACATGTGAAGGCGGTCTTCTCTTGGTCCTTGGGATCTACCACGATTTGATTGTACCCAGAATACCCGTCCAAAAAGCAATAATAGGCATGGCCGGCCAATCTTTCCAGCATCTGATCAATAAATGGGAGAGGGAAATGATCTTTCCTTGTGGCATCATTCAATCTTCTATAGTCTATGCACATTCTCCACCCAGTCACTGTTCTAGTAGGGATCAACTCATTCTTCTCATTAGTGATGACCGTCATTCCTCCTTTCTTTGGTACAACTTGAACCGGGCTCACCCATGAGCTGTCAGATATTGGGAAGATTATCCCTGCATTCCACAACTTCATTACTTC
>NC_029791.2:47977644-48025339 GCF_000816755.2 Arachis ipaensis | reverse complement strand
TGACATCATTCAATCTTCTATAGTCTATGCACATTCTCCACCCAGTCACTGTTCTAGTAGGGATCAACTCATTCTTCTCATTAGTGATGACCGTCATTCCTCCTTTCTTTGGTACAACTTGAACCGGGCTCACCCATGAGCTGTCAGATATTGGGAAGATTATCCCTGCATTCCACAACTTCATTACTTCCTTCTGGACAACTTCCTTCATTGTGGGATTTAGCCTTCTTTGAGGTTGAACCACTGGTTTGGAATTGTCCTCCAAGAGGATCTTATGCATACATACTGCAGGGCTGATGCCTTTCAGGTCGTCAATGGTCCATCCCAAAGCATCTTTGTGAGCTTTGAGTACATCAAGAAGTTCTCCTTCTTCCTTTTTTGTCAGGGATGAATTAATGATCACTGGAAAGCTTTCCGATGTGCCAAGGAATGCATATTTGAGATGGGTGGGTAATGGCTTCAGTTCTTGTTTTCGTACTTCTTCCTTCTTGTCTTGTTTTCCATCTTGCTCAATAGAAGTCTCAGCTACTTGTTCCTCTATTGTCCCTTGATTTCCTTCTTGCTCTTGAGGACTTTCTTCCAGCATTTCTTCCACCAAACTCTCTATCATATCCACTCTCATGTAATCCTCTTGCTCAGGAATGTGTTGCATTGACTTGAAAACGTTTATGACCATTTGTTCATTGTGGACCCTGAAGATCATTTCTCCTTTTTCTACATCAATGATGGCTCTTGCTGTGGCTAGAAATGGCCTTCCCAAAATGATTGAATTGTTTCCTTCCTCTTCAGTATCCAAAATCACAAAATCTGCTGGGAAAATAAACTCCCTAACCTTCACCAACAGATTCTCCACAATTCCATTGGGTGTTTTGATTGATCTGTCAGCCATGACCAACGACATCCTGGTGGGTTTAAGCTCTTCTATGGCAAGCTTTCTCATCATTGAGAGAGGCATTAAGTTGATGCTGGCACCAAGGTCACAGAGAGCTTTTTTGAGAACTATTCTGCCAATGGTGCATGAGACTACAAAGCTTCTTGGATCCTTGAGTTTTAGTGGAATGCCCCTTTGAATCACAGCACTGCATTCCTCGATGAGTAACACGGTTTCCTTCTCAAGCCAACTCCTCTTTTTGTTAATAAGCTCCTTCAAAAACTTGGCATACAGAGGCATTTGCTCAAGTGCTTCAGCCAAGGGAATATTAATCTCCAGCTTTTTGAAAGTCTCAAGGAACTTATGAAAATGTTGGTCTTTAGTCTCTTTGCTGAACCTCTGGGGATATGGCAGTGGAGGTGTGATGCTATTTCCTACTTGCTGCTGTCCCTGAATCACTTCTTTTGAACTGTGTGGTTGGTTGTTCTTCTCTTTGAGTTTCTCAGTGCTCTTGTTTGGCATCACAACTTGATCCTTGGCTTCATCTACCTTTGTTTGCTTTTCATCTTCTATTGGTCTTTTGCTGCTCTCTACTTACTTCTTTGTAGTGTCATTGTTGCTCATCAATGTTCTCCCACTCCTTAATTGTATCGCCTTGCATTCTTCTTTAGAATTTGGGATTGTGTCACTCGGCAGTGAGCTTGAAGGTCTCTCAACAGAAATCTGCTTGGAAATTTGCCCAATCTGCCTCTCTAGGCTCTTCATGGAGGCTTCATGGTTCTTGGTTGTCATTTCCTGGTGTTTCCATATTTTGTCTATCAAGGTTTCCAAGTTAGTGAGTCTTTGGGATTCAGGTGATGCTTGTGATGAGTTGTGAGATGTGGATGGTGGATGGTAGGCATTTTAGTTGGTGGATTGGTTATTGGATTGGTAATGGTTGGGGTTGGGGTAGTTGTTTTGAGGTTTTCTGTAAGGTTTTTGGTTAGTTTGCTGCTGGTTGTGGTTTTGGTTATTTCTTGAAGTGTTTTGGTTTGAGTTCCTCTGCCATGGTTGTTGGTTCTGGTTGTGATTATCTCCCCATCTGAGGTTTAGGTGGTTCTTCCAAGATGGATTGTATGTGTTATCATACACTTCATTCTGTCCAGAGTTTTGGTTATGCATGTACTGCACTTGCTCCTGTTGTTGCTCCTCTTGAGTTTCTTCATTTTGCCCCCATGTGGATGATGGTTGGCTTGTGTTAACTGCTGCAACTTGGAGGCTATCAATCCTCTTGGCCATTTGCTCAAATTGTTGTTGAATTTGCTGCTGCATCATTTTGTTTTGAGCTAGAATTGAGTCCACTCCTTCCAACTCCATCACTCCATTCCTCTGTGATGGTTGGCGTTGCCTTTGGTGAGCAAAGAAATATTGGTTGTTGGCCACCATATCAATGAGATTTTGGGCTTCCTCTGCTGTTTTCATCAATTGTAAAGAACCTCCTACTGAATAATCCAAAGCCTCTTGAGATTTTGGTGTCAAGCCCTCATATTTTCATTAGTTGTAAAGAGCCTCCTGCTGAATAATCCAAAGCCTCTTAAGATTTCAGTGTCAAGTCTTCATAGAAATTCTGTAATCTGTCCCACTCACTGAACATTCCTGGTGGACACTTCTTGATTAGAGCTTTGTATCGTTCCCATGCCTCATACAAGGGTTCAGCATCCATTTGTGTGAATGTTTGCACTTCAATCTTTAATCTAATAACCCTTTGAGGTGGGTAAAACTTGGCAAGGAACTTGGTTACTAGATCATCCCAATTGTTGATGCTGCCTCTTGGGAAGGATTCCAACCATTGAGTGGCTTTGTCTCTGAGAGAAAATGGAAATAGCAGTAGCTTGTAACTGTCAGGGTGCACACCATTGGTTTTAACAGTGTCACAAATCCTCAAGAAGGTGGATAAGTGTTGGTTAGGGTCTTCAAGTAGTCCTCCTCCATAAGAACAATTGTTTTGAACCAAGGTGATGAGTTGTGGGTTTAGTTCAAAGTTATTTGCATTAACATTTGGGGTAAGAATGCTACTCCCACAATGTCTAGGATCTGCACTTGTGTAGGAAGCCAAAACTCTTCTCTGTGGTGGATTATTGTTGTTATTGGCTGCTCCTTCAGGATTAGATGGATCTCCTTCCATCTCGTGATATTCTTCCTCAGATTCTTCCTCTCCAACAATATTTTTCCCTCTTTCAGCTCTTCTTAACCTTCTAAGAGTTCTCTGGTTTGTTTCAGATAAAGCAGGAGTGGTTCTCCCTGTACCTGACATACAAACAAAACAAAAGAAACACCACCAGTAACACTTCAATCTATTGCCAGAATGAAGTTTAGTTAGCTTAAGCAAAATTTCAAACAGTTAGTGGGTTAATCCAAAGTTAGAGAAAAATAAAAATGCTAGATCTAGATCTCCACTTCACTTAATCATTGTCAATCTATTTCAATCCCCGGCAACGGCGCCAAAAACTTGATGGGAAAATTTGTGGAAAAACAAATTTCCAAAACTCACCGGCAAGTGCACCGGGTCGCATCAAGTAATAAAACTCACGGGAGTGAGGTCGATCCCACAGGGATTGAAGGATTGAGCAATTTTAGTTTAGTGGTTGACTTAGTCAAGCGAATCAAGAGTTGATTTGAGTGGTTTATGTTTGACGGAAGCTAAAGGGCATGAAATTAAAAGGGAGAGGGACAATTGGCAAGAATTTAAAGTGCAGAGAAATTAAAGAGGCTGAATCTTAAAGTGCAAGTAATATAAATTGCAGAAACTTAGATTGCAAGAAATGTAAATTGCAGAATCTTAAAGTACAAGAAATGTAAATGGCTTGAATTGTAAAGGGAATTGGGAATGGGATTTGCAGAAATCAAAACAGGAAAAAGTAAAATGCAATAAACAGAAAAGTAGAAGATGACTTGAATTTAACCGGATCTAAAATGGAATTGAGAAAAAGCTTGGTGTAGCGACAAAATAAGGAAATTTAAATTGAAAATTGTAGATCTCAGGACTCAAGAGACTAGATAGCTGAGTCTAGATCTCACTGCCTTCCTAGATCCAACAAGAACGATGCAATCGGAAATAAAGAAAAGTAAGTTGCAGAATGAGTAGAAGAGCCAACGTTTGCCAAAAAGTTTGAGGCAAACGTTGGCGCAAGCTTTTCTCCTCCAGGGTGTTGGTTTTGTGATGCCAACGTTTGCCAAAAAGTTTGAGGCAAACGTTGGCTCAAGCTTTTCCCTCCAGGGTGTTTTTAACTCTTCCAAAAGTTTGAGCTAAAGTTTGAGGCAAACTTTGGCTCAAGCTTTTTTCCTCTAGGGTGTTTTTAACTCTTCCAAAAGTTTGAGCTAAAGTTTGAGGCAAACTTTGGCTCAAACTTTTTGTTCTCTCTTGCTCCTAGCCATTCCTTCTTTCTTCAACCTTTTTCAAAACTCTTTTCACCTATCATCAATCAATCAAAACAATCAAAGCTATTCTCCAAATCATGATATTGTGTTTCTTTCATAATATATGACAATTATAGCACAAAATCTCATGAACTTGCATTAATTCATCCATGGTTGATTGAATCAAAGGAAATATGAAATTCTACCCAATTGGCTTACTTAAGGCTCAAGAAAGTGCATAAATCAATTGAAAATAAGTAAAAAAACTAGTGAAACTAGGCTAAGATGACTTGTCATCAAGTGCATCCCCTGAGGTATCTCAGGGATCTCTTGATGATGAGCTTTTTCATGTGCCTGTTGAGATCCATGAATGTGCTCTCTTGTTTGCTCCATCCTTTTCTTAGTGATGGGCTTGTGAGATGAATCTTTCTATCTCCCATGGCTCAGAGGTGGAAGCAATTGTCTTCTCTTTCCTCTTTCTTGAGGTTTCTCTGGCCTTAGGTGCCATTAATGGTAATGGAAAAACAAAAAGCTTATGCTTTTACCACACCAAACTTAGCATGTTGCTCGCCCTCGAGCAAAAGAAAGAATAGATGAAGAAGAAGAAGAAATGGAGGAGAGGGAGAAGGGTTTGTGTTTCGGCCAAGAAGGGGAAGAGAGGGTTGTGTTGTGTGAAAATGAAGAAGAATGGAGGGCTTTATATAGGGAGGGGAGGGGGGGTAAGGTTTGGCCATAAGGGTGGATTTGGGTGGAAAATTGATTTTGAATTTTGAAGGTAGGTGGAGTTTATGAGGTAGGTTTATGGGGAAGAGTGGATGGATGTGAGTGGTGAAGTGGTGATAGGGAGGAGAGATTGAGGTGATTGGTGAAGAGTTTTGGGGAAGAGTGTTTATAGGATTGTGTGAAAGAGGGGTAAGAAGAAGTGAATGGAGGTAGGTGGGGATTCTGTGGGGTCCACAGATCCTGAGGTGATCCTGTGGGGTCCACAGATCCTGAGGTGTTCAAGGATTTACAACCTTGCACCAAATTGGGCATGCAAAATGCCCTTGCACACAACTCTGGGCGTTCAGCGCCAGATTGGTGCTTGTTCTGGGCGTTCAACGCCCATTTGTTGCCCATTTCTTGCGTTGAACGCCAGAACCATGCTTGTTCTAGGCGTTCAGCGCCAGCTCTTCTCCAAGGTGCAATTCTGGCGTTTAGCGCCCAGATGCTGCCCATTTTTTGCGTTCAGCGCCCAGATACTGCCCATTTTGGGCGTTCAGCGCCAGAACCATGCTCTATTCTGGCGTTGAACGCCAGACAGGTGCTTCCTCCAAGGTGTGATTTTTCTTCCGTTGTTTTTGATTCTGTTTCTAAATTTTTCGTTTATTTTGTGACTCCACATGATCATGAACCTAAGAAAACATGAAAAACAAAAATAAAATTAGATAAATAAACATTGGGTTGCCTCCCAACAAGCGCTTCTTTAATGTCAATAGCTTGACAGTGGGCTCTCATGGAGCCTCACAGATGTGCAGAGCTTTGTTGAGACCTCCCAACACCAAACTTAGAGTTTGGATATGGGGGTTTGACACCAAACTTAGAGTTTAGTTGTGGCCTGCCAACACCAAACTTAGAGTTTGACTGTGGGGGCTTTGACCTGCCATTTCTAATGAGATTTTAGCAGCTTGTACCCCATAGATTCCCAGTTTCTCTATTACAGAGAGGGGCATGAGGTTTATCCCTGAACCAAGGTCACACAGAGCCTTAAAGATCATGGTGCCTATGGTACAAGGTATTATGAACTTTCCAGGATCCTGTCTCTTCTGAGGCAATGTAAGTTGATCTAGATCACTTAGTTCATTGGTGAACAAGGGAGGTTCATCTTCCCAAGTCTCAATACCAAATAATTTGGCATTTAGCTTCATGATTGCACCAAGGAACTTGGCAGCTTGCTCTTCAGTAACATTCTCATTCTCTTCAGAAGAGGAATACTCATCAGAGCTCATGAATGGCATAAGGAGGTTCAATGGAATCTCTATGGTCTCTAGATGAGTCTCTGATTCCTTTGGTTCTTCAGAGGGAAACTCCTTATTGATCATTGGACGTCCCAGGAGGTCTTCCTCCTTGGGATTCACGTCCTCTCCTTCCCTTACAGGTTTGGCCATGGTAATTAATTCAATGGCCTTGCACTCTCCTTTTGGATTTTCTTCTGTATTTCTTGGGAGAGTACTAGGAGGGATTTCAGTGATCCTTTTACTCAGCTAGCCCACTTGTGCATCCAAATTTCTAATGGAAGACCTTGTTTCATTCATGAAACTCACAGTGGCCTTAGATAGATCAGAGACTAAGTTTGTTAAATTAGCGGTATTTTGTTCAGAGTTCTCTGTCTGTTGTTGAGTGGATGATGGAAAAGGCTTGCTGTTGCTAAACCTGTTTCTTCCACCATTATTAAAGCCTTGTTGAGGCTTTTGATCCTTCCATGAGAAATTTGGATGATTTCTCCATGATGGATTATAGGTGTTTCCATAAGGTTCACCTAAGTAATTCACCTCTGCTATTGCAGGGTTCTCAGGATCATAAGCTTCTTCTTCAGAAGATGCCTCTTGAGTACTGTTGGATGCAGCTTGCATTCCATTCAGACTCTGAGAGATCATATTAACTTGCTGAGTCAATATTTTATTTTGAGCCAATATGGCATTCAGAGTATCAATTTCAAGAACTCCCTTCTTCATAGGCGTCCCATTACTCACAGGATTCCTCTCAGAAGTGTACATGAACTGGTTATTAGCAACCATGTCAATGAGTTCTTGAGCTTCTATAGGCGTTTTCTTTAGGTGAATGGATCCACCTACAGAAGTATCCAATGTCATCTTTGATAGCTCAGATAAACCATCATAGAATATATCCAGGATGGTCCATTCTGAAAGCATGTCAGAAGGACACTTTTTTGTCAGCTGCTTGTATCTTTCCCAAGCTTCATAGAAGGATTCACCTTCCTTCTGTCTGAAGGTCTGAACATCCACTCTAAGCTTGCTCAGCTTTTGAGGAGGAAAGAACTTGGCTAAGAAAGCCGTGACCAGCTTATCCAAAGAGTTCAGGCTGTCTTTGGGTTGAGAGTCCAACCACACTCTAGCTCTGTCTCTTACAGTAAAAGGGAAAAGCATGAGCCTGTAGACTTCAGGATTTACTCCATTAGTCTTAACAGTATCACAGATCTGCAAGAATTCAGTTAAGAACTGAAAAGGATCTTCAGATGAAAGTCCATGAAACTTGCAGTTCTGCTGCATCAGAGAAACTAGCTGAGGTTTCAGCTCAAAATTGTTTGCTCCAATGGTAGGGATGGAGATGCTTCTTCCATGTAAATTGGAATTAGGTGCAGTAAAGTCACCAAGCATCCTCCTTGCATTATTATTATTTTCAGCTGCCATCTCCTCTTCCTGTTCGAAAATTTCTGAAAGGTTATCTCTGGATTGTTGTAATTTAGCTTCTCTTAGTTTCCTTTTCAGAGTCCTTTCAGGTTCTGGATCTGCTTCAACAAGAATGTTCTTGTCTTTGCTCCTACTCATATGACAAATAAGAGGGCACAGAAAAATAATAATAATAACAGGAGTCCTTTATACCATAGTATAGAGGTCCCTATGTAAGTGGAAGAAAGGAAGGAGACAAAATATGTAATGTAAGGAAGGAAACACAAGGGTGAGGGGCGCAAAGATGTGAGATGAGGAGATGTTAGTAGATAAATAATTAGAATGAGGTGAGAGAGGGAGAATTTCGAAAATAATTTTTGAAAAAGAGTTAGTGATTTTCGAAAATGGTTTTTGAAAAAGGTTAGTAATTTTTTTTTTTGAAAATTAAAATCAAAAATTAATTAGTTAATTAAAAAGAAATTTTGAAAAAGGGGGAAGGGATTTTCGAAAATTAGAGAGAGAGAGTTAGTTAGGTAGTTTTGAAAAAGATAAGAAATAAACAAAAAGTTAGTTAGTTAGTTGAAACAAATTTTGAAAAGATAAGAGGTTAGAAAAGATATTTTAAAATCAAATTTTTGAAAAAGATATGATTTTGAAAAAGATAAGATGGAAAGATATTTTTGAAAAGATATGATTGAAATTAGTTTTGAAAAAGATTTGATTTTTAAAATCACAATTAATGACTTGATTCACAAGAAATCACAAGATATGATTCTAGAACTTAAAGTTTGAATCTTTCTTAACAAGTAAGTAACAAACTTGAAATTTTTGAATCAAAACATTAATTGATGATGTTATTTTCGAAAATTATGTAATAAAGATAAGAAAAAGATTTTTGAAAAATATTTTTAAAATTTTCGAAAATAACTAAGAAAAATGAAAAAGATTTGATTTTTGAAAAATATTTTGAAAAAGATAAGATTTTTAAATTGAAAATTTGATTTGACTCATAGAAAACAACTAGATTTTAAAAATTTTTGAAAAAGTCAACTCAAATTTTCAAATTTTATGAGAGAAAAAGGGGAAGATATTTTTTTATTTTTGAATTTTTAATGATGAGAGAGAAAAACATAGAAAATGATGCAATGCATGAAAATTATGGATCAAAATAATGAATGCATGCAAGAATGCTATGAATGTCAAGATGAACACCAAGAACACCGTGAATATCATGATGAACATCAAGAACATATTTTTGAAAAATTTTATATGCAAAGAAAACATGCAAGACACCAAACTTAGAAATCTTTAATACTTAGGCATTAAGAATTCAAAAATGCATATGAAAAACACCATACAACACAAAACAATAAAACATCAAGATCACACAAGAAGACTTACTAAGAATAACTTGAAGATCATGAAGAACACCATGAATGCATGAATTTTCGAAAAATGCAAGGTGAGTATGCAATTGGCACCAAACTTAAAAATTGACTCAAGACTCAAACAAGAAACACAAAATATTTTTGATTTTTTTATGATTTTATGATTTTTTTGTATTTTCTTTTAATTTTTTTCGAAAATCATTTTGAAAAAAGAAAAATAAGGATTCCAAAATTTTTAATATGAATTCCAGGAATCTTATGCTCTTTAGTCTAAAGTTCCAATCAAAGGGTCAAGCATGGCTTACTAGCCAGCCAAGCTTTAGTATGTAACTCAGACATGACAAGCCTAACATGCCCTACAGACATGGCTTTACAGCCATCCAGGCTTCAACATGTTGCATGAAACACTAGAATTCATTCTTAAAAATTCTGAAGAAAAATATAATTTTGAAAACATTTTTATTTTAAAATTTTTTTCGAAAACAAAGGAGAAATTTTTGAAAGATTTTTTCGAAAACTTTTTTTTTTGAAAATAAAATAAAAGGAAAATTACCTAATCTGAGCAACAAGATGAACCGTCAGTTGTCCAAACTCGAACAATCCCCGGCAACGGCGCCAAAAACTTGGTGCACGAAATTATGATCTCTGGTAATGGCTCTAAAAACTTGGTGCTCTAATCTTAATTCATAATTTGTCACAACTTCGATACAACTAACCAGCAAGTGCACTAGGTCGTCCAAGTAATAAACCTTACGTGAGTAAGGGTCGATCCCACGGAGATTGTTGGTATGAAGCAAGCTATGGTCACCTTGTAAATCTTAGTCAGGCGGATATAAAATAGTTATGGAGTTTTCGAACATAAATAATAAATAGATAGAAAACAAGGATAGAAACACTTATGTAATTCATTGGTGAGAATTTCAAATAAGCGCATAGAGATGCTTTCGTTCCTTTGAACCTCTGCTTTCCTGCTGTCTTCATCCAATCAGTCTTACTCCTTTCTATGGCTGGCTTTTTGTAAGGATGTCACCGGTGCCAATGGCTACTTTCAATCCTCTCGGGAAAATGGTCAAAATGCTCTGTCACAGCACGGCTAATCGTCTGGAGGCATCACCCTTGTCGATGATTGCATCCTATTCCTCTCTGTGAAAATGGTCCGATGCGCTGTCACTGCATGGCTAGTCATCTGGAGGTTCTCGATCATGCTGGAATAGGATTTACTATCCTTTTGCGTCTGTCACTACGCCCAGCACTCGCAAGTTTGAAGCTCGTCACAGTCATTCAATCCCAGAGTCCTACTCGGAATACCACAGACAAGGTTTAGACTTTCCGGACTCTCATGAATGCCGCCATCAATCTAGCTTATACCACGAAGACTCTAATAACTCGGACTCGGTCCCCTGTATTAGATATCCAAGAGATATTCTTTCAATCTAAAGTAGAACGGAGGTGGTTGTCAGGCACGTGTTCATGGGGAATGATGATAATTGTCACGTTCATCACATTCAGGTTGAAGTGCGAATGAATATCTTAGAAGCGGAATAAGTTGAGTTAAATAGAAAAACAGTAGTACTTTGCATTAATCTTTGAGGAACAGCAGAGCTCCACACCTTAATCTATGGAGTGTAGAAACTCTACCGTTGAAAATACATAAGTGATAATGGAGTTCATTGGTCTCGACCCCAGAGGGGAACCGGAATAACCAAGACTTGATCCCAAGATGTCTAATACAATAGTAAAAAGTCCTATTTATAATAAACTAGTTACTAGGGTTTACAGAAGTAAGTAATTGATGCATAAATCCACTTCCGGGGCCCACTTGGTGTGTGCTTGGGCTGAGCTTGAATGTTACACGTGCAGAGGTCATTCTTGGAGTTGAACGCCAGCTTTTGTGCCATTTTGGGCGTTGAACTCCACTTTGCAACTTGTTTCTAGCGCTGGATGCCAGAATTGGGCAGAGAGCTAGCGTTGAACGCCAGTTTGCGTCATCTAAATTCGGGCAAAGTATGGACTATTATATAATGCTGAAAAGCTCTGGATGTCTACTTTCCAATACAATTGGAAGCGCGCTATTTTGAATTCTGTAGCTCCAGAAAATCCATTTTGAGTGCAGGGAGGTCAGAATCCAACAGCATCAGCAGTCCTTCTTCAACCTCTGAATCTGATTTTTGCTCAAGTCCCTCAATTTTAGCCAGAAAATACCTGAAATCACAGAAAAACACACAAACTCATAGTAAAGTCTAGAAATGTGAATTTAGCATAAAAACTAATGAAAACATCCCTAAAAGTAACTAGATTCTACTAAAAACATACTAAAAACAATGCCAAAAAGCGTATAAATTATCCGCTCATCACTTACCTTGAAGACGGGCAGAAGTTTCCGGTTATCATTGCAAGGGAACTCACTTCTTAACAGGAAGAGCAGCTACTTGGTGTGCTGAGGAGGCACAAGAAGGCAATTGGTTGGAGTTTGGCAGACATAGTAGGCATAAACCCTCAAGTCTGTAAGCATAGAATATTTTTAGAAGAGGGAGCAAGACCTGTTCGTCAACCCCAGAGAAGACTGAACCCCACTATCCTAGAGGTTGTCAAAAAGGAAGTGACCAGACTACTAGAGGCAGATATCATCTATCCCATCTCAGGCAGTGAATGGGTAAGCCCAATACAAGTGGTACCAAAGAAGTCTGGAGTCACTGCAGTAAAGAATGAGCATGGAGAGCTCCTGACAACCACAGTTCAGCTCCTCACTACAGACGCCTCAACCAAGCAACCCGTAAGGATCACTATCCTCTCCCATTCATTGATCAAATGCTGGATCGCCTGTCAGGTAAATCGCATTATTGTTTTCTAGCTGGTTACACAGGTTATTTCCATATTCATATAGCTCCTGAGGATCAGGAAAAGATCACTTTTACATGTCATTTTGGGACTTATGCTTACAAGAGAATGCTCTTTGGCTTGTGCAATGCACCCGCTACTTTCCAAAGGTGCATGATGAGTCTTTTCTCTAATCTTATTGAGGACTGTATGGAAGTTTTTATGGATGATTTTAGTGTTTATGGCGACTCCTTTAGCCTTTGCTTAGATAGATTATCTAGAGTATTAGATAGATGTGTCAGTACAAACCTGGTATTAAATTTTGAAAAATGCCACTTTATGGTTAAACAAGGGATTGTACTAGGACATGTTGTGTCTAATATTGGCATTTCTGTAGATCCAGCAAAGGTGGATGTTATTTCTAATTTACCTTACCCCTCTTCTGTGAGGGAGGTTCGTTCTTTCCTTGGCCATGCAGGTTTTTACAGGAGGTTCATTAAGGACTTCAGTAAGGTAGCACTTCCCTTATCCAGGCTACTACAAAAAGATATTAAGTTCGAGTTCAGTGAAAATTGCAAACAGGCGTTTGATAAGCTGAAGGGTGCACTGACTCAAGCTCCAATTGTGAGAGGACCAGACTGGAGCCAACCATTTGAAATAATATGTGATGCTTCCAACCATGCAGTAGGAGCAGCACTGGCTCGACGTGAAGGTAAGGATCCTTTTGTTATTACTTACGCATCTAAAACTTTGGATGCCGCTCAGTCGAATTACACTACTACTGAGAAAGAGCTTCTTGCTATTGTTTTTGCTCTAGATAAATTCCGAGCCTATTTACTTAGTACTAAAGTAGTAGTGTATTCAGACCACGCAGCTCTAAAGTATTTATTATCTAAAAAGGAGTCCAAACCAAGGCTTATACGTTGGATACTGCTATTACAAGAATTTGATTTAGAAATTAAGGTAATTCCTACCCGTATTGATGATGCTAACATTGTTGTTTCCTTTGTGAGAAACCATATTATTTGTCGCTTTGGATCACCACGAGCAATCGTGAGCGATCAAGGCACCCATTTTTGTAACAGGAGACTAATAGGACTAATGAAGAAGCATGTGATAATTCATAAAGTTTCAACAGCCTACCATCCTCAGACTAATGGGCAAGTCGAGGTGTCAAATAGAGAGATAAAGCGTATCTTGCAGAAGATAGTCAAACCTCATAGAAGAGACTGGAGCACCAGGCTACAAGATGCACTCTGGGCATACAGAACAGCATACAAAACACCCATTGGGATGAGTCCTTTCCACTTAGTTTATGGAAAAGCTTGTCATCTCCCTGTTGAAATAGAGCATAAAGCCTTTTGGGCAGTAAAAGAATGCAACATGGGAATTGAGAGAGCCGGAGCTGAAAGGAAGTTGAAACTGCAGGAACTGGAAAGCCTTCGCCGAGAAGCTTATGAGAACTCAAGACTATACAAGGAGAAGATGAAGGCTGTACATGATTAGCACATCAAGAGGAAAGAGTTCCAACCTGGGGACTTAGTCTTCCTTTACAAGTCTCGACTGAGGCTCATGCCAGGCAAGTTGAGATCGAGATGGGAAGGTCCATACAGAGTAGAGAAGGCCAAACCGTATGGAGTTTATCACCTAAGCCATCCTTCAAGCTCTGAACTTATCAAAGTTAATGGACATCGTCTAAAGCTGTACCATGGCGAGAAGCTGAAAAAGAACAAGGAGCTCGAGATCTTCCTCTTGGAAGATCCCCACATAGCCGAAGACTGAGCTAGTGGAGCGTCCAACTTACGGACGTTAAAGCAAAGTGCTAGGTGGGAGACAACCCACCATGGTATGATCGTTCTTTTCCTTATTTTTAATTTTCTTATTCAATAATTCTTCTCTTCATTAGTACACTTCGTGCATCTGCATTCACATATTTTTAATTAAAAAAAAATCACCACGCGACGCGACCGCCTCGTTGACGCGTCCGCGTCGCAGGGAGCTGGGAGACAATAATAATATGAACAGGGGGTTACGCAGGAGTAGGGCTGGAGGCGTGCCAATGGCACAAACCGTCCCACGCGACCGCGTCATATGGGAATAATGGCCTCCCACGCGACCGCGTGCCCCACGTGGCCGCGTAACAAGGGTGCACAGCCGAAAGTTGTGCTAGAGTGGTGCTGGACTGGCGCTGGACGCACAGCCCCACTCACGCGATCGCGTGCCCCACGCAACCGCGTCGTATCCCACTAATTGACCACTCACGCGATCGCATGCCCCATGCGATCGCGTCACCCAAAATTTGGTACTAATATGATTTTGAACAGAGAGTTGTGCGAGTGCGAGGCTACCCTCGCGCCATTAGCCTAAAACGGGTCACGCGACCGTGTCATTAAGTTTAAGCGCAAGTCGCGCGACCGCGTGCCCCACGCGACCGCGTCGATTGCGCCGCACAGTTTTCCTAATTTGCCAATTATCATATCTTTTTCTCCCCAAATCCTATTTTCTCTTTTCCCTCCTTATTTCTTCTCCCTCCCTTCCTCCCTTCTTCTTTCTTTCTCACTTTTTACACTTTCTCTCTCTCTCACCTCCATTAACAAGGTTTTTCTTTTTCTTCTCTCCTTACTTTTCTATTTTTCTTCTTATTTTTATATGTTATCTTCTTTTCTTTTCTTTTTACCTTCATTATTCCTATTCTCTTTTTCTTTCTTTTTCCTTTTTACTTGGTGTTCTCAATTTATGTGAGTCATTATTTATTATTATATGCTTGTGGATTATTGTAAATTTATTTGACAATTATACATTTCTTTTTAAGGGATTACTCGCATGTTCCAATTCTTATTTTCAAGAGCCTCTTCTACATGCATGCTATGTGTTTGTGAAAAAGCCCATATGGCATTAACTCTAATATTCAATGCTTGCTTTTCACAATTTTCCTTTACTATTTTATTAATTGAAATTAATTGTCAATACAAACGTGATGATTTATTACGAGTGATGTTTGATCTATGCTACTCATGCCCTTTGCCGGCATGCCAATAAACATCTTGCATTCACTTGTCATCATATGCACTAGCTATTTTCCATTAATGAGTTTTCACATGTACTCATGAGCGTGTGTTAACTTCATTTACCTTTTAATGTGCATTTATAACCATCCTTTTCCGTTCTCTTCCTTGCTCGATCTCTATAAACTTAATTTACTTTCTCTTCCCTTTTTCAGGATGGCCACCAAGAAAGGAAAAGAGAAAGCCATTCCCAAATCAACAGCAAGGAGAGGAACGAAGAGAGCATTAGTGGCAGAGCCTTCTTCCACCGCCGTCAAGCCCTCAACAAAGAAAATTAAGAGGATTATAAAGGTTGATGATAAAGAAAGAGCCTTCCCAGCAAAGGACACTGCGCGGTTTCCCAATCGCTACTGTGAGCAGATGTTTCCCATCCTGGCTGAAAGGAGTTACAACAACGAATACCTTCTTCTCCTCCCAAACCACATTGCTACATTTGTTGAGCCGCAGCTTGCCCGAAGACAACGGGGTTTCCTACAAAGACAGCCAAGGCAGGTTAATCTTTCTTGGGTACTCGAGTTCTACTCCAACTACCACTTACCAACCCTGCAATCTGTCTACGTCCGTCAGAAGCAAGTCCCCATTACAGAAGAGGCCATTCAAAAAGTTCTAAGTCTTCCCCCTGTTCCAGAAGGACTGGATGCCTTTCAAGAAGCCGCACTCAAGCGCCAGATGTACCAATTTGACTGGGACACTATTCTCAGAGTTATCGCACAACCTGGCAGCCGTTGGATCTACGGATACCATCGTACCTACCCTAAGGGAATTTCGGCTTCAGCACTTACCTTAGAGGCTCGTGTATGGGCACAGATCATGTCCCATTACGTCTTTCTGAGCACTCACGAATCCTCCTTCACTGCGGACATGGCCGTTCTACTATGGTGCATCCTTACAGACCATTCTCTGAACCTACCAAGACACATCCGGAATGCCATGGGACACGTCCAAATTACGGGCAACTCACCTTTCCCCGCCTTGGTCTCAGATCTTGTCTCAGCTGCCGGAGTCTCCTACAGAGCTGGGGACACCAAAGCCATGCTTCCCCGGGATGATCAGTATGTCCCTAACGGGAAGTACCTTAAACTTCCTGCAGCCACTACCAGCCAGCCTACTGAACCAGTTGAAGATATTCCTTCTTCAACACCACAAGCACCCACTACTGATCAGCTGCTCCAGCAGATACTTGAAAAGTTGGATCGGCAAGAACACAAAGCTAAGATGAGGGAGCGCCATAACAAGCGCCGATTCACATACCTCAAGGAGCTGATCATGGAAAAATTCAAGGACTCAGACACCCCGGACTCTACTTCCTTTACCAGCACAGGGAGCCATGATGGTCCCGACTGTGGAGATACTGCTACCAGCCCACCTTTGTTCTTAACAGATGGCACCGAGGACGGTGCAAAGCCTTAAGTGTGGGGAAGTCGGTCAGTACCTGACTTCCGGAGGTAATTTCTCTTCCCTAGCACCAATAAATTAGGATATTTAGTTAGATTTTTTCTTTTATAGAATAGGATAAATTGCATAGTAATAGATTAGTTGCATGCATGTTCTGCTTGATTGAAAAGACAATGAGTTTCTTCTAAGACTCTATCTTGGAACAAAATTTCACTAATTTTAATTAATTGTTCCTTGGCAACTACTAGCTCAAAAAGTTGTATTTGGAACATGATTTTTGAGCCTTTATGAATGGTTACATTATTTAACCATAATTATTTTATTCTTGTGTGTGTACTTCTCTATGATTGTAATCTACATTTTGTTTCATCCTATATGTCCAATGTTTATTATATTTATATGTTTGCACATGATTGAGGCCATTATTTGTTTAGCTCACTTATCCAAATAAAGCCTACCCTTTCAATTACCTTTGTTAGCCACTTTGAGCCTTTAAATCTCATTTATTCTATATTTTACCATATTACTAGCCTTAAGCGGAAAAACAATTATATATCCCAAATTGAATTTTTGGTTAGCTTAAGATAGAATTGTGTGTGTTATTTAAGTATGGGAAATTGTGGGAACAAAGGATAAAAAGGGAATGAGTCATGATAATATAATGGGAATTTGGATACCTACTCATGTGAAACTATAAGAATTAAAAAAATCTATGTGCATTGATAAGCTATGTTTGTGTTTATGTTGAAAAAAAAATAAAATAAAAAAAATAAAAAATAAATAAAATAAAATAAAATAAATAAGGGGACAAAATTACCCCAATGTTGAATTAAGAATTCAAGGATCAATGCATGTATGATAAAATCAAAATAAAAGGTTGATACATGAGTATGGAATGTGAAAGGAGAATTCTGGGTAGCTAGGTATGAATTCTAAAGTTATATAGAATATATATAGGTTATGTTAAAGCTTGGGTTAATTAAAGATTTAATTTATAAGCTTACTTAGCCATATGTATATCCTTACCCTTACCTTTGCCGCATTACAACCTTAAAAAAGACCTCATGATATTTGCATTGGTATATTAAATGTTGTTGATTGGTTAGGAGAAGAACAAAAAAATTAGAGAGCATGATTAGAGAAGGATAGAGTAATGACTCTATACACTAGAGAGACTATAGTGTACATACACCATCAGTGAGGGTTCCATGCTTGAATTTCTATGTTCCCTGCTTTCATGAGCTATCTTCTTGCATTTTTATCTGTTCTTACTGTATAAGAATTGAGTTAGTGGAATTTGATTTGTAATTATTTTGAAGAGCTTATTTACTTTAGATCAAGTGGACAAAAATCATATAATTGCATTCATATATATAGGTTGCATTGCATTTCATAGGTTTTACATGTTCTTACTCATTCATTTTATCTCCTTCAACTAAGCATGAGGACATGCTAATGTTTAAGTGTGGGGAGGTTGATAAACCACTATTTTATGGTTTATATTGTGTTTAATTGTGTGGTTTTATCATGATCTTTATCCACTTATTCATTAAATAAGCATGCATTTATAATTCCTTTCTAAAGTTATTGTATGATTGAAAACTTGCTTCCTAGGGACTTTAATTATGTATTTTATTTCTCCTTTATTCCATTCGATGCCGTGATCTGTGTCTTAACTGTTTCAGGCTTTACAGGGCATGAATGAGTTGGAGATTGGAGAGGAAGCTTGCAAAAATGGAAGGAACACAAGAAATTGAGGAGATGACCAGCGAGAAGTGACGCGGTCGCATGGATAACACGACCGCGCGAAGAAGAGGAAATTGCAGTGACGCGGCCGCAGGAGTGACGCGGCATGGAATAGCATGAGTGACGCGGCCGCATGGATGACGCGACCGCGTGGCAAAGCAGAAAGCCGAATGACGCGGCCGCATGGATGACGCGACCGCGTGACATGCGCGATCTGCATAATCTGCAGAATCGCTGGGGGCGATTTCGGGCCCTATTTTGACCCGGTTTTTGGCCCAGAAAAGCAGACTAGAGCCAGAGAACATGTAGAAACCAACAACAACATTCATTCTGCATAGTTTTAGTTTTTAGATCTAGTTTTCCTCTCCTCTAGGTTTTCTCTCTACACATTCATAGTTTTTAGGATTTGTTATGTTCATTGTTTTTTGCATTGGGATATTGAGAAGAGTTATTGCCTCATCAAGACTTCGACACTCTAGTTCATTTTCTTTACTTGTCTCTTACTCTTCCATGTTCCTTAATTTACTTAATTTTACTGTTGGATTATTTTAGCATTTATTAATACAAGAATCACTTTTATTTTTTATTGATCTTTTGATCATTATTTATGATGTCTTTCTTTAATTCCTTTTCTTATGTTATGAATTTTACATTTACAATGAGCGAGTAGTCCCCTAACTTGATGGGGAGTTAATTGAAAGAAACCCTTGAAGTTGGGATGCTCGAGAGAGAGAGATTGTAGTTGGGTTTATTGTTTGGATTTCTTTCTAGTCACTAACATCAATCCTCCCCAGAGCGGATTGGAACTTGTGGATAGAAATAGCATTCCAACTTGTTTAACTTTCCTTTACTTAGTGAGGGATAACTAAACAGAATAATCCCCAATTATCAATTAATCCTGAGAGTACTACAACAAGAATAGGGCTTCCAACTAATCAACTTCCAATCAAGGCTTTTATTTAAATTTATATAAATTCTCTAATTTAATTTTCTGCCATTCAACTCAAACCTTTTTGAAAACATCTGATTAATAAAATAGCACACTTTTCTGCAACTCATTGGGAGACGACCTGGGACTCATACTCCCAGTATTTTTATTTTAATTTCTGTGACACCCTTTTTAAATTGATAAAGCGGATTTCTGGTTGGTTGAGAACTATACTTGCAACGCATATTTTATAATCATTCTTAACTCGCCAATTTCCGCCCGCATCAATGGTAGGTTTCAAGATGCTACAAACAATTCCTAGGATTGGGATTGATGTAAGAGCATAGCACTCTTCTCTCCTACCCAACACGATTACCAGCACCCTCTCCAACATGGTTGTGAACTTCTTCCTCCATAGCAATGTCTAGATCTTCTTCTAACTCTTCTTCACCAACTATGCCTTTACCTCTTGCTTCCCTCATTAGTCTAAGGAAGGCCCTCTCAGGTTCATTATCAAAGGAAGTTGAAGCTCCTCCTCTTCTACCTGTCATACACTCAGCAAACAGACAAGCAATTGCAAGTGAAGAATTCACTCTTGTTCAAAATTATGGTTAGAGTGGTTAGTGTAATTGATCAAACAGTTTGTGGATTAGTATGCTGGAAGGTAAATAAACAAGGAAAACAAATTGAATTGCTGAAATTAAAGATAGACAAATTGAAATAAAGACAAATCAACAAAGAAAAGAAAAGTGTTCAATCTAGTTATCCTCCAATTTAATCATTGTCAATGCAAAATCAATCCTCAGCAACGGCACCATAAACTTGATGCACAAAAATCTGTATCACTACAAATTTCTTTCGGCAAGTATACCAAATGTCGTCAAGTAAAAACTCACAGTAGAGTGAGGTTGAATCCCACAGGGATTGATTGGTTGAGCAACTTTAATTAGAGGAGTGTTCTAGTTGAACTGAGTATATTTGAATTGGGTTTTGCAGAAATTAAATGGCGGAAAATGTAAATTGCAAGAATGTAAATGATTGAAGGTAAAAGAGCTAAATGTAAAGTGCAGAAAGTAAGTGCAGGAAATTAAACTTGCAGAAATTTAAATGGGAATGGGGTGATGAGCATAAATGTAAATAGCAGAAAGTAAAGAATGGAAGATCAGAAATGGGGGAGCTCATTGGGCTTAGGAGATGTTGCATTCTCCAGATCAAGTTCATTCTCATCTCTTCCTCAATCCATGCATTCATTAATCTCTTGGCAATCTTAGGTAATTGAATCCCAATTTCTTGGCAATTCAATCTCTCTAAGCTTGAACAATTGCCCAATTCCTTGATCTAATTGCTCATGGGAAGAGATGAAGTACGATCACTGATTATAGCACATGTTTTTCTAGATCAAAGTATTGGTAGGATTATATGTCACTATATCCATCCGACCCCCAACCCAGTCCAACATGAGAAAGCATTTCTAGCATAATTTCCTCATTCCTCTTCCAAAGTTCAGAGGAAATCCAAGTATGAGCAATTTCTCTTCCGAGACAATTGCTCAATTGGATGAAGATCGAAAAATTTCAAGCAAATCAAGAGAATGGAAAGAAGAAGAAGAATGAAAACTATAATTGATCTATTGAATTACAACAGAGCTCCCTAACCCAATGAAGAGGGGTTTAGTTGTTCATAGCTCTGGGAATGGAAATTGAAAATGAAAAGTGCATTCTGAAATAAATTGAATTGCAGAGAAAGTAGTAAAGTACAAAGTTTTTGCAATCCTAGATCCCCAGGTGGCAATCCCTCTTTTCTAACTTAAACTCTATGCTATTTATACACTTTCTTCATTCAGTCTTCAAGTCTTTGGACTGGGCTTTGGCCTCTATTGAAGCAAGTTGAAAGTGGCTTTTAGTGACGTTAATGAGGGACGTTTGGCAACTAACTTTCATGCTTGCATGGGTGCCCGATTATAGTGGAGCTTGGTATCAACGTTGGTGATCAACGTTGATAGGAAAACGTTGAGTCAAACGTTACTTAAAAAAAGGATTGAGCATTGCCACTAACATTTGACTCAATGTTGGTGCACCAACATTTGTCTACTTATGCGTACACACACTGCCTTGTGCATGCGCACACTTGCAATTTTTCTTCTTGTGTGTATGCACACAACGCTATGCATACGCACACAAGGCAATTTTTCTAACTCAAACTTGGAGATTCACCGTAGATGTTCCTCCAACGTTGCACACGTGTGCGTACGCACACTTGAAATTTTTTCTCTTGTGCGTACGCACACAACGCTGTGCGTACACACACAAGGTAATTTTTTTAGCTCCAACTTTGAGAGTTATCGAAGATGTTGGAGGTAACATTGGTTCACCAACGTTCCCTCCAACGTTGCAACCTTCTTTACAAGAATGTCGCCAGCAACGTTGGTGAGCCAACTTTGGCCACCAACGTTGTATTTTAGCCCTTTGGAATGTTGCCTAGCAAGGTTGGTGAGCCAACTTTGGCCACCAACGTTGCATGGCCCTCTTCCCTCAACATTTGAGGCAACGTTGGTGAGCCAACTTTGGCCACCAACGTTGCTTTCTCTGCTTCTTCCTTGCCATTCCTCTGCTTCTTTTCACCTATCATCAACCAAACAAATGCATCAAAGTCTTGCTATAATCACAAGATTTTTGTCTCATTCATAGCATTAAGTAAATCTAGCATAAATCTCATGAAAAATGCACCAATTTACCCATGTTTGATTGAATCAAGGTATGCATGAAATTCTCATCTAATTACTTGCTTATTGCTCAAGAAAGTAGATGAAAACCAAATGAAAAACAGATGAAAATGGCTTGTGAAACTAGCCTAAGATGCCTAGGCATCAAAATCATGGAGGCAGGAGTGACACATACATTGTCCAGGACTACTAAACAAGGAACTTTTTGGAATCGACGTCAAAATCATCTACCTTCTAATGATGACTCTGATGGGGGCTCTAACACCTCAACGCAGAAGCCAAGATAGTAATATCAATGCCATCAAGATGCAAATACCACCATTAAAAGGGCAAAATGATCTTGAAGTTTATTTGAAGTGGGAACGTAAGGTGGAAAGAATTTTTGCTTGTCATAATTACTCTAAGGCAAAAAAGATTCATTTAGCAGTAGTTGCATTCTCTAACTATGCCTTGCTTTGGTGGGATAAACTTGTGAAGACAAGACTGCAGAATGACGATCATCCTATAGACACTTGGGATCTTATGAAGCACCTCATGAAGAAGAGATTTATGCCTTTGTACTACTACAGGGAAGTGCATCAGAAGTTACATCGACTAACTTAAAGCTCCAAGTCTGTTGAAGACTACCATAAGAAAATGGAGATGCTTATGATCACTGCCAACATAGAAGAGGACACTGAGGTTACTATGGCACAATTTTTAGGGGGTTTGAATAGAGTGACTGCTGATGTGATGGAGTTACATCATTATGTGGAGATAGAGGATTTATTTAATATGGCACTGAAAGTGAAGAGGCAACAACAAAGAAGAGCACCAAGGGGATTGTCTCATGCTAATCCAAAGAAGAGCACTAAGGAGTTGTTTGATGCTACAAAGAAGAAGGTAATTCTAACACTTCTTCTGCTACTTCTAGGCACAGAGATATTAAATGCTTCAAGTGTCATGGTATAGGTCATTATGCTAGTGATTGCCCAAATAAGAGAATGATGATTATTAGAGGGGATGATATTATGTCTGATTCTGATCATGGTGATGATTCTGATCATAATAGTATGCCACTTTTTGACGATAATTCTAATGGTGATGTTGAGTATACAGTCCATGGTGAATCTCTTGTTATTAGACGTACTTTGAATTTGCAGGTGAAAGAAGATAGCCTAGAGCAACGTCAAAATCTTTTTCACACTCGATTCTTAGTGGGTGGAAAAGTGTGTAGTCTGATTATTGATGGCGGAAGTTGTTGGACTAATTTGGCTAGTACCACTACAAGAAAATAAGCTTTTTGCTACGCTTTTAAAGTGTGGCGAAAAGTAAAAAAAGCGTAGCGATAGCTTTTCGCTACGCTTTTTGTGCTACTAGTACGCTTTTGAAAGGGTCGCATCTGCAAGGGTGCTGGTTGCTCTATTGCCACACTTTATTTTTTGCCATGATTTTAAAGATCGATATGCTTTAAAAGCGTGCCCATATATATGTGCCAGATATGGCTACGCTTTTAAAGCGTGCCAATAGAGAGACATATGGCTACGCTTTTAAAGTGTGCCAATAGCGAGACATATGACTACGCTTTTAAAGCGTGCCAAGAGTGAGAGATATGGCTACGCTTTTAAAGAGTGGGTGTTGATGACTGTTGTACAATATGGCTACGCTTTAAAAGCATGGCAAAAAGTGTGTTCAATAACCTATTGTTCTTTTTTAATCTTCCTAATAAAAAACCATACAAAATTCATAGATAATTTTAAAATTTAGATAATGACCAATAATTTTGAATCAATCAACTCAACATACATAAACTTGTCACCAAAAAAAGTGTTTAATCACATCACAGTAAAAAAAAAACAAAAATTAAAGTCATAACAAGTACACATATATTCCTAATACATGAATTACAATTCCACCAACTTTGCCATTAAATCTAACAATAATTTTGATCAACCTCCTCGCATATGTGCACCCAGTTCACCAAAGTGATCATTAGCCTCCACTATGTCCTCAGATAGACATACACATCCAGCTTTTGCTTCAGAATTTCAGTGGCATTTAGCAACAGCTGAGAAGCTTTTATGGCTCCAGTAGTTTACACAATGAATATAAAGCTATCTTATTTTGCATTGATTTCTACAAGGCCAGACTTCCCCATTGCTTCAGCTTTCTTGATGACCTCATCATCATAGGTGTATGACTCGGCATCAACCACCATAACCTGTTAATACTAGAACCAGTGATAACCAAAAATCAACATGGTATTTGAATGCATTACTCTTCATCATCATCAACAGAAAGTAGATAGAGCATGTCCTTATTCAACAGGTTCTCTAGCATTTGAGTTGAAGAAAGAAGGCCAATAGAAGAACTCACCTATGCACATTGAGATTACACCAAATCAATTGCCACAATACTTCATCTCATTCAATAGAGTTGCAACACAGCGTGCACCTGGCACAAAATGGTAGCATGAGTAAACGCACCAATTCCAAGAATATCAAAAACAACATCAGTTGATAAATGTTCAATAAATTTAACCTATCGACTGTAAATTTGAGGTGACTTTTCCTTGGCACATAATAAAATATCTATAGCCATACATGTGAGATAATACAATCATATTCATGTTTGCATGTGCCTCTCTTTGCATGTTCAATAAAGGGAATGTATCTAATAACATTTATAAAGAATATTTTTAACTGGATTTTTATTACAAGTCTTCTTGATTTTCTAAAAATTTTATAGTTAAAACTTTGAAGTAGCAGTGAGAACTATTAATAAGTTGGTTAGCCTAGATCGTGGTCTCGGTTGTAAGTCCTAGAGAGGCAGTGAATCCGTTGGTTAACGAGGGTGGTCCCGTAACTCACAAAGTTCTAACCATAAAATGGCTAGTTTATTGAGAATGATGAGTAGTTTAAATCTAGGAAAAAATAATTCTTTAGTAATAAAAACAGATAATGGGGAAGCATCAACCTCCGGAACTAAAAATGAATTAGAAATAGCTAAATTAGAGGAAAGTTTTCATAATTGGAATATACCTATAATAGATAAAAATAAAGTATTCAAAAAAAAATTCTGGGAAGGAAGAGATTATGAAATACATATGTTAGAATATTGTAAACCAGGAATAAGTAATAATAGGACTATTACCATCATAGAAGAAGATAAGCTAAAAGAACATAGTAACAAAGGATACAACTTCATCCATATCCTTCTCGCGTACGCACCCTGGCCAAGCTGGACTTTTCGCGTACACATCACTAGTTCGCGTACGCGAACCTATCAACCCAAATCGTTTGCTCACATCGCGCGCCAGGTGGTCGCGTACGTAACATCAAAAATGCCATTCTCGCGTACGCGACCCACACCATGCGTACGCGAAAGTAGCCATTGGTCGCATCGCGCAGGCAGCTCGCGTACGCGGACTTACTAGAAACCTGAAAAGCTGCTAAGTCCTGAATGCTTAGCTACGCACACCAAACGTTGATCGAGCATATCTTCCTTATTTTAAAACATTTTTCTACCATTCTTTGAACGGCATAAATACCTCGGAACCAATTTGTTTCTAAACAAGTTTGACATAAATCGGGGGTCCGGAGGCCAGGTTGTGCTTCGTCAAAGTTTGAACTAAAACAGAATTTTCATCAAACTTGCAAAACCTCCAAATTTCAAAATACAAAACTTCCAAAACCCTTTTAAACCAACCAAAACTCAGCCTTTCAACATTAAACATTTCCAATCCACATAATCAACTCCCACATTATTTCCACATCCAACCAAAACTCTATTTTCATCACTCTAACCCAATATTTCCAATTCACAACACTCAATACAAGTCATCAAATATCCTTATCAAATACATTATCAGCTACAAATTCACCAATCATTATACACACCTAATCCATGTCATGAACAATTCATACAACCATCAACAAGAACACCAAATTCATAACCTCCAAGGATATTAGCCAAATGCATAATTATCATTTTCGAGCCAATCATCAACACCAATAATCCAATCCCTATCCTAGGGTCACTAGCCTAAGTTTTCACATTACACTATATTTTAGATACAGAAAACTGAAACCATGCTTTGGCCGATTTTCCGCTCAACCCGGAACACTTCTAAATTTCCACTTTCAAGGTTCCAAAACCTCACCAACAGATTTTCAAGCTCATAGCTCCACTCCAAAGATTTCCAAAAATATCAATCAAGATCCAATATACATATACACATTACCTATTCCACAATATCACATCCAAAACATAACAACTCAATAACTAAATACAACACTTCAAAAATTTCACTTAGGCTTGGGAATCTTACCAAGCCCAAGGATCAAAGAGGCAAGAAAAAGCTTTTCCTTTAAGTTAATTGGATCCTATAACATCAAAACTAAAAAATCTCAACACTTTACCTACTAAATTTTTTAGATTAATGGCTGGAAATTCAAAGAGGGATTCGTGTATTACCTCAAGAACAAATTTGTGGACTTTGTAGAGCTCAACACTGCGATCACGTGGCCGTAAACGGTGCAGCGATCGGAGCTCCGCATCAAAAGTTATGGCACTTTGAATCAAACCAAGGGTTTGCTTCTTCTTCTTTCTCCCATGGCTGTTTCAACGTGCTCACCTTGCCAAATGGGGGAGAGAAGGAGCTGAGCTCATTCATTTAATGTGAATGGGCTGGGTCCACAGGCCCAGTTGGGCCCAGTTCGGCCCGTTCTGCCCAATCTTGGGCCAATTTCTTTAAAATTATTGTCAAAATTCTCATTTTAATTTTCTCTATCATATTAAACAATAAAAATCACATTTGTAATTTTCTAGAATAAATTTTAATTTGTGGGTTAATTAGTCATTAATTACCCGGGTTTTACATTCTACCCACCTAAATAGGAATTTCGCCCATAAAATTCGAATTTAGTTACCTGAGAATAGGTGCGGGTAGTCTGTTCGCATTTTTGACTAAAGTTCCCAAGTGTGTTCCTCAATACCGGCTTGACTCCACGCCACTTTGACTAATGAAACCTCTTTCCCGCACAACTTCTTAACACTAGTGTCGTCAATTCTGACCGGAGTCACCGGGAGTGTCAGATCTTCCTTTAACTGAACAGATTCAAGTTCTAGCACATGGCTAGCATCAGGAGTAAACTTTTGAAGTTGCGACACATAAAATACGTCGTGCAGGTTCGAAAGGTGAGGTGGTAGAGCCATCTGATATGCCACCGGTCCAACTCTCTCGAGAATCTGAAACAGACCAATGTATCGAGGATTTAGCTTCTTCGTCTTAATCGCTCTACCGACTCCCGTTGTTGGAGTAACCTTATGGAAAACATGGTCTCCTTTCTCAAACTCTAAGGGCGTCCCTCGCTGATCGGCGTAACTCTTCTGACGGCTTTGAGCAGTGAGCATCCTGTCTCTGATTTTCTTGACTTGTTCAGTAGTTTCAGCTATCATCTCAGGCCCCAATAAGCTCTTCTCCCCAGCTTCATACCAGCATAGTGGAGATTGGCACTTCCTCCTATACAGAGCCTCATATGGAGCCATTCCGATGCTCGTATGGTAGTTATTATTGTATGCAAACTCCACTAGCGGCATATACCGATCCCAGCTCTCCGACTGGTCCAAAACACAAGCCCTCAGCATATCTTCTAAGGTTTGGATTGTTCTCTCAGATTGGCTATCTGTTTGAGGTTGGTAAGTTGTACTTAAGCTTAATCGGGTTCCGAAAGCTCTCTGAAACGCGCCCCAAAACCTTGAAGTGAAACAGGGATCTCTATTAGAAATGATAGTGGTAGGCACACCATGAAGTCTCAAAATCTCCATTATCTACAAGTGTGCTAACTCCTCAAGAGTATAGTTCATCAGCCGGTCCACAATTACCCAGACAGCATTAAAACCGGCTCTAGTTCTCAGCAATCCCAATACAAAATCCATCGCAATGCTCTCCCATTTCCATTGCAGAATCTCCAAGGGTTGCAAAGCCCCGGAAGGTCTCTGATGTTCAATTTTCACCTTCTGACAGGTTAAGCACTTTGAAACGTATTTCGCCACATCATTCTTCATACCAGACCACCAAAACATAGCTTTCAGATCGTGGTACATCTTAGTACTCCCCGGGTGAATAGAGAATCCGCTTTTGTGCGCTTCCTTTGGGATATCCTACCGCAAAGCCCCAACATCCGGCACAATGATCCTACCTTTGAATCTCTATAACTCATCCTTCTCCTATGACACTCTCCACCGCTTTCCTTGTTCAATCGCCGATAATACCTTTGGTAACACATTATCATCTCGATGAGCCTTTAAGAGTTCTGACTTAAAATCAATCGAGATTTGTAACTGACTCAAGCACAAAGTCCCAGAGACTTCTTGAACATCTAACTTCAGGTTTGCAAATGCTTTAAATAGTTTCTCTTCTCGAAGCATCATCCCAGCAGCATACAATGATTTCTGACTCAGGGCATTCGCTTTCATAGAGTTTTTAATAATTTTTATTTAGTTTTTATTACATTTTTATAGGTTTTAGTGTTAAAATCACATTTTTGGATTCTACTATGAGTTTTTTGTGTTTTTGGACAATTTCAGGTATTTTCTGGCTGAAATTGAGGAGCTGGAGCAGAAGTCTGATTCAGAGACAAAGAAAGCACTGCAGATGCTGTCCAAATCTGACCTGCTTGCATTCGAAAGAGATTTTTTGGAGATACAAAAGCTCAAATAGAGCACTCTCAACGGAAATAGAAAGCTGACTTCTAGAGCTTTCCAGAAATATATAATAGTCCATACTTTTCTTCAGATTAGAAGGCCCAAAACTGGCGTCCAACGCCAGCCTCCTGCCTCCTTCCAGGTGTCCAACACCCAAAAAGTAGAGCCCAGCGTCTAAAGGCCCAAAGAGGACCCCCTAGTTGGTGTTCCATGCCCAAGGAGCCTCATAGCACGTAGATTTCATTAAAACTCAGCCCAAACACTCACCAAGTGGGCCTCAGAAGTGGATTTAGCACTAAATAGATTGTTTTACCTTTACTAGTCATCTGTTTAGTATTTAAGGGATCTTATTTATGTAATTTAGGAGATTTTAGAACCTTTTACACCTCCCATGGAGGGAGGTCTGCCATATTCACGTTTTTTCATTTTTTTACCTTCAGTATGAGTTTCTAAACCTCCTAGGTTGAGTGGAGGAGCCCTGCTGAATCCTATGAATTAATAAAAGTACTATTGTTTCCTCTTCGATCTGTGTTTGATCTATCTCTAAGATGTATATCTGATCTTCATCGTGATTAATAGGATGATCTAACGAATTGGCTCTGTTCATCACATTAAGATAAATGTGCCTGACAAACACCCGCGTCTACTTGGGTTCGTGTGAGTACCTAGAAGAAAAGCACGAGCCAACAACTATGTTTATACATCTTTCAAACTGTTAATCCATGATTTCGTTGGGGACTTCTCGAGACACCAGTTCAGCCAATTTCTGGGGAGATTAGGGTCTCTGTGGTATAGGCTAGAATCCAAAGAAGCAGCGTTCTCTAATCCGGAAGATTCGACCTTGTCTGTGGTGTTTTGAGTAGGATCGCCAAGAGAATGGACTGCTATGCGCTTCAGCCTTCGTTAGATTGAGTAACCACGGCCAATGGCCATGGCCGTGTTCAACATGTAGCAGAAGAGATCAATGACCATGGGCAATGGCTTTGATCACTTACAACCTGCCATAGAAGAAGATCATTCACAAGCAAAGAAGACAGTAGTACCAGAGTTACTTCAGATAGACAAAGCAACTCCGACTCTCAACTATATTCCCATTATATAATTCCTAATAGCTAACTTCTTAATCCGACAACTTCTGATTCCGCCTGACTAAGACCTGCAAGACAACCATAGCTTGCTTCAAGCCATAATCCTCGTGGGATCGACCTTGACTCGCTCAGGTATTATTTGGACGACCCAATGCACTTGCTGGTACTGCTGCTGTTATACAAAATCGTGTGGGTTTTGCATACACGCGCACCAAGTTTTTGGCGCCGTTGCTGGGGGATTATTGAATTTGGACAAACTGCTAGATTGTTTTGCTCCTTAGATCAAGTAAGTTTATTTTACATTATTTTAATTAAGTCTTTATTTTTTGTTTTCTTATTCTATTTTTTCAAAAATTCTTAAAACTTTTTCAAAAATATTTTTCTTTTCTTTGTTTAATTTTTTTGTTCTTAGTTTGAGTTTTTCATGTTCTTGTTTTTCAATTCCAAAATTTTTTTAACTCTTTCAAAAACCTTTTTCATATAGCTTATTTTTGGCATCCTCTGAATTGTTTTCTTTGAGTTACAGTGTTAATCTTCTTGTTGAGTCTTGCATTCTCTTTGAGTCCTATTTTCTAAAAATTTTCAAAAATAATTTTTCTTTGGTTTAATCTTGTGACAAGTTTTTAAGTTTGGTGTTTTCTTTTTATTTTTCTTCAAATTTTTGAAAATTTTGTCTTGGTTTTCTAAAAATTTTAACTTTGGTGTTCTTTTCATGTTCTTGAATTCTTTGAGTCTTTAAATTTTGTTCTTGGTGTTCTTGTGAGTCTTTAAAGTGTTCTTGAGTCTTGTGTGTGACTTGATCTTAAAATTTTTAAATTTGGTGTTCCCTTGTGTTTCCCTCCAAATTTTCGAAAATTTGAGTGTGCTAGATCTAAAAATTCTAAGTCTTGTGTCTTTTTTGTATTTTTCTCTTTCATCATAAAATTCAAAAAAATCAAAAAAATATCTTTTCTAACTAATTTCAACCATAATTTTCGAAATTTTTCATTAAAATTCAGATTTCAATTTTTAAAGTTTTTATCTTATCATATCTTAGTTGTCAAGTTTCCAAAAATAAAATTTTTCAAAATATCTTATCTTTTGCAAAATCATATCATATCTTTTTCAAAATTCAAAAATCTCATTTTATCTTTTTCAAATTTCAAATTTTTTAAAATTAAATCTTTTTCAAAATCAAATTTCAAAATCTTATCTTTTTCTAAATTCAAATTTTAATTTCAAAAATCTTTTCTTATCTTATCTTCTATCTCATTTTTAAAAATTCAAATCTTTTCTCACCTTATCTTTTATTTTTATTTTTATCTTTTCTTAATTAATATCTTGTCTTCTCTCTCATATTTTTCAAAACCTCCTAACTAACTTTTTTACTCCTTAATTTTCGAAAATATCTCTTATATTCTCTCTCATTTTTTTCAAAACCTCCTAACTAACTCTTCTCTTCTCAAATTTTCGAAAACTACATCTCATTCTTCTCTCTCTTCTTTTTCAAAACCTCCTAACTAACTATTCTCTTCCTTAATTTTCGAAAATAATATCTTCTTCTCTCTCGCTTCTTTTTCAAAATAAACTAACCAAGTCTCATCTTTTTCAATTTTCAAAAATTCCTCTCTCTCCTCTCTCTTCTATTTTCAAAAAAAAATTAACATTTAAATTTTAAATTTCTTTTAAACTAATAACTTAATTTTTGAAAATTAATTAATTAAATAAAATAAACATAAAAATATTTTAATTCTTATTTACTTTTTCTATTTATACCTCTTTTCTTCACATTTCCACTTATCATTCTTCTTCTTCACCCTCTGTATTCCTCCTTTTCTCTTTTATTTCTCTCTTCTTTCTTCACATCTCACTTGAAGCTCTTTGATTCAAGTGGTACAAAAAGCTTTCTTGTGATTTCTTTTCCATCTTTTATTCTATCTTCTCTTATTTACTACTATTTACAAGGTATTTTTCTTTTACTTATTTTATTTATTTTATTTTTATTTTTTATCTTCTTCTTCTTTTTCTACTTCTATCTTTAAGGAGGAGCCTCTTGCCTATTGGCATAGAAAGTTTTATTTTTTTTCTCTTTTTTCTTTTCTTCTTGTTTATGACCAGGAACAAGGATAAAAAAAATCCCTCTTGACTCCTGATCCTAAACCTGAAAAGATTCTAAGGAGGCATTTACAACTAGCTAAAGCACAACACTTCGGAAGAGAGATTTCAGAAAGTTTTGAACAAGAAAAGGAGGACATGACTGAACCACAAGAGGAGCCTAGAAAGGTCATTAGTGACTTCACCATGCCTACCTCTGACTTTTATGGCAGAAGCATTGTTGTGCCTGCCATTGAAGCTAACAATTTTGAGCTTAAGCCTTAGTTAGTCTCTCTTCTACAGCAGAACTACAAATTCCATGGACTTTCACTAGAAGATCCACATCAGTTCTTAGTAGAATTCTTATAGATCTGTGATACTGTAAAGACTAATAGAGTTGATCCTGAAGTCTACAAGCTGATGCTTCTCCCCTTTGCTTTAAGAGACAAAGCTAAGTTATGGTTGGATGCCCAACCAAGAGAGAGTTTTGACTCTTGGAAAAAGCTAGTTAATGATTTTCTTGCTAAGTTCTTTCCTCTTCAAAGGATGAGCAAGATTAGAGTGGAAGTTCAAACCTTCAGACAAAGAGAATGTGAATCCCTCTATGAAGCTTGGGAAAGATACAAGTAGTTAATCAGGAGATGTCCTCCTGACATGCTCTCAGAATGGTCCCTCATACGTATGTTCTATGATGCCTTGTTTGAGATATCCAAGATTTCCTTGGATAGCTCTGCAGGTGGATCTCTCCACTTGAAGAAGACACCTGTAGAAGCAAGAGAACTCATTGAGATGGTTGCAAACAACCAATTCATGTACACCTCTAAGAGGAATCATGTAAATCATGGAACCTCTCAGAAGAAAGGAGTTCATGAAGTTGAGACTCTGAATGCCATCTTGGCTCAGAATAAGATCTTGACCCAACAAGTCAACATGATCTCTCAACATCTCACTGGGATGCAAACTGCACCCGACAGTAATCAGGAAGCTTCTCTTGAAGAAGAAGCTTATGATCCTGATCAACCTACCATGGAGGAGGTGAATTACATGGGAGAAGCTTATGGAAACACTTACAATCCTTTATGGAGGAATCATCCTAACCTCTCATGGAAGGATCAACAGAAACCTCAGCAAGGTTTCAATCAAGGTGGTAGGAACCATAATAGGTTCAACAACAGACCACCATTCTCGTTTGCTCAAGAGAATATGGAAACTTCTAAGCAGAGCCTTTCTGACTTAGCCACTCTAGTCTACAGCCTCACTAAGACCACTCATAGTTTCATTAATGAAATAAGGTCCTCCATTAGAAATTTGGAGGTACAAGTTGGTCAATTGAGCAAGAGGATCCCTGAGATCCCTCCAAATACTCTTCCTAGTAATACTGAGGTTAATCCTAGAGAAGAGTGTGATGTGGGCTGAAATCAGCCAATTAAGAAATTAATATAAGAAATACGTTGCGAGTACAGTTCTTAACCAGCAAAAATCCACTTATCAATTTAGAAAGGTTGTCACAAAATTAGAATAAAAATATTGGGAGTATGAATCCCAGGTCGTCTCCCAACAAGTTGACAAAAGGGTGCTATCTTATTAATCAGGAGTTTTTCGAGAATTTTTGAGAGTTGGAGAACGGAAAAATAAATAATTGTAAATCAAAGCAATGTAATTTAAAAGAGATTTGTATAATCAAATAAAAGTTCTTGACCGGGAAAATGATTAATTGGAAGTTCTATCCTTGTTGGAATTTTCTCAAGCGTAGTATTAAGAGGTTGTTGTTTTCACTTAGTTCACCCTTACAAAATAAAGGAAAGTCAAGTGATTGAGCTAACTCTTTTTTGCAAATCCTAATCCTCTTCCGTGGGAAGGACTAGCATTAGTAAATAGAGAATTAGCCAACGACTTCCAATTTAACTAATCACTTGAGCATTCCAACTCAAGGGTCTCCTTTTAATCAACCCCCAAGTTAAGTTGGGAGTCTACTCCATTGACATGAATATAACGCTCACAGAAATATAAGAAGAAGACATAATAAATTTGATGAAATAGGAATTGAAAATTAATTAAAAGTAAAAATAACTCTTCACATTAATAAATTCTAAAAATAATCCAATTGTAACTCTGAACAAAGATTAAGGATATGGAAGAGTAAGGGAATAAGAAAACAAACTAGAATAATAGCAACTTCAACGGAGGTAATGACTCTTCTCAATATCCGAAGCAAAAGTATAAACTATAAAACTATGAATGTGTAGAAAACCTAGAGGAACAATGATTTCTCTCTAAGATTCCAATCTAAAAATCTAAAACTATGCTAATGAGAATGTGTGTTGAGTCTCTGCTCGTCCCCTGGCTCTAGTCTCTGTTTCTAGGCCGGTGATACGTAAAAAATTAATTTCACGTAATTTCCGGCAAGTATACCGAGTCGTATCAAGTAATAAAACTCACTAAGAGTGAGGTCGATCCCACGGAGATTGGTAGATTAAGCAACTTTAGTTAAATGGTAGATTTAGTCAAGCAAACATGATTTTGATTTCAAGAGATTTGTGATTTTTGGACATACTTGTAAAAATTAAATGACAAGGAATCTAAAGAATTGCAATGAAGAAAGAAAATAAAAGTAAATGACTAAAACTTAAAGTGCAAAAAACTTAAATGACATCAAACATAAATTGCAAGAAAGTAAAGGTTGCACAAATTTAAAGAACATAAGAGTAAATGTCAAGAAATTGAGAAACAGAATGTAAATGACAAGAATAATAAATTGCAAGAATGTAGAAGGGAATTGGGTAATGGGTATTCAAACAACTAAAGAACAAAAGAGATAAAACTTAATGATGGGAAGATCATTAGGGATTGGAGATGCAAATTTTCATGAATTGATGTTGATCAATTCCTTCTCAATCATGGGTATAGATCCATGGCAAGTTGTGGGTAATTGGATCCCAATCTCTTGGTGATCCAATTTCTCTCAACATAACCAATTGCCACTCTCGTGATCTAATTGTTCATGAGAAGAGATGAAGCTCAATTTCTAATCCAAGCCACACAACTCCCATAATCTCAACCAAGGAAGGTTACATCTCACATACCAACCAAGGTGTATTGATTAAGGAAATCATGAAAGGATGAACTCTAAACTGAATTATGTGGCTCATTCCTCAAATTCACCACACAATTCATATAGATTAACCCCTCTCTCGATGGTGATTGAATCTTTGAAGAACAAGAGTTTCCTCTTTGGATTAACCACTTGAATTGAGAAGGAAAAGAGGAGTTCATCAATTCAATCCAATAAACAGAGCTCCTCCCCCTAATGAAAGTGGGGTTTAGTGAATCATAGCTCTAAATTCAACAACAATTGCAAAAGTAAACATGAGAATTGAGTAGATAAGAATGAAGAAGATGAAGAAGAAGAAGATCTTAAAACTGAAATTCAAAGTTGCAAGAAAAACAAAATAGAGAACGGGTGAGAAAATGTCTAAGTCCCAAAACAAGTCAAAAAGCCAAAAAAAAAAAAAGTAGAAGTCCAAAAAAATCCTTCTAAGTACCAAACTTTTCTCTATTTATACTACTCCTAAAACTTCTTCAGAGATCTTCAATTTGGGCTAGCAATGTGGGCTTTCTCATTGTTGAATTCTTGGCTCAATGGAAGAAGTTGCTGGCCTTTGTGAGGAACAGAGGAAGCAGAGCAAGTTGTCATCAATTCTGGCCCATTGAGGGGCGTTGTTGGCAATAACTCCAGGCTTAATGCACGTTGGCAACGTGCATGTGGTTTTCCTGGGAGTGAGCTTTGAGACTTGGGCGTTGTTGGCCCAAGTTGTTGCTAACAACTTGCTCTTCTTCTTCTTGACTCTTCTCTCATGCCTAATGTTTCCCAGAATTTGAGTTTCAATCCTTTGCCTAAATATGAACTATGATATATCATTGGAAAGCTCTTGATATCTACTTTCCAATGCCACTGGAATCATCTCATTTGGACCTTCCTAGCTCAAGTTATGCTCCATTGAAGATGGCAAGGTCAGGCTGCCTTGGTTGGGCGTTTTTGCCAAACACTTCACCAATAACGCCCATGACAACGCCTCTAGCCCAGATTTCTTGGCCTGGGCGTTGTTGCTCAAGTTGCCAAGGAACACGCCAGGCCATTTTAGCCTTGGCAACGTGTTCGACCCCCTCTCTTGGCTCATTCATTCTTCCTTGAATCTCAACCTCATTTCCTTATTTTTGGGGCCTAAAGATGACTCTGATTCGAGCTTCCATTTCATGCTTCACTATGGACTATTATATATGGTTGGAAATCTCTGAATGTCAGCTTTCCAATGAAACTGGAATCACTCAATTTGGATTTCTACAACTCAAGTTATGCTCGTTTGAAAGAGACATGGTCAGGCTGCCAAAATCGCACACGTTTTTGGTAAAAACGCCCTTGTTTCCAGCGTTGCCAACGCCAGCTTTTGAAGCTTCAAAATGAATGCCAACCCCATACTATGATATATGGTTGGAAAGCTCTGGATGTCTACTTTCAAATGCCGTTGGAATCACCTCCTTTGGAGTTTTGTAGCTCAAGATATACTCCATTGAAGGAGGTAAGGTCAGGCTGCCTTGTTGGAGTTGTTGTGGATAACGCCCCTATATTCCAAGTTGGCAACGCCAGCTTCCTTTTCTTGGACATCCTTCATGCTTGGGCGTTGTCACCAAACACTCTAGCTCTCCCTGGAGTTGGCAACGTGCTCGACTACTCTTCAAGGCTCCATTCTTGTTGCTTGGCGTTGCCTTGGATAACTCACCCTTTCTCCAAGTTGGCAACGCCCAACTTGCTTCTCCAGGGCTGCCTTGCGGTTGTCATCAAACACTCACCCCTTCCTCCAAGTTGGCAACGTGCAAGTCCTCTGCCTCCTTGCCAAGCTTGATGTATTCTCAAGGCTTCTTGCTCCAATTCTTGCTCCATGACCTTCTTGCTTCATTACCTATCATTAACCAAAGAATTTGCTTCAAAGTTTTGCCATTCTATGCAACAATTTTCAAGAGATTCATTCATGCTAATTCATTTGTCAACTCCTTGAATTCTTTGCACAAATATGGCCAAATTCCACCTAGTTCTTGGTTCATGAATGCAAGGAGAAAAACTCACAAAATTGCTTGTTTATTTTAGTAATAATGAACGAAAATGAACTAAAGCTAACTAAACTAACTAGTTAAAATAGCAAATATGCGAATGCATCAGCCGGAAACTGGGTCCAAAATTGCCCCCAGCACTTTCTGTAAGTTCTGCAGATAGCCCATGTCACGCGTACGCGTCAATCACGCGTGCGCGTCGTTTGACGATTTTCCTTGTCACGCGTACGTGTTAGGCACGCGCACGCGTCGTTGTGCAAACTCCAATTCACGTGCACGCGTGAGCCATGCGTGCGTGTCGCTCCTCGCTGATTGTCTCCTTTACTTCTTGTGCTCCTTCCATTTTTGCAAGCTTCCTCTCCATCCTCTAAGCCATTTCTGTCCTATAAATCCTGAAAATACTGAATACATAGATCACGGAATTGAATGGTATAAAGAGGGATTAAAATACACAAATTAAAGGTTTAGGAAGCAAGTTTTTAATCATAGAGTAGAATTGGGAAGGAATTGTAAAAATCATGCAATTTATATGAATAAGTGTGCAAAGACTTGATAAAACCACTCAATTGAGCACCAGATAAACCATGAAATAGTGGTTTATCAGAGTGCAAGGAAGACATGGCCGAATTGAAGGAGAATGGGAAGGCATTGAACACCAGTGAAGAAGCCTTCACTGGGTGTTCAACACCCACCAGCCCAGGGAAGCTGGCGTTGAATGCCAGCAAGGAAATCCCTACTGGGCGTTCAACACCCAGAATGCTAGAGGGACTGGCGTTTAATGCCAGTCAGGGTGGACAGCAAGGGCATTCAACGCCGAATCAGCTGACAGAGCTGGCATTGAACACCAGCCCAAGCACACCCTTTGAGTTCCTGAATCCCACTCAAGAACCCTCTAGCCTAGAACCAAAGTAAACCATAAAGACAATTGAGGTTCCTTTGATTGCTTTTCTGTAGTACATGAGTTCTCATGACTACTCATCCTCAAGTGAGGATGAAGACTGATGTGTGGCGAAAGTTGGCCAATTAAGAGATTATAATATAAGAACAGCGTTGCAAGTATAGCCCTTAACCAGTAAAAATCCGCCTCATCAATTTAGAAAAGTTGTCACAAAAATTTAGAATAAAAATACTGGGAGTATGAGTCCCAGGTCGTCTCCCAACGAGTTGCTAAAAAGGGTGCTAAGTTATTAATCAAGAGTTTCTGGGTGATTTTGAGTTTGGGCAATGGGCAAATAAATAATTGTAAATTAAAGCAGTGAAAATTAAAAGAGATTTATAATATTCTAAATAAAAAGCCTTGACTGGGGGAATGATTAATCAGAAGTTCTATCGTTGTTGGAATTTTCTCAAGTGTAGTATAAAGAGGTTGTTGCTTTCACTTAGTTAACCCTTACTAAATAAAGGAAAGTCAAGTGATTGAGCTAACTCTTATTCGCAAATCCTAGTCATCTCCCTTGGGAAGGTCTAGCGTTAGTAAATACAGAATTAGCTAACAACTTCCAATTTAACTAATCACTTGAGCATTCCAACTCAAGTGTCTCTTCTTAATCAATCCCCATGTCAAGTTGGGAGTCTACTCCATCAACATTGGGAATTGCTTGCATAGAATTAAAAAGGGAATAAAAGAAAGGCATGATAGACAATAACTGTAATTTAATTAAAAATAAAAGTAATCATTTGCATTAACAATCCATGAAAATAATCCAATTGTAACTCTAAACAAGAATTAAGAATATGGAATAAATAAAAGATTAAGGAAACAAACTAGAATAGTATCTTCAACGGAGGTGATGACTCTTAAATATCCAAAGCAAAAGCAATAAACTAATAAACTATGAATGTAAAGAAAACCTAGAGGAAGAGTAATTTTTTCTCTAGATTCAGATCTAAAAACCTAAAACTATGCTAATGCGAATGTGTATTGAGTCTCTGCACGTTCCCTGGCTCTAGTCTGTGTTTCTGGGCTGAAAACTGGGTCAAAACTCGGCCCAAAATCGCCCTAGCATTTTCTGTTATTTCTGCAGATCGCGCATGTCACGCGTACGCGTCGCTGGTCATTTTGGCGTGTACGCGTATGCATCATCCATTGCACACGCATCTTTGTGCAGTACTTCAATCCACGCGTACGTGTCAGGCACGCGCACGCGTCGCTGCAAATTTCTCCATATCGCGCGCTCGCGTGAGCCATGCGTGCGCGTCGATGCTCGCTGGTTATCTCCTTAGTTTCTTGTGTTCCTTCCATTTTTGCAAGCTTCCTCTCCATTCTCTAAGCCATTCCTGCCCTATAAAGCCTGAAACACTTAATACACGGATCACGACATTGAATGGTAGAAAGGAGAATTAAAATATACAAATTAAAGATCTCTAGGAAGCAAGTTTTCAACTTTAGAACAAAACTAGGAAGGGATTGTAAAATCATTCAAATCATATGAATAAGTGGGTAAAGACTTGATGAAACCACTCAATTAAACACAAGATATACCATAAAATAGTGGTTTATCAACCTCCCCACACTTAAACATTAGCATGTCCTCATGCTTAGCTCAAGGAGATAAAATGAATGAGTAGCGAAAAGTAAGACTCATGCAATGCAATACAATGAAACCTATGTATGAATGCAACTATATACTAAGATGATTCTGTCTACTTGGTTTAAAAATAAATAAGTTCTTCAAGACAAACATAAATCAAATATCACTAATTAAAATCATATGGTAAAAACAAGTAGACTTGTAAGAAAACAGCTCATGAAAGCAGGGAACATAGAATCAAGCATTGAAACTCTGGCTGATCATCCCGTGGAATCATGGTCTTGGTGTCCCCAGCTCTTTAGAAAACTCCGGCTGCTGAGACTAGATTTGAAACCAAGGCAGGAAAAGGTAGGTTGCCCACAATCTGTATGTGTCCCATAGCATTCCGGATGTGTCTTGGTAAATTGAGAGGCTGGTCTGTAAGGATACACCATAGTAGAATAGCCATATCTACTATGAAGGAGGACTCGTGAGTGCTCGGAAAGACGTAATGGGACATAATCTCTGCCCATACTCGAACCTCCAAGGTGAGTGCTGAAGCCAATATTCCCTTAGGTCAGGATCGATGGTATTCATAGATCCATCTGCTGCCAGGTTGTGCTATAACTCTGAGAACGGTGTCCCAGTCAAATTGGAATGTCTGGCGCTTGAAAGAGGCTTCTTGGTATGCGTCCAATCCTTCTGGAGCAGGGGGAAGATCTAAAGATCGCTGAATAGCTTCTTCAGTTATGGGGACTTGCTTCTGACGGACATAGACAGACTGCAGGGTTGGCATGTGAAAACTTGAGTAGAATTTAACTAGCCATGAAAGATTGACCTGCCATGGCTATTTTCGTAGGAATTCACATTGTCTTTGCTCAATGTTGGCCTCAACAAATTCAATAATGTGGGTCGGAAGGAGGAGTAGGTGCTCATTGTTATAGTTCCTCTCAGCCAGGATGGGGAATATCTGCTCACAGTAGCAGTTAGTGAACCGTGCAGTGTCCTTTGCTGGAAAGGCTTTCTCTTTTTCATCAACCTTGATGATCCTCTTGACTCACTTTGTTGAGGGATTTACTGCTGTTGAAGATGGCTCTGCAGCTAGTGCTCTTTTTGTTCCTTTCCTTACCGGTGGTTTGGGAGTAGCTTTCTCTTTACCCTTCTTGGTGACCGTCCTGAAAAGGGAAAAGGAAAGTAACTTTTAAAGCTAAGGGTTTGAGCAAGGAAGAGGACGGTACAAGTGATAATCATTGCACGGAAAAGAAGGATGTCGTTAACACAGGGTCGCGACTACATGTGATAAGTTCATCAATGGAAATAGAGCAAGTGCATGTTATGGTAAGTAGATGCAAGACGTTTATTGGCATGCCGGCAAAGGCATGAGTAGCATAGATCAATCATTAATTGCCCAATTTGATTATCAAGTGTTTCAAACTAACAATCTATTTGTATTGACAATTATATTCAATCAATGAAATATAAAAAGGGGTTTTGTGAAAAAAACAGGCATTAGAGTGGAAGAATAGAATAATTTAAAAATGCATAATACTATACGGGCTTTTTCACAAACACTTAGCATGCATGGTAAATATGTTATTGAGACTATGAAATTTGAACATGCAAGCAACCCTAAGAATTAATATTAATTGTCAAACAATTCCTTTTAATAATCCACAAGCAAAATATAGAAGAAAACAATCACCCAATAAAATTTCTAACACCAAGTAATATAATGCAAAAAGAAAGAAAAAAAACATAGATAATGAAGGTAAAAAGGAAAAAGAAGAAGAAAATATAAATAAAAGTAATAATGGAAAAGTAAATGGGGAAGAAGAAAAGAAAAGAACCTTGATGAAGAGAGTGAAGAGGGAAAGAAGAGAGGAAAAAGTAAGAAAGAATAAAGGAGAAAGAAGGGAGAAGAAAGAATTAAGAAGGAGGAAGAAAGAATTAGGATTAGGGAAGAAAAGATAGGAATTTTGGCGCTGATCTGGATAAACTGTGAGGCGCAGGTGACGCGGACACGCGGTTTGTGCTATTTTCAAGTGACGCGTACGCGTGAAATGAATTGTACCATTGGCGCGAAAGCAGCCTCGCGTACGCACAACTCTCTGTTTCGTACGCACATTGCCAAAATTTAGGGTGACGCGTGCGCGTGAGGGACGCGCACGCGTGAATGGCCTTATTTGGAAAAATGACGCAGACACGTGAGGGACGCGTACGCGTGATAGGGTTTGTGGTTCCAGCACACTTCCAGTCCCACTCCATCATAACTCTCTGGCCATACACCCCTTTACGTCGATTTTGCAAGGTCACGCGTGCGCGTGGGTGACACGCACGCGTGGAAGGCTGATTTCGCAAGTGACGTGGACGCGTCAGGGACGCGTTTGTGTGGGCATTTTTGTGCCTATGCCTCTAGCCATGCTCCCGCGCAACTCTCTGTTTCTTTTCTTCTTGTTTCGAATGCACATATGACGCGGACACGTCAGCGACGCCCGCGCGACGCGTGCATTTTTTTATATGCAGAATTCAAATGCAAATGCAGACTATATGCAGAGATTATAAGAAGAGTCACTAAGAAAAATAAAGCAGAATAAAATAAAACAAAACTAAGACGGAAACTGAACGATCATACCATGGTAGGTTGTCTCCCACCTAGCACTTTACTTTTACGTCCTTAAGTTGGACGGTCCTGAGGCTCATTCTGCTTCTGTTGGTGGGTCTTCCAAGAGGAAGACCTCTAGCTCTTTGTGTTCCTTCATCTTCTCACCATGATAAAGCTTTAGGCGATGTCCATTGACCTTAATGAATTTGGAGCTAGAAGGACGACGCAGGTGAAAAACTCCGTATGGCTCTGTCTTCTCTACTTTGTAGGGGCCTTCCCATCTTGATCTCAACTTGCCTGGCATAAGCCTCAGTCTGGAGTTATAAAGAAGAACCAACTCCCCTGGTCTGAACTCTCTCCTTTTTATGTGCTTGTCATGGACAGCCTTCATCTTCTCTTTGTTTCGCCTAGAGGTGTCATATGCTTCTAGGCAAAGGTTCTCTAATTCTGCTAGTTGCAGCTTCCTTTCAGCACCAGCTTCCTCAAAATTCATGTTGCACTCCCTCATAGCCCAGAAAGCCTTGTGTTCCACCTCTACTTGAAGGTGGCAAGCCTTTCCGTACACTAAGCGGAAGGGGCTCATCCCAATGGGTGTATTGTATGCTATTCGATATGCCCAGAGCGCATCTTGTAGCCTGGAACTCCAGTCCTTCCTATGAGGCTTTACTATCTTCTCCAGAATACACTTTATTTCTCTATTAGATACATCTGCTTGCCTATTGGTCTAGGGATGGTATGATGTTGCTACTTTGTGAACAATCCCATGCTTCTTCAGTAATCCTGCTAATCTCCTGTTACAGAAGTGAGTGCCTTGATCACTCACGATTGCTCGTGGTGATCCAAAGCCACAGATAATATGGTTTCTAACAAAGGAAACAATAGTGTTAGCATCATCAGTATGGGTAGGAATTGCTTTCACCCATTTAGAAACATAATCTATAGCTAACAGTATATAAAGGTAACCACTAGAGTTTGGAAATGGACCCATGAAGTCAATGCCCCAAACATAAAAAATTTCACAGAAAAGCATAATCTGTTGAAGCATCTTATCCCTCTTGGATATATTACCAAACCTTTGGCATGGGGAACAAGATTTACAAAAAACAGCAGCATCTTTAAAAAGAGTAGGCCACCAGAATCCATAGTCTAGGATTTTTCTAACGTTCTTTGAGGGCCAAAATGTCCTCCACTCTCAGAAGAGTAGCAGGCCTCTAAAATGGACTGGAATTCTGATTGGGGCACACACCTTCTAATTACCTGGTCAGCACCACACCTCCATAAATATGGATCATCCCATATATAATATTTGGACTCGCTTTTCAGCTTATCTCTTTTATGCTTAGTAAAATTAGGAGGAAAAGTATGGCTAACTAGATAATTAGCTACAGGTGCATACCAAGGAACTACTTCAGATACTGCGTGCAAGTTATCAAATGGAAAAGCATCATTGATAGGAGTAAAGGCATCCTTAATGTGCTCAAGGCGACTCAAGTGGTCTGCCACTAAATTTTGGTTACCACTCCTATCCTTAATTTCTAAATCAAATTCTTGCAGCAACAGTATCCAACGTATCAACCTTGGTTTGGACTCTTTTTTAGCTAATAAAAACTTTAGAGCTGCATGGTCCGAGTACACTACCACCTTAGTACCAAGTAAATAGGCTCAAAATTTATCCAGAGCAAAAACAATAGCCAGAAGCTCTTTTTCAGTGGTGGTGTAATTAGACTGAGCAGTGTCTAAGGTCTTAGACGCATAAGCAATTACGAAAGGATCCTTACCTTCGCACTGAGCCAGCGCCGCTCCTACTGCACGGTTGGAGGCATCACACATAATCTCAAAAGGCTGGCTCCAATCTGGTCCTCTCATAATCGGAGCTTGAGTCAGGGCGATCTTCAGCTTATCAAACGCTTGCATGCAATTCTCACTGAACTCAAACTCAACATCTTTCTGCCGTAGTCTGGATAAAGGTAATGCTACTGATGAGCGGATAATTTATACGCTTTTTGGTATTGTTTTTACATAGTTTTCAGTATGATTTAGTTAGTTTTTAGTATATTTTTATTAGTTTTTAATTAAAAATCACATTTTTGGACTTTACTATGAGTTTGTGTGTTTTTCTGTGATTTCAGGTATTTTCTGGCTGAAATTGAGGGACTTGAGCAAAAATCAGATTCAGAGGTTGAAGAAGGACTGCATATGCTGTTGGATTCTGACCTCCTTGCACTCAAAGTGGATTTTCTGGAGCTACAGAACTCCAAATGGCGCGATCTCAATTGTGTTGGAAAGTAGACATCCAGGGATTTCCATCAATATATAATAGTCCATACTTTGCTCGAGTTTAGACGACGCAAACTGGCGTTCAACGCCAGTTCCATGCTGCTTTCTGGAGTTAAACGCCAGAAATAGGTTACAAACTGGCGTTCAACTCCAAGAGAAGTGTCTACACGTGTAAAGCTCAATGCTCAGCCCAAGCACACACCAAGTGGGCCCCAAAAGTGGATTTCTGCATCATTTACTCAATTCTGTAAACCCTAGTAACTAGTTTAGAATAAATAGGACTTTTTACTATCGTATTTACATCTTTAGTTTTATCTTTAGATCATGTTTGGGGGCTGGCCTCTCGGCCATGCCTGAACCTTCATCACTTATGTATTTTCAACGGTAGAGTTTCTACACTCCATAGATTAAGGTGTGGAGTTCTGCTGTTCCTCATGAATTAATACAAAGTACTACTGTTTTTCTATTTAATTCAACTTATTCCGCTTCTAAGATATCCATTCGCACCCAAGAACATGATGAATGTGATGATTATGTGACGCTATTCATCATTCTCACTTATGAACGCGTTCCTGACAAACACTTCCGTTCTATATGCAAACAAGCTAGAATGAGTATCTCTTGGATATCTAATACAGGGGGCCGAGTCCGAGTTATTAGTATCCTTGTGGTATAAGTTAGAACCCATGGATGGCCATTCTTGAGATCCGGAAAGTCTAAACCTTGTCTGTGGTATTCCGAGTAGGATCTGGGAAGGGATGGCTGTAACGAGCTTCAAACTCGCGAGTGCTGGGCATAGTGACAGATGCAAAAGGATCAATGGATCCTATTCCAGTATGATCGAGAACCGACAGATGATTAGCCGTGCCGTGACAGAGCATTTGGACCTTTTTCACAGAGAGGATGGGATGTAGCCATTGACAACGGTGATGCCATACATAAAGCTTGCCATGGAAAGGAGTAGGATTAATTGGATGAAGATGGCAGGAAAGCAGAGGTTCAGAGGAACGAAAGCATCTCTATACGCTTATCTGAAATTCTCACCAATGAATTACATAAGTATCTCTATCTTTATTTTCTATTTATTTATTATTATTATTCAAAAACTCCATAACCATTTAGTATCTGCCTGACTGAAATTTACAAGATGACCATAGCTTGCTTCATACCAACAATCTCCGTGGGATTCGACCCTTACTCACGTAAGGTATTACTTGGACGACCCAGTGCACTTGCTGGTTAGTTGCGCGAAGTAGTGAAGTTATATTTGGACCATGGTATTGTGCACAAGTTTTTGGAGCCATTGCCAGGGAATCAATTTCGAACAACAATTTCACATCTAGATCACGATTTCGCACACCAAGTTTTTGGCGCCGTTGCCGGGGATTGTTCGAATTTGGACAACTGACGGTTTATCTTGTTGCTCAGATTAGGTAATTTTATTTTAATTTTAACCATTTTGTTTTTACTCTTTTATTTTTGAAAAATCTAAAAATATTTTTTAAAAATATATTTTTCTTCAGAATTTTTAAGAAAGAATTCTAGTGTTTCATGAAAAATGTTGAAGTCTGGCTGACTGTAAAGCCATGTCTCAATTCATTTGGACTGGGGCTTCCAAACCATCATCACAAGAGCAAGCTAGCTGTTCCTAATCCATCTGCTGCTGTATGACTGATTTGTATTCTAAAGCTTGGCTGGCCATTGGCCATGTCTAGTGTTTTGGACCGGAGCTTTCACTGAAAGCTTGGCTGGCTAGTGAGCCATGTCTAATTCCTGGACTGGAGCTTTAGACTAACAATGCAAGATTTCTGGAATTCCTATTAAAATTCTTCTTGTATTTTTTTTCGAAAGTGTGTTCATATGTTCTTCATGATCTTCAAGTTGTTCTTGGTAAGTCTTCTTGTTTGATCTTTAAAATTTCTTGTTTTGTGTCTTTTGTTGTTTTTCATATGCATTTTCAATTTGTTAGTGTCTATACATGAAAAATCTTTAAGTTTGGTGCCTTGCATGTTTTTTTTTCTTTTCTTGAAAATTTTCAAAAATATGTTCTTGATGTTCATCTTGACATTCAAAGTGTTCTTGGTGTTCATCTTGCCATTCATAGTGTTCTTGCATGCATTATGTGTTTTGATCCAAAATTTTCATGCATTGAGTTTTTTTGATGTTTTTCTCTCTCATCATTAAAAATTCAAAAAAATAAAAAAAAATATCTTTCCCTTTTTCTCTCATAAATTTTCGAAAATTTGAGTTGACTTTTTCAAAATTTTTAAAGTTCAGTTGTTTCTTATGAGTCAAATCAAATTTTCAATTTAAAAATCTTATCTTTTTCAAAATTTTTTTCAAAAATCAAATCTTTTTCATTTTTCTTATTTATTTTCGAAAATTTTAAAAATATTTTTCAAAAATCTTTTTCCTAGTTTTACCTCATAATTTTCGAAAATATTATCAACAATTAATGTTTTGATTCAAAAATTTCAAGTTTGTTACTTGCTTGTTAAGAAAGATTCAAACTTTAAGTTCTAGAATCATATCTTGTGATTACTTGTGAGTCAAGTCATTAATTTTGATTTTAAAATTTCAAATTTAATTTTCAAAACTTCTTAATATCTTTTCAATCATATCTTTTTAATCATATCTTTTTTAAATCTTATCTTTTTCAAAAATTTGATTTTAAAATATCTCTTCTAACTTCTTATCTTCTTATCTTTTCAAAATTGATTTTCAAATCTTTTTCAACTAACTAATTGACTTTTTGTTTGTTTCTTATCTTTTTCAAAACTACCTAACTAAATCTCTCTCTCTCTAATTTTCAAAAATCCCTTCCTTCTTTTTCAAATTTTCTTTTTAATTAACTAATTGTTTTAATTTTAATTTAATTTAATTTCAAACTTAATTTTCGAAATTTAACTTTAAATTTTATTTTTTATTTTAATTAATTTTCGAATTCTTCTCTCATCTCTAATCTCCTTCTATTTATTTATTCATCTACGAACACTTCTCCTCACCCAAAATTCGAACCCCTTCTTCTCCTCTGAGTTTGAATTCTTCTCTTCTTCATTCTTATTCTTCTTCTCTTCTACTCACACAAGGGAACCTCTATACTGAAAAGAGAGTGCAAGGCCATTGATATAATCAATATGGCCGAATGCATGGAGGACAGAGAGGATGTAAACCCCACTGAGGATAGCCTCATGGGACGTCTCTCAAGCAAGAAGGAGTTCCCCTCTGAGGAACCAAAGGAATCTGAGGCTCATCTAGAGACCATAGAGATTCCAATGAACCTTCTTATACCCTTCATGAGCTCTGATGAATATTCTTCTTCTGAAGAGAATGAGGATGTTACTAAAGAGCAAGTTGCCAAGTACCTTGGTACAATCACGAAGCTGAATGCAAAATTATTTGGCAATGAGACTTGGGAAGATGAACCTCCCTTGCTCACCAATGAACTGAGTGATCTGGATCAACTNTCTGAAAAATCATAAAAATGATTCTTGAAGCAAGAAAAAGCAGTGAATACAAAGCTTGCAGAAAAAAAATGCGAAAAAAAAGGAGAAAAAGCAAGCAGAAAAAGCCAATAGCCCTTAAAACCAAAAGGCAAGGGTAATAAAAAAGGATCCAAGGCTTTGAGCATCAGT
>NC_029791.2:47885057-47977631 GCF_000816755.2 Arachis ipaensis | reverse complement strand
GAGTCCGAGATATTAGAATCTTCGTGGTATAAGTTAGAACCCATGGATGGCCATTCTTGAGATCCGGAAAGTCTAAACCTTGTCTGTGGTATTCCGAGTAGGATCTAGGAAGGGATGACTGTGACGAGCTTCAAACTCGCGAGTGCTGGGCGTAGTGACAGACGTAAAAGGATCAATGGATCCTATTCTAGTATGATCGAGAACCGACAGATGATTAGCCGTGCCGTGACAGAGCATTTGGACCTTTTTCACAGAGAGCATGGGATGTAGCCATTGACAACGGTGATGCCCTACATAAAGCTTGCCATGGAATGGAGTAGAATTGATTGGATGAAGACAGCAGGAAAGCAGAGGTTCAGAGGAACGAAAGCATCTCTATACGCTTATCTAAAATTCTCACCAATGAATTACATAAGTATCTCTATCTTTATTTTCTATTTATTTATTATTATTATTCGAAAACTCCATAACCATTTAGTATCCGCCTGACTGAGATTTACAAGATGACCATAGCTTGCTTCATACCAACAATATCCGTGGGATTCGACCTTTACTCACGTAAGGTATTACTTGGACGACCCAGTGCACTTGCTGGTTAGTTGCGCGAAGTAGTGAAGTTATATTTGGACCATGGTATTGTGCACAAGTTTTTGGAGCCATTGCCAGGGAATCAATTTCGAACAACAATTTCACATCTAGATCACGATTTCGCACACCAGCTACCTTACTGAAGTCCTTGATAAATCTCCTGTAGAAACCTGCATGGCCAAGGAACGAACGGACTTCCCTCACGGAGGAGGGGTAAGGTAAACTAGAAATGACATCTACCTTTGCTGGATCTACAGAAATACCAGTATTAGACACAACATGTCCTAGAACAATCCCTTGTTTTACCATAAAGTGTCATTTTTCCAAATTCAATACAAGGTATGAACTAACACACCTGTCTAGTACTCTAGCCAAACTATCTAAGCAAAGGTTAAACGAATCACCATATACGCTAAAATCATCCATGAAAACTTCCATACAGTTCTCAATAAGATCTGAGAAGATACTCATCATGCATCTTTGGAAAGTAGCCGGTGCATTACATAAGCCAAAAGGCATCCTCTTATATGCATACGTTCCAAAGGGACATGTAAAAGTAGTCTTTTTCTGATCTTCAGGAGTTATATGAATTTGAAAACAGCCTGTATAACCATCTAAAAAGCAGTAATGGGATTTACCTGACAAGCGATCAAGCATCTGATCAATAAATGACAAGGAGTAGTGATCCTTGCGAGTAGCTTGGTTGAGACGCCTGTAATCAATGTGGTACATGGAATCGTGATCTCACACTTTTCTCACAACTCCGTGCAGCTGACCAGCAAGTGCACTGGGTCATCCAAGTAATACCTTACGTGAGTAAGGGTCGATCCCACGGAGATTGTTGACTTGAAGCAAGCTATGGTCATCCTTGTAAATCTCAGTCAGGCGAATTCAAATAGTTATGAGGTTCTAATAATTGAAATATAATTAAAACAGAAAATAAGATAGAAATACTTATGTAATTCATTGGTAGGATTTCAGATAAGCGTATAGAGATGCTTGTTGCTTCTGAACCTCTGCTTTCCTATTGCCTTCATCCAATCATGCGTACTCCCTTCCATGGCAAGCTGTATGTTGGGGATCACCGTTGTCAATGGCTACCGTCCGTCCTCTCAGTGAAAATGGTCTGGCTACGGGTTACGTAGGGCTAATCATCTGTCGATTCTCACTCATGTTGGAATAGGATCCATTGATCCTTTTGTGTCTGTCACTACGCCCAACACTCGCGAGTTTGAAGCTCGTCACAGTAATCCCATCCCAGATCCTACTCGGAATACCACAGACAAGGTTTAGACTTTCCGGATCTCAAGAATGCTGCTAATTGATTCTAGCTTATACCACGAAGACTCTGATCTCACGGAATAGAGGGCTCTGTTGTCAGGAGAAGCAACCATGCGTCGTGAACTAGAAGGCTAAGAGATACACACTCAAGCTATTGCAGATAGAATGGAAGTGGTTGTCACGCACGCGTTCATAGGTGAGAATGATGATGAGTGTCACGGATCATCATATTCATCAGGTTGAAGTGCGAGAGAATATCTTAGAATAAGAATAAGCTTGAATTGAATAGAAAAACAATAGTACTTTGTATTAATTCATGAGGAACAACAGAGCTCCACACCTTAATCTATGTGGTGTAGAAACTCCACCGTTGAAAATACAAAAGTGATGAATGTCCAAGCATGGCCGAATGGCCAGCCCTCAAAATGTGAAAAGATAGTCTCAAAAATGATCTAAAGATAAAAATACAATAGCAAGAGGTCCTATTTATAATGAACTAGTAACCTAGGGTTTACAAAAATAAGTAAATGATGCAGAAATCCACTTCCGGGCCCACTTGGTGTGTGCTTGGGCTGAGCATTGAAGCTTTCATATGTAGAGACTTTTTTTGGAGTTAAACGCCAGCTCTGGTGCCAGTTTGGGCGTTTAACTCCAACTTTTATGCCAGTTCTCGCGTTTAACGCCAGAATATGGTAGAAAGCTGGCGTTTAAACGCCAGTTTGCGTTATCAAAACTCGGGCAAAGTATGGACTATTATATATTGCTAGAAAGCCCAGGATGTCTACTTTCCAACAAAATTGAGAGCGCGCCAATTTGGCTTCTGTAGCTCGAGAAAATCCATTTCGAGTGCAGGGAGGTCAGAATCCAACAGCATCTGCAGTCCTTTTTCAGCCTCTAAATCAGATTTTTGCTCAGGTCCCTCAATTTCAGCCAGAAAATACCTGAAATCACAAAAAAATACACAAACTTATAGTAAAGTCCAGAAATATGATTTTTATTTAAAAACTAATAAAAATATAATAAAAAGTAACTAAAACATACTAAAAACTACCTAAAAACAATGCCAAAAAGCGTATAAATTATCCGCTCATCACAACACCAAACTTAAATTGTTGCTTGTCCCCAAGCAACTAAAAATAGAGTAGGATAAAAAGAAGAGAATATGCAATAAATTCTGAAAACATCTATAAAGATTGGTTTTAATTAGATGAGCGGGGCTAGTAGCTTTTTGCTTCTGAACAGTTTTGGCATCTCACTTTATCCTTTGAAGCTCATAATGATTGGCATCTATAGGAACTCAAAATTCAGATAGTGTTATTGATTCTCCTAGTTCAGTATGTTGATTCTTGAACACAGTTGCTTGATGAGTCTTGGCCGTGACCCTAAGCATTTTGTTTTCCAGTATTACCACCGGATACATAAATGCCACAGACACATGACTGGGTGAACCTTTTCAGATTGTGACTCAGCTTTGCTAGAGTCCCTAGTTAGAGGTGTTCAGAGCTCTTAAGCACACTCTTTTTGCTTTGGACCACGACTTTAACCGCTCAGTCTCAAGCTGTTCACTTGACACCTTCACGCCACAAGCACATGGTTAGGGACAACTTGGTTTAGCCGCTTAGGCCAGAATTTTATTCCTTTAGGCCCTCCTATCTATTAATGCTCAAAGCCTTGGATCCTTTTTCTACCCTTGCCTTTTGGTTTAAAGGGTTACTGGCTTTTTCTGCTTGCTTTTTCTTTTTCTTTCCTTAATTTTTTCACCACTTTTTTTTCGCAAGCTTTTTCACTGCTTTTTCTTGCTTCAAGAATCAATTTTATGATTTTTCAGATTATCAATAACATTTCTCCTTTTTCATTATTCTTTCAAGAGCCAACAATTTTAACATTCATAAACAACAAATTCAAAAATATGCACTGTTCAAGCATTCATTCAGAAAAACAAAAAGTATTGCCACCACATCAAAATAATTAAACTATTTTAAAATTCGAAATTCATGTACTTCTCTTTTTTCAAAAAACATTTTTCATTTAAGAAAGGTGATGGATTCATAGGACATTCATAGCTTTAAGGCATAGACGCTAGACACTAATGATCATATAATAAAGACACAAACATAGATAGAACATAAAGCATAGGAAATGAAAAACAGAAAATAAAGAACAAGGAAATTAAAGAACGGGTCCACCTTAGTGATGGCGACTTGTTCTTCCTCTTGAAGATCCAATGGAACGCTTGAGCTCCTCTGTGTCTCTTCCTTGCCTTTGTTGCTCTTCCCTCATGGCTATTTGATCCTCTCTAATTTCATGAGGAATAATAGAGTGCTCTTGGTACTCCATTTTTAGTTGCTCCATATTGGAACTCAAATTTCCTAAAGAGGTGTTGATTTACTCCCAATAGTTGTGTGGAGGAAAATGCATCCCTTGAGGCATCTCAAGGATTTCTTGATGAGGGACTTACTCATGCTCTTGTTGAAGTCTATAAGTGGGCTCTCTCATTTGCTCCATCCTCTTTTTAGTGATGGTCTTGTCCTCTTCAATGAGGATGTCTTCTTCTATGACAACTCCAGCTAAATTGCATAGGTGACAGATGAGATGAGGGAAGGCTAACCTTGCCAAAGTGGAGGTTTTGTCAGCCACTTTGTAGAGTTCTAGGGATATGATCTCATGAACTTCTACTTCCTCTCCAATCATGATGCTATGGATCATGATAGCTCGGTCTATTGTAACTTCAGACTGGTTGCTAGTAGGAATTATAGAGCGTTGGATAAACTCCAACCATTTCCTAGCCACAGGTTTGAGGTCAAGCCTTCTTAGTTGAACCAACTTGCCTTTGGAGTCTCTTTTCCACTGAGCTCCTTCCACACATATGTCCATGGGGACTTGGTCCAACCTTTGATCAAAGTTGACCCTTCTAGTGTAGGGGCGTGCATCTCCTTGCATTATTGGCAAGTTGAATGCCAACCTTACATTTTCTGGACTGAAATCTAAGTATTTCTCCCGAACCATTTTAAGCCAATTCTTTAGGTTCAGGTTCACACTTTGATCATGGTTTTTGGTGACCCATGCATTAGCATAGAACTCTTGAACCATTAAGATTCCGACTTATTGAATGGGGTTGGTGAGAACTTCCCAACCTCTTTTTCAAATCTCATGTCGGATCTCCGGATATTCATTCCTTTTGAGCATGAAAGGGACCTCAGGGATCACCTTCTTCTTGTCCACAACTTCATAGAAGTGGTCTTGATGGACCTTTGAGATGAATCTCTCCATCTCCCATGACTCAGAGGAGGAAGCTTTTTCCTTCCATTTCCCCTTTCTAGAGGTTTCTCTGGCTTTAGGAGCCATAAATGGTTATGGAAAAATAAAAAGTAATGCTTTTACCACACCAAACTTAGAAGGTTTGCTCGTCCTCGAGAAAAAAGAAGAAAGAAGGAAGGAGAAGAAGAAGAAAATAGATGAGATGGAAAGGTGTGATTGGTTCGGCCAAAGGGGGAAAGGAGTGTTTATGATGTGTGGAAATGAAGGAGGGATGAGGGATTTATATAAGAGTGGAGAGAGGGGTAGGGTTCGTGTATTAGGGGTTGGGTTTGGGAGGGAAAGGATTTGAATTTGAATTGTGAGGTGATTGGGGAAGAGGAGTGGAGGTGATTGGTGAGGGGTATTTCTGGGAAAGGTGTTATGGGAAGGTGTGAAGAAGAGAGAGAGAGAGTTGAGGTAGGTGGGGATCCTGTGGGGTCCACAGATCCTGAGGTATCAAGGATTTCTCATCCCTGCACCATTTTGGCGTGTAAATGCCCCTTGGAGTGCCAATCCTGGCGTTAAACGCCAGGTTGCTGCCCATTTTTGGCATTTAACGCCAGCTTTTCTTCCCTTTCTGGCATTAAACACCAACTTTTCTCCCCTTTCTGGCGTTAAACGCCAACTTGGTGCCCTTTTCTGGCGTTGAACGCCCAGAATGGTGCCAGACTAGGCGTTTAACGCCCATTCTGCTACACTTACTGGCGTTTAAACGCTAGTAAGCTCCTCCTCCAGGGTGTGCTATTTTTAATGTTGTTTTTGATTTTGCTTTGATTTTTGCAATTATTTTTGTGACTCCACATGATCATCAACCTAAGGAAAACATAAAATAGCAATAGAAATTTAACATAGATAAGTAAAAATTGAGTTGCCTCCCAACAAGTGCTTCTTTCATGTTAGTAGCTTGACAGTGGGCTCTCATGGAGCCTCACAGATACTCAGAGCATGATGATGGCCTCCCAACACCAAACTTAGAGTTTGAATGTGGGGGCTCTGTTTGACTCTGCAATGAGAGAAGCTTGTCATGCTTCTTCTCTATGTGTACAGAAGGAGATTCTTTAGCTTTAAACACAAGGTAGTCCTTATTCACTTGAAGGACCAACTCTCCTCTGTCAATATCAATCACAGCTTTTGCTGTGGCTAGGAAGGGTCTGCCATGGATGATGGATTCATCCTTATTCTTCCTAGTGTCCAGGATTATGAAGTCAGCAGGGATGTAAAGGCCTTCAACTTTTACCAAGACATCCTCTACAAGTCCATAAGCCTGTTTCCTTGAATTGTCTGCCATCTCTAGTGAGATTCTTACAGCTTGCACCTCAAGGATCCCTAGTTTCTCCATTACAGAGAGGGGCATGAGGTTTATACTTGACCCAAGGTCACACAGAGCCTTTCTCAAAGGTCATGGCGCCTATGGTACAAGGTATTAAGAATTTTTCGGGATCCGGTTTCTTCTGAGGTAATGTCTGCCTAATCAAGTCATTCAGTTCATTGGTGAGCAAGGGGGATTCATCCTCCCGAGTCTTATTACCAAATAACTTGGCATTCAACTTCATGATTGCTCCTAGATACTGAGCAACTTACTCTTCAACAATGTCTTCATCCTCTTCAGAGGAAGAATACTCATCAGAGCTCATGAATGGCAGAAGTAGGTACAATGGAATCTCTATGGTCTCTGTATGGCCTCAAAATCCCTTGGTTCTTCAAAGGGGAACTTCTTTTCGTTCAGAGGACATCCCATGAGGTTTTTCTCACTGGGAATCACGTCCTCCTTGCTCTCTCCAGGTTTGGCCATGTTGGTCATGGTTATGGCCTTGCACTCTCTCTTGGGATTTTCTTCTGTATTGCTTGGGAGAGTGCTAGGAGGAATTTCAGTGATTTTCTTACTCAGCTGACCCACTTGTGCCTCCAAATTTCTAATGGAGGATCTTGTTTCAGTCATGAAACTGAGAGTGGTCTTAGATAGATCAGAGACTACAGTTGCTAAGTCAGAGTGGCTCTGCTTAGCATTCTCTGTCTGTTGCTGAGAAGATGATGGAAAAGGTTTGCTATTGCCAAACCTGTTTTTTCCACCATTATTATTATTGAAGCCTTGATTGGGCTTCTGTTGATCCTTCCATGAGAGATTAGGATGATTCCTCCATGAAGGATTATAGGTGTTTCCATAGGATTCTCCCATGTAATTCACCTCTTCCATTCCAGGATTCTCAGGGTCATAAGCTTCTCCTACAGGGGAAGCCTCCTTAGTACTGCCTGTTGCAGCTTGCATTTCAGACAGACTCTGAGAAATCATATTGACTTGCTGAGTCAATATTTTGTTCTGAGCCAATATTGCATTTAGAGTATCAATCTCAAGAACTCCTTTCTTCTGAGTTGTCCCATTATTCACAGAATTCCTTTCAGAAGTGTACATGAACTGGTTATTTGCAACCATTTTAATGAGTTCCTGGGCTTCTTCAGGCGTCTTCTTCAGATGAAGAGATCCACCAGCAGAGTTGTCCAATGACATCTTGGACAGTTCAGACAGACCATCATAGAATATGCATATGATGCTCCATTCTAAAAGAATGCCAGAAGGACACCTTCTGATCAACTGCTTGTATCTTTCCCAAGCTTCATAGAGGGATTCGCCTTCCTTCTGTCTGAATGTCTGGACTTTCACTCTAAGCTTACTCAATTTTTAAGGTGGGAAGAACTTTTCCAAGAAGGCATTGACCAGCTTTTCCCAAGAGTTCAGGCTTTCTTTAGGTTGTGAGTCCAACCATGTCCTAGCTCTGTCTCTTACAACAAAGAAAAAAAAGCATAAGTCTGTAGACCTCAGGATTAACCCCATTGGTCTTAACAGTGTCACAGATTTGCAAGAATTCAGCTAAAAATTGATGAGGATCTTCCAATGGAAGTCCATGAAACTTGCAATTCTATTGCATCAAAGAAACTAATTGAGGCTTAAGCTCAAAGTTGTTTGATCCAATTGCAGGAATTAAGATGCTCCTTCCACAGAAGTCAGAAGAGGGTGCAATAAAGTCACCAAGCATCTTCCTTGCATTTCCACCATTGTTGTTTGGTTCGGCCATGTCTTCTTCTTTTTCGAAAAATTCTGTCAGGTCCTTTCCAGAGTGTTGTGCTTTAGCTTCTCTTAGCTTCCTCTTCAAGGTCCTTTCAGATTCCAGATCAGCTTCAACAAGAATAATCTTATCCTTGCTCTTGCTCATATAAAAAGAAGAGAACAAAAAATAATAGGAATCCTCTATGTCACAGTACAGAGATTCCTTAAGGTGTCAGAGGAAAACAGGAATTGAGGGATGAGGTAGGTAGATAAGAATTCGAACATATGAAGAAGGAGAGAGAGTCCGAATTGCTAATTGGGGAGGAGTGTTAGTCCTTAAATAGAAGGTGAGGAGGGGGGAAATTTTCGAAAACAAATTTTTAAATAAAACTGAAAATTTTAAAATAATTAAAAAAAATTGAAAAAGTGGTTGATGGTTTTTCGGAAATTAAAAGTGAGAAAGTGGTTAGGTGATTTTGAAGAAGATTTTGAAATCAGTAATAAAAAGATATGATTGAAAACTATTTTGAAAAAGATGTGATTGAGAAGATATGATTGAGAATATATGATTGAAAAACAATTTAAAAAGATTTGATTTTAAAATTAATGACTTGGCTAACAAAAAATTTAAAAGATATGATTCTAAAATTCAAATTTTGACCCTTTCTTAACAAGGAAGTAATAAACTTGAAATTTTTGAATCAAATAATCAATTGTTAGCATTAATTTAAAAAATTATGAAATAAAAATAAGAGAAAGATTTTGAAAATCAAATTTTAAAATTTTTGAAAATATTAAGAAGGAAATTGAAAAAGATATGATTTGAAAAAGATTTGATTTTGAAAAAGTATGAAGATTCGAAAAAGATTTGAATTAAAAACTAACTTACCTCCCTTGTGTTGTCTTGGCGTTAAACGCCCAGAATGGTATCCATTCTGGCATTTAACGCCCAAAATACTACCCTTTTGGGCGTTTAACTCCCAGCCAGGTACCCTGGCTGGCGTTTAAACGCCAGTTTTCCTTTCACACTGGGCGTTTTGAACGCCCAGCTTTTTCTCTGTAATTCCTCTGCTGTATGTTCTGAATCTTCAATTCTCTATATTATTGACTTGAAAAGACATAATTTTGAAAATCTTTTTGAATTTTTAATGATGAGAGAGAACAACAACCAAATGAAACTAATCATGGAAAACTAAGATCAGATAAACAATGCATGCAAGACACCAAACTTAGATATTTTCATATTAGAGATACTAACAAATTGAGAATACACTTGAAAAACAACAAAAGACACAAAACAAGAGAATTTAAAGATCAGACCCAAGAAAATCATCAAGAACAACTTGAAGATCAATGAAGAACATAATGCATATATTCGAAAAATGCAAAAAATAAAAAATAAAAAAATGCAAGACACCAAACTTAAAAATAGACACTAGACTCAAACAAAAAACACAAAATTTTTGGTTTTTATGATTTTATAAAAAAATTTTGTATTTTTCGAAAATTATTTGGAAAAAGAAAATAAGGAATTCAAAATTCTTAATGAGAATTCCAGGAATCATGCAATGTTAGTCTAAAACTCCGGTCCAGGAATTAGACATGGCTTACTAGCCAGCCAAGCTTTCAGTGAAAGCTTCAGTCCAAAATACTAGACATGGCCAATGGCCAGCCAAGCTTTAGCATAGAATTATAAATGAGAATCCCAAAGCTGATGCAATGTTATTCTAAAGCTTCGGTCCAACAGAGTTAGACATGGCCAGATGGCCAGCCAAGCTTTAGCATAACAAATACATACAACAATCCAATGAACATGATAAGTTAAAGCTCCGGTCCAAAAGATTAGCCATGGCTTAATAGCCAGCCAAGCTTTAACATACCATCATGAAGCTCGAAGATGGAATTCATTCTTAAAAATTCTGATGAATTTTTAGAAAACAAATATTTATTATTTTATTTTTTTTTTTGAAATTTTTCGAAAATAAAAAGATTAAAAAAATAAAATAAAATTACCTAATCTGAGCAACAAGATGAACCGTCAGTTGTCCGAACTCGAACAATCCTCGGCAACGGCACCAAAAACTTGGTACACGGAATCGTGATCTCACACTTTTCTCACAACTTCGTGCAGCTGACCAACAAGTGCACTGGGTCGTCCAAGTAATACCTTACATGAGTAAGGGTCGATCCTACGGAGATTGTCGGCTTGAAGCAAGCTATGGTCATCCTTGTAAATCTCAGTCAGGCGAATTCAAATAGTTATGAGGTTCTGATAATTGAAATATAATTAAAACAGAAAATAAGATAGAAATACTTATGTAATTCATTGGTAGGATTTCAGATAAGCGTATGGAGATGCTTGTTGCTTCTGAACCTCTGCTTTCCTATTGCCTTCATCCAATCATGCGTACTCCCTTCCATGGCAAGCTGTATGTTGGGGGATCACCGTTGTTAATGGCTACCGTCCGTCCTCTCAGTGAAAATGGTCTGGCTACGGGTTACATAGGGCTAATCATCTATCGGTTCTCACTCATGTTGGAATAGGATCCATTGATCCTTTTGCGTCTGTCACTATGCCCAACACTCGTGAGTTTGAAGCTCGTCACAGTCATCCCATCCCAAATCCTACTCGGAATACCACAGACAAGGTTTAGACTTTCCAGATCTCAAGAATGCTGCCAATTGATTCTAGCTTATACCACGAAGACTCTGATCTCACGGAATGAAGGGCTCTGTTGTCTGGAGAGGCAACCATGCGTCGTGAACCAGGAGGCTAAGAGGTACACACTCAAGCTATTGCAGATAAAACGGAAGTGGTTGTCAGGCATGCGTTCATAGGTGAGAATGATGATGAGTGTCACGGATCATCACATTCATCAGGTTGAAGTACGAGTGAATATCTTAAAATAAGAATAAGCTTGAATTGAATAGAAAAATAATAGTACTTTGCATTAATTCATGAGCAACAGCAGAGCTCCACACCTTAATCTATGGGGTGTAGAAACTCTGATGTGCGAAAAATGATCCGACACAAAACTCACCGGCAAGTATACCGGGTCGCATCAAGTAATAAAACTCACGGGAGTGAGGTCGATCCCACAGGGATTGAAGGATTGAGCAATTTTAGTTTAGTGGTTGATTTAGTCAAGCGAATCAAGATTTGGTTGAGGGATTTCTGATTTGCAGAATTTAAATTGCATGGAAAGTAAAGGGAATGGGTAATTTGCATGAAATTAAAGAGAACTGAAACTTAAAGTGCTGACTCTTAAAGGGCAAGAAATTAAATGGCCAAAACTTAGAACGCAAGAAATGTAAATTGCAGAATCTTAGAGTGCAAGAAATGTAAATGGCTTGAATTGTAAAGGGAATTGGGAATTGGATTTGCAGAAATTAAACAAGGAAAAGTAAAATTCAACACACAGAAGAGTGGAAGGTGCCTTGGGTTGAATCGGATCTAAAACAGAAATATAAAAGAGCTTGAAAAGCAGTAAACAGAGAAATTGAAAATGGAGATTTAGATCTCAGGACTCAAGAGACTAGATAACCAAGTCTAGATCTCAATGCCTTCCTAGATCCAACAAAAGCAATTGCAAAGGAAATGAAGAAATGTAAATTTCAGAGAAAGTAGAAGAAGAAGCAATTAACAGAAACTGAAATTCAATGATGCGGAAAATTAAACAAGATCCCAAGGTGAGATTGAAACAGAATTTCTTCAATTCTCCACCCAAGATCCAAAGCAAGAAAAGTAAAGAGTGTTCAAGCAAGAATAAGGAAGAAGAGAGATCAATTCTCCTCCCCAATTCTCTTAAATTCTAAAACAACAATGCTAGAATATAAAGGTGAGCTCTCTACCAATCTACCCAATCAAAACCGAAAAGAAAAGCTCTCCGAAAACTCTCTATGAAAACTAAAAGAAAAAGCTCCCTCAAAAACTTAAATCCTAAGCTATTTATACACTTTCTTCAAATGGTCTTCAAGCTTTGAATTGGGCCTTTGCTCTTGATGGAATTGGGTTGATAGAGGCCTTGGTTGATTGCTCTTAGAGTTGGAGAAAGAACCGAAGTGAACCGGGTTGGAAATTATAAAAGTTTGAGTAAAAGTTTGAGTAAAAGTTTGAGGCAAACTTTTACTCAAACTTTTTACATCAGCAACCCCATTCTTGCTGCTACCAACGTTTGAGCTAAAGTTTGGGGTCAAACTTTTGCTCAAACGTTGGCCCCCTTATGTACACTCATGGCGCCAACGTTTGCCAAAAAGTTTGAGGCAAACTTTGGCGCAAACTTTTTGTCTCCAGGGTGTTGATTTGTGATGCCAACGTTTGCCAAAAAGTTTGAGGCAAACGTTGGCGCAAGCTTTTTTCCCAAAAGTTTGAGCTAAAGTTTGAGGCAAACTTTTGCTCAAGCTTTTTGTTCCCTGGGGTGTTTTCACTTATTCCGAAAGTTTGAGCTAAAGTTTGAGGCAAACTTTTGCTCAAACTTTTTGTTCTCTCTTGCTCCTAGCCATTCCTTCTTGCTTCAACCTTCCTCCAAGCTTTCTTCACCTATCATTAATCAACCAAACACATCAAAGCTATGCTCAAAATCATGAGATTGTCATTCTTTCATAATATGTGGCAATTATAGCATAAATCCTCATGAAATTGCATTAATTTATCTATGGTTGATTAAATCAAAGGAAACATGAAAATCTACCCAATTGGCTTGCTTGTGGCTCAAGAAAGTGCATAATTCACTTGAAAACAAAAGAAAAAGGCTAGTGAAACTAGGCTAAGATGACTTGTCATCAAACTCCACCGTTAAAAATACAAAAGTGATGAAGGTCCAGGCATGGCCAAATGGCCAGCCCCCAAAACGTGAAAAGATAGTCTCAAAAATGATCTAAAGATAAAAATACAATAGCAAGAGGTCCTATTTATAATGAACTAGTAACCTAGGGTTTACAGAAATAAGTAAATGATGCAGAAAGCCACTTCCGGGCCCACTTGGTGTGTGCTTGGGCTGAGCGTTGAAGCATTCATAAGTAGAGACTTTTCTTGGAGTTAAATGCCAGCTCTGGTGCCAGTTTGGGCGTTTAAGTCCAGCTTTTATGCCAGTTCTGGCGTTTAACGCCAGAATAGGGTAGAAAGTTGGCGTTTAAACGCCAGTTTGCGTTATCAAAACTCGGGCAAAGTATGGACTATTATATATTACTGGAAAGCCCAAGATGTCCACTTTCCAAACGCAATTGAGAGTGCACCAATTGGGCTTCTGTATCTCGAGAAAATCCATTTCGAGTGCAGGGAGGTCAGAATCCAATAGCATCTGCAGTCCTTTTTCAGCCTCTAAATCAGATTTTTGCTCAGGTCCCTCAGTTTTAGCCAGAAAATATCTGAAATCACAGAAAAACACACAAACTCATAGTAAAGTCCATAAATGTGATTTTTATTTAAAAAATAATAAAAATATAACAAAAAGTAACTAAAACATACTAAAAAGTACCTAAAAACAATGCTAAAAAGCGTATAAATTATCCACTCATCACAATGCAAACTCTCTATGAATTTGATAAACCCATATTTTATGATGTATTTTGTGCTCAATTTAAGTGATTTATTCAATCCTTCACTCACTTATTCATGTAAATTGCATGGTTTTACTTTTCCTTCCTTATTATATGATATATGTGAAAAGCATGTTTCCTATGCTTTAAAAATATTAATTTTAATCACCCTTTATTACCATTCGATGTCATGATTTGTGTGTTAAGTATTCTCAGATTCCCCAAGACAGGAATGGCTTAGAGGACAGAAAGGAAACATATGAAATTGGAAGGAAAGCACAAAAATGGAGTTTTGAAGAAAAGGGGCAGCGACGCGAACGCATGGACGACGCGGCCGCGTGCCTAGCGCGAAAAGGCAACGACGCGAACGCGTGACTGACGCGGATGCGTGCCTTGAGCAGAATACAAATGACGCGTACACATGACTGAAGCGAACGAGTGGCAAGGAAAACTTCCAGATGATGCGATCGCGTGACCCACGCGGACGCGTGACAGACGCCACATGCAGAAACTGCAGAAAATGCCCCCAACAATTTCTGAAACCCTTTTTGGCCCAGATCCAAGTCCAGAAAACACATATTAGAGATTATAAAGTGGGAGAATGCATCCATTTATAAGGAGGCCTTCCATTATTCACTTTTCATAATTTAGATGTAGTTTTTAGAGAGAGAGGCTCTCTCCTCTCTCTTAGGATTTAGGATTTTAGGATTTCTATTAGTTTAGTTCAATTCATCTTCAGTCACAGGTTCAATATTCCTTTTACTTTATATTTCTCTTTTACTTTCAGATACTTTAATGCTTTTATTTGTTGATTACTTATGTTGCCAAATTGGCTTACGAACCATTCATGTTAGGATTTTCCTTATTTAATATAAATTGAGGTATTTCAGATTTATGATTCTTATTTAGCTTTTTATATTCTTGGCTTTAATTGATTAATTGGAGACTCTTGAGTTATCAAACTCATCGTGATTGATAATTGTTATTTTTGCTAATTGAATTGAATTCCACTAACTCTAGTCCTTTCTTAGGAATTGACTAGGACTTGAGGATCAAACTAATTAGTCCACTTGACTTTCTTTTGCTTTAGTAAAGGTTAACTAAGTGGGATTAAAACTCAATTCTCATCACCATCGATAAGGATAACTAGGATAGGACTTCCAAATTTTCGTACCTTGCCAAGAGTTTTATTAGTTATTAATTTATTAATTCCTGCAATTTATTTTCCTTGTTCAAACCTTTTAAAACCCAAAATTCTACCTTTTTCATAGCTAATAATAAGTCATACCTCCCTGCAATTCCTTGAGAAGACAACCCGAGGTTTAAATACTCAGTTATCAATTTTATTGGGTTTGTTACTTGTGACAACCAAAACTTTTGTAGGAAAGGAATTCTTGTCGGTCTAGAAGCTATACTTACAACAGGAATTTATTTGCGAAAATTCTAGATCGCACGAGAGTTTTGCTTCTTCAAAATGGCGTCGTTGCCGGGGAATTGCAAACGTGTGCCTTATTATTTGTTATTGTAAATATTTTTCTTTTGCTTGTTTATTTGTTTCTGTTGTCATTTCTAATTCTTATTAGCTACCATGAATTCTCACCACTCTCGCTTTGAGTTTGGTTCTAATATTGTTGAAGGGAATGAAAGCTATAGCAGGAATATGCATCAAGGTCAGAACAGCCAAAGATGGATGGAGCCACGAGGACTTGATCAACCCTTTAGGCAACAACACCCTCCACAGTATCACAGACGATGACCATTCTACAATGCATGCCAAGGCAATAGATACGGTGGATCCCTTTGTAGTTACCAGCAAGTTCCACCCTATGCTTATGAACCACCCTCCCAACATAGCTTTGAACCACCACACTCACAAGTTTCTTTTCACCATTCACCACCGTATGACCCTTATCCACCACAATTCCAATCTAATTACTCCCAAGAACCACCATCGCAACATTCACCATCCCCATATCCTTATCAAGAAGAACCTCCTCTGTATTATGAGCCCTCTCTCCCAACCAATGAACCCTCATATCCACCCCAACCTCCAATGGATGACAAACTTCGTGTTCTTCTTCAAGGGCAAGCCAAGATGCAAAGAAAAGTACTGGAACTCACTACTGCCTTAACTGAGGTAGTAAATAAATTAGCTTCCCAACATCTGAGCACTCAGAGTACCCCCATGGCTACATGTGGAGAATCAAAAGAAGAGCGTAGCATGAAGGAGACACTAGAAACTTTGGTGGACAATGAGGAGCATGGCTTTGTATTGGAACAAGTGGAGGAAGCCATAATAGTTGTAGAGGAAGAAGTGGTTGAAGATTTAGGAGATGCTGAACCTCCATGGGAATCGAGAACTATAAAGGATTCCGCCGAGAAGTTCGAATTTGATGCCAAGGAGGATAGTGCACAACCTCCAAGGCATACACCTTGTGAAAAATTGGGCGAAACAGACCAAGAAGTTGATTCCATAGGCAGTAATGATCATGAATCAAGCTCTCCTAGTCACGAACTTACATTCGCAACTGAATTCCTTGAGCCTGAAGAACCTTATCCAAGTGAATACGAAGATGATGTCGAGGTAGATTTCTCTCAACCTCCAACTTATGACTTGAGTGACGAGGAAGACATAGAAGACTTTGATCAGGACACAGTTGCAGTTGAAGAATTTTGCAAGGAAGTGGAGGAATTCATAGAAGAATACAAGGGAGTAGAGCTTACAGAACCACTGGAAACACCTATCCCAAGGCCATCACCACCTAATACAAGCTTCAAGTGGGTACAATCCTTAACCTTTATCTTTACCTTTCCACTTGAATATGGTTTGCTTGAAACAGATGGCCAGCTTAGAGCTTTCTGCGGCTTTAAGAGTAAGAGGGAAATGGCTCGTACTCAGAGCTGGTGTGCAAGATTCAATAAGGTTCCACGCTTCAATTCGAGGTGCAAGGATTGGTATCAAGTTCAATTGAATGGGTCTCGGAAGGCGTTTGGTCATCTTGGTGAGAATACAATTTCTAAACTGCCCGGATGGAAGAAGATAGATCAAGACAAAGGCGGATTTAAAAGCAAAGATTGGGATCTTGGAATCTATTCTGACATTCGTCACCCCGGGAGCCTGAGAATCTGTTTGAAGCTGCTCAAAAGCTTTACATGCCTAGTTTGGGACCCCGGAGGCTGTTGGCATTCCAAACATTGGTAGAGATTTCTGGATGAATTTAAGCACAAGCCACCATAACAGGAATCTCATCAAATGTCCAACTTAAGGACTTTAACTAAAAGTGCTTGGTGGGAGACAACCCACCATGGTATGATCGTTTCTCTTTTTCAATTTTATTTCGTGTTGTTTGTTTTTATTTTATTTTATTTTCATTGAACCTGGAAGCATTCATAGCATCTACATTAGCACTGCATATTGCATACTGCATAATTGCATTAAAAAAAAGAGAGATCACCCCACGCGAGCGCGCAGGCCACGCGTGGGCATGAGAAGGAAATCGGCGTAAAGATCTAACGCCCAGAAAGTTGGGCTGGAATCACGCGGCTGGTGTGCGTTTAGCACAAAACGGCCCACGTGTTTGCGTCCCTGACGCGAATGCGTCACTCACAAAATACTCATCCCACGTGAAAGCGTGAGCGAAGCGTCCGCGTCGCGTGGATATTATGGCCCCCTAAATGAAGATAGAGAGTTGCGCTGAAACGACGTTGGAAGTGTTTGTCTAGCACAATTTACAGCGATGCGGTCGCGTGCCTCACGCGTCCGCATCACTCATCTTTTACCCAACCCACGCGATTGTGTCAATCACGTGACCGCGTCAAACCCATTTCACCCTAGTCATGCGATCGCGTGCTCCATGCATTTGCGTGGATTCAAAAATACTAACCCCCTTCACGCGAAACCCTACACGTCGTGCCCCCATACCCCTCTTCTTCTTCTCTTCTCTGCAACCACCTCCCTCCTCTGCAACCACCACCACCGCACCTCAAAGTGATGGCATTGATGCCACCCTTAGGATTGGGTAAGGGTTGAGAAGGAATTCCACTGGAGTTTGAAGGCTGGTTGGTGGAAGCAGGTAATGAATCTATCCGGGAGATGAGAGCTTGTAAAGTGGCATTCAGACCATTTAGGGTAGAGTTCAGTGTAGTCTGTATGTCTTGTTGTCCTTGTACAAGAGAACGAAGCATCTCGTCATTTGATGAGGAAGGGGGATAAGTGATCTGCGGGGCATGTTGTTGGTTGTGCTGGGGTCCTTGGGACTGCCTAAGGTGAGGTGCTCTGTGAGACTGGTTCTGATTCTGCTGTCTGTTATTGTAATTCCACCTCTGATTTCTATTGTTTTCTCTGCCTCCTCTGTTATAGTTGTTCCTCCAACCATGGTTGGAATTATCTCTCCAACCCTGGATAGAGTTGTCCTGCCACCCTTGGTTATAATTCCCGCCTTATTGATTGTATCCTTGTTTCGGGCGGTCATAGAAGTTATGAGGAGCTACGGGCACTCATCAATATAATGACTATAATCAGCACATATTCCGCATACTCTTTGGGGCACCAGCTGTTGGCTTTGTTGTGGTGGGGGAGACTGTTGTTGTTGTTGATTCAACTGCATCTGCTTCAGTAGGTTGGTCATTTCACATATAGCTTGTGTAATGGCAGTAGTCTCATTGCTAGATGAAACCTCTGCAACAGTCTTTGAGTGGCTGTTCCTCTGCCTATGATTTCTAGTGGACTCAACTAAGTCGCTGATCAGTTGCCATGCTTCATCTGCGGTCTTATACTTTTTCAGAGAACCATTACTAGCACCATCTAGTGTAGTTTTATCCCGAGACTTCATGCCTTAAGTGAAGTAGCTGATCAATACCAACTTGTCAATCATGTAGTGGGGGCATGCGTCCAAAAGATTCTTAAAGCACTCCTAGTACTCATAGAGAGTTTCTAATTAACCCTGAATAATACAGGAAATCTCTTTTCTCAATCTATCTGTAACTTCAGCTGGAAAGTATTTTTCCAAGAATTCTCTCCTGAGCGTATCCCAGTTGGTGGCAGTTGCTTCAGGTTGGGAGTAGTACCACTCCCTCGCCTTTCCCTCAAGAGAAAATGGGAAGGCGGTTAACAGAATAGAAGTTTCATTTGCACCATGACGCCTAAAAGTAGAACAGGCTGTCTGGAAATCCTTAAGGTGCTTGATGGGCTCCTGAGCAGGTAAGCCATGAAACTTGGGCATCAAGTTGATTAGTGCAGTCTTTAGTTCAAAATCTGCAGCCAGAGTTGGATGATTTACTTGATACGGTTGCAGTGTAAAATCTGGGGCTCCAGCTTTCTAGAGAGTAATCCTCCTAGGTGCTGCCATGTTATCTGCACGTGAATCAACTGAATCAGTAGTAAAGGAGCTTATTTCTTCCTCAGATGGCGGTTCAGATTCGCCCCCAGATGAGACTGGTGAATCGATAACAATCACTTCACCACCCTCAGAGGCTAACCGACGCCGAGCTCGCCTAATACGTGAAAGAGTTCTTTCAATTTCAGGATCAAATGCAGCTAAGCTCGGATCAGGCAGTGAACGCGTCATTCAATGAAAGAAATATACAGCTCATGGTAATAAAATAAAATAAAATATGCAAATAAAATAAAAATATGTACACTAATTAATAATTTAGCACACAATTGCAACTTCCAGGCAACGGCGCCAAAAATTGACGTGTGGTGGAAGTCGGCCAATTAAGAGATTATAATATAAGAACAGCGTTGCAAGTATAGCCCTTAACCAGCAAAAATCCGCCTCATCAATTTAGAAAGGTTGTCACAAAAATTTAGAATAAAAATACTGGGAGTATGAGTCCCAGGTCGTCTCCCAACGAGTTGCTACAAAGGGTGCTAAGTTATTAATCAGGAGTTTCTGGGTGATTTTGAGTTTGGGCAATGGGTAAATAAATAATTGTAAATTAAAGCAGTGAAAATTAAAAGAGATTTATAATATTTTAAATAAAAAGCCTTGACTGGGGGAATGATTAATCGGAAGTTCTATCCTTCTTGGAATCTTCTCAAGTGTAGTATAAAGAGGTTGTTGTTTTCACTTAGTTAACCCTTACTAAATAAAGGAAAGTCAAGTGATTGAGCTAACTCTTATTCGCAAATCCTAGTCCTCTTCCTTGGGAAGGTCTAGCGTTAGTAAATACAGAATTAGCCAACAACTTCCAATTTAACTAATCACTTGAGCATTCCAACTCAAGTGTCTCTTCTTAATCAATCCCCATGTCAAGTTGGGAGTCTACTCCATGAACATGGGAATTACTTGCATAGAATTAAAAAGGGAATAAAAGAAAGGCATGATAGACAATAACTGTAATTTAATTAAAAATAAAAGTAATCCTTTACATTAACAATCCATGAAAATAATCCAATTGTAACTCTAAACAAGAATTAAGAATATGGAATAAATAAAAGAGTAAGGAAACAAACTAGAATAGTATCTTCAACGGAGGTGATGACTCTTCAATATCCAAAGCAAAAGCAATAAACTAATAAACTATGAATGTAAAGAAAACCTAGAGGAAGAGTAATTTTTTCTCTAGATTCAGATCTAAAAACCTAAAAGTATGCTAATGAGAATGTGTATTGAGTCTCTGCACGTTCCCTGGCTCTAGTCTGTGTTTCTGAACCGAAAACTGGGTCAAAACTCGGCCCAAAATCGCCTCCAGTATTTTCTATTATTTTTGCAGATCGCGCATGTCATGCGTACGCGTCAGTCACGCATACGAGTCGCTGGTCATTTTGGCGTGTCACGTGTACGCATCATCCACGCGCACGCGTCTTTGTGCGGTACTCCAATCTAGGGTCAAGCACTAACCTCATGCCGCTCTCTGTAATGGAGAAGTTGGGAATCGTTGAGGTACGAGCTGCACACATCTCTTTAGAGATGGCAGACAAGACCATGAAGAAGCCATATGGCTTAGTGGAGGATGTTTTGGTTAAAGTTGAAAACCACTACATCCCTGCAAATCTTATTGTCTTGGACATAGGAGAGGATGAGGATGAATGTGTCATTCTTGGAAGACCTTTCCTAGCCACAGCTAATACTATCATTGATGTGGCTAAGGGAGAACTAACCCTAAAGTTAGGAGAGAATCACATCTTATTCAAGATACCTCATCCCAATTCTCCCTCTAAAAGAGAGATAACAGTACAACACCTAGTGTGCAAACCCTCTCTTTCTGTGCAGAGCTCTGCAGAGCCCCTAGACATCAATTCTATGTTTGCTGTTGGGTAGCCCTCAACAAGCTCTAAGCACAAAGGTACTAAAAAGAAAGTACCTAAAGGTTGGAAGGACAAGAAGGTCCCAACTGAAGGCCTCTCACCTAGCATGAGAGTTGTCTTCACTAAGAATCTAGTCCTACCACATACAGTGAACCATGTCTTATCTCTAGAGCATGTAGAGCTCATTCATGAGAGGACAGGCAGAAAATTCACTGAGAGGCAAAAATCTGAGCCCTTACTCACCTCCTTAAGGAGCTGAAGGTCAAGCTAATGACTTTAAAAGAGCACTTGTTGGGAGGAAACCCAAATTTACTCAACCTTTTATTTTATTTTTATTTTTTGTTTTTCTTTTAGTTGTTAGAGTCATGATCATGTGCATCAGTCAAGAGACAGATTTCACAACAGTGAAAACAGAACACTCCAAGTGGAGTGTTAAAGTTGAACACCAGCGAGGAAGCCCTCCTGGGCATTCAACGCCCTAAGAGGGGAGCATTGCTGGCGTTGCACGCCAGCCAGGGAGTAGCCCCTGGGCTTTCAAACGCCAATGCAGAAAAGCAAGAAAACTGGATTTCCCAGCCTCTCAAGACATGTAGGTCCCAGAAAAGCTCCACCTACCCCACTTTTTTCTACTCTACTTTGCTCGAGGACGAGCAAAACTCTTAAGTTTGGTGTTGCAAAAGCTCTACTTTGTGGCTTCTACCACTCTTAAGTATAGAAGAAGAGGATGGAGCAAACTAGAGAGCATGCACATGAGCCTGTGTAGCCGCCTAAACAAAGACAAAAGAGTGACATAGAAGAGATCAAGCACTACATGGGATCCTCAAGGAGGAGCACTGGCCACCATCATTCAGGTGGATTCGTTCTCTTTTACTCTTTTCCTGTTATTTTTCTGTTTTCTATCTGTTTATTTATCTTTTTTCTTGTCCTAGTTGCATGATCATTTATATTTGATGTCTTAAAGATGTAAAATGTTCCATATATCTCTCACCTTGCTTAAATAAAAATTTTTATCTGAAAAGAATTGAGAGATGCATGAATTTCAAGATTAAAATAAGATTAGTTTAATTAGTTTGATGTGGTGTCATTTGCTTTTATTTTCTGAATGTATGAAATAAACAGTTCATATTTGAAGTTGAAACTTTAGAATGTTGGCTTTTGAAAGAATAAGAAAAAAAGAAAAGTATTATTGGTGATCTGAAAAATTCATAAAGAAGAAAAAATGGCAAAAAATAAAAAAATATATAAAAGAAAAAATCCATTTCTGCCCAAAAAATGCAGGAAAAGGATGGCAGATTGAAAAAGCCAGTAAACCCTTTAAACCAAAAGGCAAGGGTAAAATGACCCAAGGTTTTGAGCATTAATTGTTAGGAGGGCCCAAAGTAATAAAATCTTGGCCTAATCGGCTAAACCAAGTTGTCCCTAACCATGTGCTTGTGGCGTGAAGGTGTCAAGTGAAAAGCTTGAGACTAAGCGGTTAAAGTCGTGGTCCAAAGCAAAAAGAGTGTGCTTAAGAACTCTGGACATTCTATCTGGGGACTCTAGCAAAGCAGAGTCACAATCTGAAAAGGTTCACCCAGGTAAAGTGTCTGTTGCATGAATATATCTGGTGGTAATACTAGAAAACAGAGTGCTTAGGGTCACGGCCAAGACTCCAAAAGCTGCGTTCAAGAATCAAATTAAGCTTAACTAAAGAATCAGTAATATCATCTGGTTTCTAAGTTCCTAAAGATGCCAACATCTCTGAGTTTCAATGGATAGTGAGATGCCAAAACTATTCAGAAGCAAAAAGCTAATAAGTCCCGCTCATCTAATCTTAACTAAGCTTCATTTCAAACTTAGAAATTTATTGTATCTTAATTTTCTTTTCTATCCTACTATGTTTTTAGTTGTGTGGGGACAAGCAATAGCTTAAGTTTGGTGTTGTGATGAGCGGATATTTTACACGCTTTTTGGCATCACTTTCATATAGTTTTTAGTAGTTTTTATTTAGTTTTTATTAAGTTTTTATAGGTTTTAGTGTTAAAATAACATTTTTGGATTCTACCATGAGTTTTTGTATTTTTGGGCAATTTTACATATTTTCTGGCTGAAATTGAGGAGCTGGAGCAGAAGTCTGATTCAGAGACAGAGAAAGCACTGCAGATGCTGTCCATATCTGACCTACCTGCATTCGGAATAGCTTTTCTGGAGCTATAGAAGCTCAAATAGAGTGCTCTCAATGTCTATCGAAAGCTGACTTCTAGAGCTTTCCAGCAATATATAATAGTCTATACTTTTCTTCAGATTAAAAGGCCCAAAACTGGCGTCCAACGCCAGCCTCCTGCCCCCTTCTAGGTGTCCAGCGCCCAAAGAGCAGAGCCCAGCGTCCAAAGGCCCAAAGAGGACCCCCTAGCTGGTGTTCCACGCCCAAGGATCCTCATAGCACGTCGATCTCATTAAAGTTCATCCCAAACACTGACCAAGTGGGCCTCAGAAGTAGATTTTAGCACTAAATAGACTATTTTACCTTTACTAGTCATCTGTTTAGTATTTAAGGGATCTTATTTATGTAATTCAGGAGATTTTAGAACCTTTTACACCTTCCATGGAGGGAGGTCTGCCATATTCACATTTTTCCATCTTTTTTACCTTCAGTATGAGTTTCTAAACCTCCTAGGTTAAGGGGAGGAGCCCTGCTGAGTCCTATGAATTAATAAAAATACTATTGTTTCTTCTTCGATCCGTGTTTGATCTATCTCTAAGATGTGTATCCAATCTTCATCATGATGAACAGGACAATCTGACAAATTGGCTCTATTCATCACATTAAGATGAACATGCATGACAAACACCCACGTCTACTTGGGTTCGTGAGAGTACCTGGAAGAAAAGCACGAGCCAACAGCTATGTTTATACATCTCTCAGACGGTTAATCCTCAATTTCGTTGGGAACTTCTCAAGACACCAGTTCAGCTGATTTCCGGGGAGATTAGGGTCTCCGTGGTATAGGCTAGAACCCAAAGAAGCAGCGTTCTCTGATCCGGAAGATTCAACATTTTCTGTGGCGTTTTGAGTAGGATCGCCAAGAGAATGGACTGTTATGCGCTTCACCCTTTGTCAGATTGAGTAACCACGGCCAATGGCCTCGGCCGTGTTCAACCTATAGCAGAAGAGATCAATGACGATGGGCAATGGCTTTAATCACTTATAGCCTGCCATAGAAGAAGATCATTCACAAGCAAAGAAGACAGTAGTACCAAAGTTACTTCAGATAGATAAAGCAACTCCAACTCTCAACTCTATTCCCATCATATAATTCCTAATAGCTAACTTCTTAATCCAACTTCTGATTCCACCTGACTAAGACCTGTAAGACAACCATAGCTTGCTTCAAGCCACAATCCTCGTAGGATCGACCCTGACTCGCTCAGATATTACTTGGATGACCCAGTGCACTTGCTGGTACTGCTGCTGTTATACGAAATAGTGTGGGTTTTGCGTACACGCGCACCACACAACATTCGCCTTTCTCAGATGGTAGCTCAGTTCAAAGTCATAGTCTTTTAGCAACTCCATCCGTCTCCTCTGCCGCATATTATGCTCTTTTTGATCAAAGAGATACTTCAAACTCTTGTGATAAGAGAAAACTCAGAATTTAACCCCATAAAGGTAAAGCCTCCACACCTTTAGCGCAAACACAACTGCAGCGAGTTCCAAGTCGTGCGTCGGGTAATTAACTTCATGAGGTCCAACTGCCGCGAGGCATACGCCACCACATTCCGGTGCTGCATCAGCATGAACCCCAGACCCTTTAGTGAGGCATCACAGTACACCTCAAATGGTTCATCCGGCTCAGGTAACACCAACACCGGTACAGTGGTCAACTTTTGCTTCAACTCTTGAAAACTGTCTTCGCATTCAGAAGTCCAAACAAACGGTGCATCCTTGCAGGTAAACTTTGTCAATGGCAAAGCCATCTGAGAAAAGCCTTTGATAAATCTCCGATAATAGCCAGCTAAGCCCAGAAAATTCCTTATCTCAATTACTGAGGTCGGTTGCCCCCAATCTATCACTGCTTCCACTTTAGAAGGATCTACTACTATCCCTTGCTTACTCACTACATGGCCAAGAAACTTCACCTCGCTCTTTCAGAATTCAGACTTAGATAGTTTTACATAGAGTTTTCTTTCCTTCAGAATCTACAACATAGCTCTTAAGTACTCCGCATGCTCCTCCTCGGTCTTAGAATAAATTAGTATATCATCAATAAAGACGACAACGAACTTATCCAAAAATGGGCAAAAATTTCTGTTCATATAGTCCATAAATACTGCAGGAGCATTCGTTAACCCAAAAGACATTACAGTGTACTCGTAATGACCATAACGAGTCCTGAAAGTGGTCTTAGGGATGTTCTCATCTCTCACCCTTATTTGGTGATAACCATATCGCAAATCAATCTTAGAGAAAACTCTGACTCCTTGTAACTGATACATGAGATCGTCAATCCTCGGCAGCGGGTACTTATTCTTTATTGTGACCTTGTTCAGTTACCTGTAGTCTACACAGAGACGCGTACTCTCGTCTTTCTTCTTCACAAGTAACACCGGCGCTCCCCATGGAGAAACACTAGGGCGGATAAAGCGTTTACTCATTAAATTTTCCAACTAAGCCTTGAGCTCGGCCATTTCTAAAGGTGACATTCTGTAAGGGGCAATCGGGATTGGCCCCGTTCTAGGTACCAACTCAATTGCAAATTCAACCTCCCGGGCAGGAGGGAATTCGTCAATGTCGTTCAGAAACACTTAAGGAAATTCACAAGCAACCGGAACTTTCTCTAAACTTTGTTCCTCACCCGACACACTCGTAGCCAACAACATAACACCCTGACACTCCTGTCCCAAACAATTTACTACGACATAGTTTAAATAACAGCCATTCACTATAACCGACCCTTCTAATCCTTCTAGCATGAAATACAACGATTTCTCAAAGCAATCCAACAAAACATGGTTTTTAGACAACCAAACCAACCCCAAGATAAGATCAAAAATGGTCATCGGCAAGCAAATTAAATCATGGATAAAATTACGTTGCTTAACCCTAAATAAAACTTGCGTACATCCTAACCAAGTCACCATGGCTTCATGAGTGGCATTATACACCTTCAGATCATAACCCAAAACCACACTTTTCAATCCTAACTCGCTAACCTTTTCAAATGCAATGAATGAATGAGTTGCTCCCAAATCAAATAGAGCATTTAAAGTTTGACCAGTCATTTCACATTTACCTCGGATAAGTGTATCGGACTCTTCGGCACCTACAGTCAAGGTAGTGAACACCCGACCAGGCTACTGTGCTCTTCCAATACCCTGTCTCTGCTTCTCTGGATAGTTTGAGGCTTTGTGCCCCGCCTTCCTACATGAGTAACACAAGCCCCAACTGGCTTTACATGGAGCACCTGGATGATGACTCTCACATCTAGCACAAGCTTTCTCATTCAGAGGTTGCTTCCCAAACCTTCTCCCTTGAAAGTTGTTATTGTTAGGCCTTCTGAAACTAGCCTGACCCTGAGTCTGCTATGGTGCAAAGCTTTCACCCTTGAAAGGCTAACCTCTAGGAGAAAAGCTCCTTCCTTGGTTCTGTTGAAAGGGCCCCCTGTGACTTCCTTTCTTTGCCGCCGTCCTTTTCACACAGTCTTCGGCCACTCTGCTCTTATTTACCAACTCGGAGAAAGTCCTGATCTCCATTGGCCCTACTGAACTGAAAATGTCGCTCCATAGACCTCCTTCGTACTTAATACACTTCCATTCCTCAAAGTATTCAGGAGGTCCCTGACAAACACGAGAAAATCTGCACAGTTCCCCAAATTTGTTGGTGTATTCAAAAATGGACATGGAACCCTGATTCAGCTGTAGTAACTCAAGTTCCTTCACTGTCCTAACAGAGTTCAGGAAGTACTTCTTATAAAATTCAACTTGGAAAGCATCCCAGGAAATAGGGTCATCACCCTGCTGCAGAAGACATCGTGTAGCTTGCCACCAATGTAGCGCTTCCCCAATGAGCTGATAGATAGCAAACTCGACACACTGTTCCTCAGGCACCTGCTGTGCTTGCAGTGCTCGTTCCATGGCCTGAAACCAGGTATCAGCTTCAGTCGGATTGTGGATCCTTTAAACACCGGCAGGTTAACCTTCAGAAATGCTGACAGCGTCATTGGCCCATTTCTGACGTTTCCCCCATTACCGTTGTTGTTCATCTGCTGTCCCAACGCCTCAGCAGTGGCCTGCATAGCTGCAGCCATATTCTCTAACGTAGCCATGACGTCCACTGGGTTATTCATGTTTGTTTCCAGTCCCTGAGTACTACTATAACCTCTCCCACGGCCTCGACCGTGTCCACGAGGCACCATCTGGTTCCTATACACACCAAACAATCGATATCGAGTTGATCAGTCTCAATATCAGAAGTCTAGTGCTTCAAAGTCCCAAATGCATGATCATGAACATTTATGCCAGTTATATCAATCACATATCCTAATAGCACATAAATACACATAGAGAGAATGCACAGAAGCATAGTCAGTCCGTCCCTCAGGCTCTACTGGAACGAATTGCTCTGATACCATAATATAACACCCTACCACACAGAGTCTTATGCTTAAGTCATAAAACAGAGGTCGTGAGGTATTACGACCTCTAAAAATAAAGTTTAGTATACATAGTTATGTGAAAAATATGTATAACTAGGAGCCTTTGAAGAAAAATGGGTAAATCAAAACCGTTAAATTGAAGAGCGCAACACTCCGATCGATAACGTAAACAAAGCAGATAAAGTAAGCCGACACGGATATATGTATAATAGAGTGCCAAGATACAACTAGCAAATCTCAGGTCTCGGTTCGCGAAGGTAACTGATCCGAGCACATAGTTATACATATATAGATATATAGGAACAACCCAAAAGAAAACCCAAAATACAGAGTTACAAAACCTGAGTCTGCAAAATAACCTCTAAGAGGAGTTGATACAGACTACATGTAAACAGTGGAGATAATAAGTATCTAAGTAAGTACATAAAACCAAAATAAAGTCCTGGAAGCTAAGGATCTTCGCTAAAACAGAAGTCTCCAACATGCCTCAGCGAGGAGCTTCACGTCCTTCTTCTAAAAACCACAAAATATGCATGGGTGAGGACCGGAGGTTCTTAACATGGTAAAAATGCCCAAATATCTAACATATAATGTCCTGGGAAAGCCGAAGGCAATCCTAGAACTCCCAATTCATAATTAAAGCATATAAACATAACTAAGCCAGGAGAAATGAAAATAGGCAACTAACTAAGGATCTTCAGTCTAACTAAATCTCTCCTTTCCAAATCCTTCAAACCTCCCAACCGCCACCAGTAATTTGATATCGCAAACACAATTATATCAAGCAAGGAAATTCACAAATAGGAAGCAGATACAGCAGTTAAACAAATAGTACGTAGTTATGCAGTCAATTAGGCACTCCAAACAAATCACATATAATGCATATGATGTATGCCTATCCTAGTGGCTGATGAGTCTCATTTGTCAGTTATAAAGCCAACCTGGCAAGTCCTGGTAGCTAACCATTGGACTGTCCTTCTGCCGCGCATCCCCAACTCGAGTTATACTCAATCATAATTATCAACATACATATACACAACACCCACACTGGTGTTTATTCACGGGGGTGAGCTCATCTGGAACTTTTACAGTGTCCGGCCACACTTACGACATAGGGTCAGCAGAGTATCGAGTCTCAACCTAGAGCACGTGGTGGCTAGCCACTGCTTTCACCCAGGGAAACTCGTATCTCAGATAGGTGGAAGTGCAACAATCACAATATCAATTAATCAGCATATATGCATTCATACTCAGCCATAAATAAACATTTATCTCAGCCATCTGACTTATAATCATAATTCATAACCAGCCATAATCCATCATCACATACAGCCATTCGGCTCATATCATACACAGCACTCCCACCATCCTCCTCAACAACTCATGCTATAATCAATCATGATTATCATAGATTTCCCTTTTTCTTCATTCACAAGTTACCTTTCTCACAGCCCTCACTAAGGTTCATAATCCTCTAACCACCCATTAGGCTTTAAACAAGAGAAAACAGAGTTTTGAACACTGGAGGAATGCATAAAATCAGAAAGCATAGTTGTTGAGAAACAGGGGCTCGCGTACGCGGCCTCTTGCTCGCGTATGCGAGGAGCATAGGCATTAGCATATGCTCACATCACATGTTCCTTCTTGTGTACGCACCCTGTCCAAGCTGGACTTCTCGTGTATGCATCACTGGGTCGTGTATGCGAACTTATCAACCCGAATCGTTTGCTTACGTCGCGAGTCAGGTGGTCACGTACGCAACCTCAAAAATACTATTCTCGCGTACGTGACCCACACCATGCGTACGCGAAACCTTAAGGCAGTAGCCATTGGTCGCGTCTCGCAGGCATCACATGTACGCGGACTTAGCAGAAACCTAAAAAGCTGCTAAGCCATTGAACTAAAATCACAATTTTCATTAAACTTGCAAAACCTCCAAATTTCAAAACACAAAACTTCCAAAATCCTTTTAAACCAACCAAAACTCAGCCATTCAACATCAAACATTTCCAATCCATATAATCAACTCCCACATTATATCCACATCCAACCAAGACTCTATTGTCATCAAACTCCAACCCAATATTTCCAATTCACAACACTCAATACAAGTCATTAAATATCCTTATCAAATACATTATCAACTACAAATTCACCAATCATTATACACACCTAATCTATGTCATGAACAATTCATACAACCATCAACAAGAACACCAAATTCATAACCTGCAAGGATATTAGCCAAATGCATAATTATCATTTTCGAGCCAATCATCAACACCAATAATCTAATCCCTATCCTAGGGTCACTAGCCTAAGTTTTCACATTACATTATATTTTAGATACAGGAAACTGAAACTATACCTTGGCCAATTCCCCTCTCAACCTGGAAAACTTTCAAATTTCAACTTTCAAGGTTCCAAAACCTTACCAACAGATTTTCAAGCTTATAGCTCCACTCCAAAGCTTTCCAAAACCATCAATCACGCTCCAATATACATATACACACTACTTATTCCACAATATCACATCCAAAACATAACAACTCAATAACTAAACACAACACTTCAAGCATTTCACTTAGGATTGAGAATCTTACTAAGCCCAAGGATCAAAGAGGTAGGAAGAAGCTTTTCCTTCAAGCTAATTGGATCCTATAACATCAAAACTCAAAAATCTCAACACTTTACCCACTAAATTTTTGAGATTAAGGGCTGGAAATTCAGAGAGGGATTCGTGGCTTACCTCAAGAACAAATTTGTGAGCTTTGTAGAGCTCGATGCCGCGATCGCGTGGCTGCAAATGGTGCGGCGATCGGAGCTCCAGATCAAAAGTTATGGCACTTTAAATCAAACCAAGGGTTTGCTTCTTCATCCTTCTCCCATGGCTGTTTCAACGTGTTCATCTTGCCAAATGGGGAGAGAAGGAGCTAAGCTCATTCATTTAATGTGAATGGGCTGGGCCCACATGTCCGGTTTGGGCCCGGTTCGACCTGTTCGGCCTAATCTTGGGCCAATTTCTTTAAAATTAGTGTCAAAATTTTCGTTTTAATTTTCTCTATCATATTAAACCATAAAAATCACATTTCTAATTTTCTAGAATAAATTTTAATTTGTGAGTCAATTATTCATTAATTACCCGGGTTTTACAAAATTGATATTTGAAATAAAGAAAAATACAATTAAGTCTCACATAGTCTTTCAAAAAAAAAAAAAAAGAATATCATGCACATGATTGTGCATTTGACCACTACCGGTTGTTCTTTATGGTTCAGTTAGTGCCTTAATGAAGATTTAGTGCTCCAAGTAGAAAATGCTTATTTAAAGTACTCTTCTATTAAAAGCTCAAAAGCCAAACTACTTGGATGCAAGCACCATAAGATACACCACATCTGCTACATAACAACATCCAGCGGTCTTGTTCGGATTAAAAAATCTCAAGATCATCAATAGGAAAGTAAATCAACAAAAGTTGTGCACGAACTGAATAAGGACTCTGGTAAAAAACATTAAATACAGAAGATCCAAAGAGAAATAAACAAAAACTATAAATACAGAAGAAAAGTCATTTAACAAAAAAATGAAACAGAAAAGTTTGCATATAAAGTTCAGCTTGGACCAACAAAACGAGAATCGTTATCCAAGGAAGCAAACCACACATGATCCGTACTGTGGACATTTTATTCAATTCACATCATAGAATTTTTCAAAAAGAAAAAATAGTGATAGACTTAATGAATTTACAATGAATTTGTATACCAACTAATTATTAGTGTTTCAAATGCAGCAATTGCTCCTACACCTATTGTAATTACACTTGTTTTGAAAATTCCAAATGCATCATCACAATGTAGGTCTCCTTAGTCAATGGTTGGTAGTGTCAATGTTTCAAGAAAGAAGAGTCATAACAACAAATATCAATAACTGAGATAACTTCAACAATTATTGGGTGTTCAATTCAGCATTACAAATTCCCTCCCTCTAAATGTTTTGTCGATCAATAAACAAACTAAATTAAAAATCTAAATTTAAAACCTAATTACTAAATCATCCATTAAAAATCAATAAACAAACTAATTATCTAAAATGTAAAACCCCGAATCAAGTAACTACTAATACAACAAATTAATTAACTAAGTAATGAAGAATCTAAACACAAGCAGGGGAGCAGGTAACTCACCCTCACCAAGCCGTTGGATAAGCCAAAACTAGAAGGTGAGCAGACAATGGCGACTCACGAGCCAGCAGTGACGGCAAGTAGAACCAGCGACAAGAGCGAAGAAAACTAGTGGTGAATCCAAGCTAGATTTTGTATTTCTTTTTTAAAATTAAAATAAAAGTACAATCTTATGAAGTCCTTTCTGAAAATGATTACTGATATTACAAACCCACTATTTATCTGTAAAAAATAGCACAATTCCTGTCTCATCAAAGCACAGAAGCAAAAAGACAGAATTGAAGAAACTTATTATAGAGATAATAGATGAAGTACTAGTGAATCAGGAGAACCGCGAAAGAAAGATGGAGCTATTCGAAGCTTGGATTTCTGCAAAGAAGAAGGAGGAGGAAGACACAAGATGAAGTGGTAGTAAGCATTGGGGGAGCAGCCGTGCTTGATCCAAGAGAACACCAGACTGTAAAGTGCGATTCCCAGTGCATGACCTTCCTTATCCTGCACCTCCACGGCGTTCATTAGCACCATGCACAGCACAACTCCGTAATTGGGCACCGAAAGGTTAGGGGTTCACAGCGACGGAAGGGAGCGGTGGCAAGGGTGCGTCGATGGTGGATTTGCAAAAGAGAGTGAGCACCGAGGAGGGAGGCCTTGCCAAAGGGAGTCACCGCCAAAGGAGGGTTAGGGGTTTAATACGTACAGGAGAGACGAAAGGAGCAGCGACGGCGGGAGCACCAGGAAAGGAAGCGCCGATGGAGGCATTGCGATAGAGGAGAGAGGCTGAGCGCCGGCGATGAGAGTGTTTGTTAGGGTTCTTCGAATATTTTCAGGCCATTGCTTCGAAGGAATGTGTGTTTCGAAGAAAAGAAAGCGTAGGGCTCTTTGTTGTGTGTATGCATAATGTAGCTCTGAACTCATTGTTTTAAAGATGGAAAACCTAATTTTCTTTTTACTTTGTGGTCAAGCTTTTAAAGCGTACCGAAAGAGTTAGAGGAAATGGGCACCCTTTAAAAATGTCACGATAACGAAACTATGTCGCCACACTTCAAAAGCGTGCCTGTTGTTCTCTATCGCTATGCTTTTGAAGCATGGCAAAAAAAGAACCATGGTCAAATCATGAAGCAATCACCACCCTCATAAATACTCTTGGTTTTTATTGGTTTGACTTAAGTGACAAACAAAATTAAACTTTGATTGAGGGTTAATTGTTGGTTTGGATCTATACTTCGACGAGATTATTTTTGTGAAAATTCCGAACCGACAATTTCCCTACGTCATTCTTAAACCATTTTGAAGCTCTTTTCAATAGCTTCAATTTAAGATAGATTTTACACAAATCCAAGTTTCGAGCACTAAGTTATGGCGCGCTGAAGTTGGTCAAAGTTCTGTTTTTACCAAATATTGCACAATGCTCATTTTGACAAATTCTCAAGTCCAACTTAGTTCAAATCACTCAAATACCATTTCTAAACATTCTAGATACTCAATCATCAAGTCTCAACTATCCCAAACCTAATCACAACAATTCTAACTCATTTAACATATTTCACCAACTATGTCCATTCACAACCACATGCACGATACTCATACATCCAAATTCACAACCAACCAATTATCAACCATCAATTCAATCACAGCAATCCATCACTTACTGTGACTTACCATATAGGGGATATCTCACCCTATCTCAGCCTCTGGACCAAATTTCCATATCCATATCCATCATAATCAAGCATACCACAACTCATATTCAATTTAAGTTATTTATATACACATTTATAACAATCACTAACCACTTCATTAACAAAATTACAACTAATCAACACAATATCAACCAATTCCTTTCAATTCTATCTTAGGAGCGATTAGCCTAAGTTTTCGCATAGTTGTACATGGTGCCTATCCGAAATTAAGACCCATATCTTAATGATGGCGGTTCCAAACCCTTGAATTCTTTCTCTGGCAATTCCAACCTTCACCAAAATCCTCCCCAAAGTGGTCCTCGAATCAATTTCACATAAATACAAGCCAACCAACCTTCCACCAATCAACAAGGCATGAACCCACAACAATCAACTCAACAATCAAGCTATTCACCACAAAAATTACAATTCCTCAACCTAAGGTTCATAGAATTAGAAAAATCCAAAGGAGAAAAGCTTTTTTACCTAAAACCACTCAAATATAGGATGGAACCCACTTAAAATCCATGCTAGAGTATCCCTAAAGAACCAAAATTACAATATTTCAATATCATGTACCCAAAAACTCAAAACAGTAGAGAAATTAAAAAATTGGGTAAAGATTTTGAATTTACTCATGGCAATATTTACATAGAATTAAAGATGGTGAAGAGAGCAATGCATGGCCGCAAACAGCTCTTCAATCGGAGTTTCGTAGCAAAAATTATAGAGACTTAAAGATGGTGAAGGTTAGGGTTTGCTCTCCCTCTCTTCTCTCCTCTATTTCAGCTTCTCTAATGAAATGGGGTGTAGTGGTACTAAATTGTTAAAGTGTAAGGCTTATAAGCCTTGGGCTTAGGCTCAACATGGGCCCGACTCAATTGTTTCAGCTCGTTGGCCCAATTTTGGACCAAAACTTTTAAAATTAATGTTTTAATTCACATTCTAAATATTTTATCTCCCTAAATTATATATTTTAATCTCTTAATCTACTTTACTCATATTTAATTTATTAATTAATCATTTATCATTTTTCTAGGTTTTACAATTTTTTTCGTTGAGTTGTAAAAGTTTTATTATACCTTCATGTTTTTGGATTTAGACATTACACATCTGAATTGTGATAGATCTTTTATTAAAACTTTAACATCATTGCTATGAGAATTTTTGTAACCTATAAGTTACATGGAAGAACATGTCATGTATATTAAGTCATTTGAAATAGTTTTTCAGGTATGCCAATACTTGATTTTATTCATCACTGTTATGCTGAAATCTCCATATATTTTGCATCTTATAATAATTCCTTCTTTTAGGAAAAATTCTTGGAAAATAGGGAGGCAGTAGTGATGTGAGGATTTATACCAGTTCAGAATTTAACAAAATAATTTCGTTGTGAGCATAGCCCAAACTGACGATCAATCCTCAAATCAAAGTTTAATTTGTTTGTCACGAGTGCAAACCAATAAAAATATCGAAAGTATTAGATCTCAGGTCGTCTCTCAAAGAAATTGCAGTGAGGTATGCACATTATTGGTTTTAGTATCCAAGGAGATTTACAAATAAGGGGACAAGAAATTAAATGATAAGAAAGTAAATCAAACAATTAAATATAACAAATGCTAAAAAGAGGCATTCATGGCAAGGATTGAGAATCTAGACTTTCTATCCTAGTCATTAATTATATTACAATAATTATCAAGAGCTAATCCTATTTAGTCATCTCCAACATTGGAAGAAGGTATAATATTATCTTCACATAAGAGAAAGTCAAATAAGACTAGTTAATCTCAATCCAAAAGTCTTAATCAACTTACTATTTGAATTAGCAAGAGATTAGAGTCAACGGAAACAATATTAACTAACAACTCTAGATCATCAATCTAAATTAGGTATTAATGACTCAAGATTGCCTAATTTCTCTTTCCAAGCCAAGAATGCTCAAAAACTACTATAACATCCAACCAAGCATTTTGTCAAACACTTGGAAGGCATAAAAGGAAATTATGGTAAAAAGGCAAGAATAACAAAATCTACTACTACCCAATTGCAAGGAAAGTAAGAATAACAACACAATTAAACAATATAGGAACAATAAACATAAATTGCATTAAATAAAAATAAAAATCAACAAGAGTTCATCAACACAAAAATGACATAAAACAGAAAATTAACAAGAAGAACTAAGAGAGCAAAGATGTAATAACAAGAAATTGAAAGGAAAACAAGATGAAAATAAGAATTAAACCTAAATCAAAAGGAGATCTAACCTAATTCTACCCTAATTCCAGAGAGAAGAGGGAGCTTCTCTCTCTAGAAAACTACCTACAACATGATGCTAACCTAATCTAATTGCTGCCCCCCTTGACCCATCTTGAATTCTACATGAAATAGCCTCATAAATGAGTTGGATTTGGGCCTGGGCAGCTCAGAAATTGCCCCCAGCATATTCACTTTAATGAGGTCACGTGCTGGTTGTGATGCGTACGCATGATTCACGCATACGCGTCGTCTGGCTTTTTCTTGTCACGCGTACGCGTCATGTCACGCGTACGCATCGCCTTCGACGATGCATCTCTTCATGCGTGCACGTCTGTCATGCGTGCGCGTTGCTCTGAATATTCCAAATGCTCATTTCTTCATGAATTTTCCACTTTGCTTGCTTTTCTCTTCACTTCTTCCATCTGATACTTGCCTTATGAATCTGAAATCACTCAACAAACATATCAAGACATCAAATGGAATTAAAGTGAATTAAAATTGGCAATTTTAAGGCCTAAAAAGTATGTTTTCACTCTTAAGAACAAATTCAGGGAGAATTACAAAAGCATGCTATTTCATTAAATAAATGTAAGATAAGTTAATAAAATCTCCTAAATTAAGTACAAGATAAACCACAAAATTGGGGTTTATCAAACCTCTCGACACTTAAACCAAGCATGTGCTCATGATAAACTCAAGAAAGAAACAAAGGGTATCAACATTTATTCAATGCAAACTATCTACATGCAACCTATTTGCATGCAATCTATCTATATGCATGCAATTACTTAGTCAAAATAAATCAATTCCCAAGAATACGTATATGAACATGAGGGCTAAAGGTATTAACAACCAAGTCAAATCCACAATTGAATTGAGTTATTAAAAATAGTTCACAAACTTGCAAGAAAAGAGATGATAATAGGTGAAAACATGTAATTGAGCAATCGAACCCTCACTGGATGTGTATCCGCTCTAGTCACTCAAGTGTATAGGGTTGATTCACTCAATCCTCCCCTAATCATGCTTTCTAATATTTGTTTTTCATCTAACAATCAACAATTATTCAATACATGCATACATTTATCATGAGGACTTATCCATGGGTTGTAATGGGGTTAGGATCAAGGTATGATTGTATTTGGTTAAGCGGACTAGAATTTGAATCTTTGATTAACTTAAACTTCTCACCTAACTTACAACAACCTTTTCAATTCTAATGCAAACCTAACTACCCATTCTTCACTTTTTCAAACACTAATGCATTCTCTTTTTCTTTTATCACAACACATATGCATTGGTTATTATTGAACTTCACTTTGGGGCATTTTATCCCCTCTTTATTATTTTCTTTTTCTTTTTTTATATATTTTTTTCTTTTATTTTTCTTTTGTTTTTCTCTTTTTTTTTCTTTTTGATGAATTATATACAAAGGTACCAACGCATATGGTTTAAACATTTAATACATGAGTATGTACCCAATTCCTAAAATTTTGACAAAAATATAAAAACACACTTTTATCTCTACCCAATGTTCCTAACTCTCCCACAATTAAATAATAAACACTCTCACTAGCCTAAGCTAATCAAAGATCCAAACAAGGGACATTTATTGTTTTTCGCTTTAAGGCTTGTAATGTGCAAAAATTAAGAACAAATGGGTTTAGCATTGGCTCAAAGTTGGCTAACAATGGAAGATAAAAGGAGGCTATTTGGGTAAGTGAGCTCAATAAAATGAGGGCCTCAATCATATAAGTGCATTCATACACAAAATAATGGACATAAAGTATCAAACAAATCAAAGATTACAATCATAGAAAGAGAATAATACACACAAGAATGGAAATAAGTAGTTATATGATATAACCACATAATTAGGCTCAAAACTCACATGCTTAGGTGTTCTTAGCTCAAAACATGTTCCATAATATATATAATTCAAGCAAGTTCTAAAAAAAATTTACTCAAATCAATTGGGGTGCCCTATAGATAAAATCGTTGGAAAATTTTTTAATTTTGACTAAGTTTATTATATATATATATATATATATAATAAGAAAATGCAACAAAAAATCCTAGAAGGCCTAAAAATAAAATGCGAAAGTGTTGGATTAGAAATTGTCACGTAAAAATGCCGATCGGTCAGATGACCTCTCCACACTTAAAAGTTTGCACCGTCCTCGGTGCATTCAAAGATGAGCAAGGGGTACGGTGACTTTCGAGATTGCCACCTTCAGCTGGTGGATCAACCGATTGCTACATATTCTTTCTTCCACTTCTATTTTTGCTTATGATGACTCACCCAGTCAAAATAGAAAATAGCACAGTAAGATGAGAAAATGCAAAAGCAAGGAAGCGTAAATTGTTAGAATGAGGTAAGAACCACTAGAATGAAGTGAGTAAATTAATGTGACATCAAGGAAGAGTAGTGTGTGGGTTCTAAGTTGCATGCGGTTTTAGAATACACACATTAGCATAGAGAGTTATGTCACAATTACACAAAAGAAAGCATACACTTCACTCATTCTAGTGTGCTTGAAATACTTCAAAGAAAACTTGTGGGTTAAGACAACCAAACAAGGAATAAAGAAGTATAAAAGTATTCAAGCAAAAATCAAACAATTGTGAATTGGATAATGAATGGACATTGATTAATGTGTAAGTAAACTTAGTGAACCAAATGAAATATAGAGCTCACACATCAAACAATGACACATATTGAATTTGTTTGCAACACCTAAGTGACATAGAGGTGGAACACATGGGTGCTATGGAACTTAGAAAAAAGAAGATAGAGATTAAACTCAATCACATAGCAAGCATGGTCCACAAAGCTTTACAAAGCTCAAAAATATGTCACTAGGTAAGCTTTCGATCCAATTCCATTCCAAAATCTCAATGGATGAAATAGGTGATGTGACTAAGGATCAATCATAACAAGCATCACCTAATAAAAAATGTATTGATAATACATTATTGCCTAATAATAATGAAATGCTTTAAATCACATGGTGGCCAAAACATGCAATTCAAAAGATTTAGTAAGCTTGAAGGCAATGTCATACACTTGGTATCTAAAAAACATTAAGCATTAAGAACTCAAAACCAGGTAACAAATTATAACCTCAACAAGGAATCCAACAATGACTATTAAGAAAAATGATGTTAAGATAACATCCTATCAGTAATCAACAGCAGTAGATAGCAAACAAGATTAATAATCCAACACTTATAATGAAAAATAGAAAATTACACATAAATCAAACTAACTAAATAACTAACTAACAACTAACAAACTAAAGAAAATAATGGTAGATGGTGAATGGTAGTATTGAATGATGGTTGAAGGTTGGAAAAAAAAGAGGAGAGGAGAGAAGAAGGAAAGAAATGGAAAGAAGAGAAAAAAAAAGGTGGGTGAAACAGGGAAGGGGTCACGTGTAAGCATCATGTCACGCGTACGCGTGAATGGTAGAAATGAGGTGCGATGCGTACGCATCGGCAACATGCACGCGTGAGTGAAGAGAGAGATAAATGACGCGTACGCGTGAAAATTATGCCAGAGGCACAATTTCAGCTCACTCCACACACAACTCTCTGGTTTTTGTACTGGCCCTAAAAAATTTGGACATCACGCGTACGCGTGGGCGAGGCGTACGCGTGAGTGGTCGAAAAACTTGGGGTCAACGTACGCGTGGCTGGGTGCTCTATTTTTTCAAAATTTCTCCAAGTTCTCGCACCAAACCAAGCATTCCAAAATTCCAAACCGCTACCAAAACACCATAAAACCTTATTCAACATACTAGACTACCAATTAAACTCAACTAACTAAACAAAACATGAAATTAAACTAATTTTACCAATATATACAAAAGAGAAAAGTGAAAAGATGTTACCATGGTGGGGTGTCTCTCACCTAGCACTTTTATTTATTGTCCTTAAGGTGGACTTATGGGGAGCTCTCATCAAGGTGGCTTGTGCTTGAATTCATCCTTGAACTTTCACCAATGCTTGAATCTCCAATAAGCTCCATCATTCCATGTCATTTGCATCAAGCTTGGATGAAGTTCTTCACAAACCATGAGCTCCCAAAACTGATCCTCTTTGTGTGATCCGGGATCCCAAACCTTGTTTTCACACCCGTCTTTAAGTTGATTATCATCATTCCAACCGGGTGGCAAGCAATTCTAATTCTCACTCAAACAACCAAACAACTTCCTAGACCCAAGCAATCTAGCTCTACACCAAACCTTGCATGGCAATCTTGATGATCTAGCCATAATGAACCTTGAATGCTGTTTTCGACCACTAACCATCTCTCTTTTGCTCTTTAAGCAACAAAGAGCTCTAAGTTGCCCATCCGTCTTAAGCAAACCATATTCAAGTGGGATAATAAAGCTTAGAGATAAGAGATTTACCAACTTGAAGGAAAAGATGGATGGTGATGGCTTGGGGAGAGGTGTCTCCAATGTCCTTGCAAACTCTACTCCCTTGTATTCTTCCTTGACAACTTCCACATTCCCATGGACTTCCAACATCTCCTAAATCTTTAACCACTCCTTTCGGCTCAATTGTCTCAACTTCCTCCCTTGGTTGCGATTCTTGCTCTAACTCCTCTTCTTCACCTTGAAGCTTCAACTTCACTCCCTCACTATGCTCCTTGGTTGATCCTCCACATTCTTCAATGGGAGTACTTGGGATGCATGAGCTTAGGTGAGAGGTCATGTGGTTAATGGCTTCCGCCATAGTAGCAACCATGACTTCTAGCTTCTTTATCTCCTTTTGCTTCTCTTCTTGCCTTTGGATATAAGAGCTAATATCTCTTCATTGTTCTTGCAAGAATGTTTGGAGAGCTTCATCTATTGGAGGAGGTGGTGGAAGAGAGGATTCATTGTTTGGGGAAAAGAGTTCATAATTGGAAGGTGGTTTATCTTGGTAAGGGTATGGAGATGGTGTATATCGAGGTGGTTCTTGGGAGTAATTGTGTTGGAATGGTTGTGGTTCTATATATGGTTCATATGGCTCATAAGGTGGTTGGTATGGTGGACAAGAATTAGGGTCATATGGAGATGAATGGTGGTATGGGGCTTGTTAGTAAGGTTGTTGAGGGCTATGTTGAGGGAAAGAATTATATGCATGTGGTGGTTATGGTTGACAACCACAATGAGGGTCACCACATCCATTAGGTTGATATGCATTAGGAGTTGGATTGTACCCATAAGAAACCGGAGGAGGTTGTTGCCAAGAAGGTTGTCTATATGCTTGAGGCTCCTCCCACCTTTGATTCCCAAATCCTTGATGCATATCCTCATTGAAGCTTCCATTTCCTACAACATAGCTTGAACCAAACTCATAGCCAAAGGGATGAGAATTCATAGTAGCAAGAGAAAACTAATACTAAAACTAACAAAAACTAACAGACAAACCAAAAATCAAGATATTCACAATATATACAATAACCGATAACAAGTATACATTGCAATTCTCCGGCAACGGCGCCAAAAACTTGATGTAAAGATTTATACCGGTTTGGAATTTAACAAAATAATTTTGTTGTGAGCATAGCTCAAACCGACAATCGATCCTCAAATCAAAGTTTAATTTGTTTGTCACGAGTGCAAACCAATAAAAATACCGAGAGTATTAGATCTCGGGTCATGTCTCAAAGGAATTGCAGTGAGGTATGCACATTATTGGTTATAGTATCCAAGGGGGTTTGCAAATAAGGGGACAAGAAATTAAATGGTAAGAAAGTAAATCAAACAACTAAATATAACAAATGCTAAATAGAGGCATTCATGGAAAGGATTGAGAATCTAGGCTTTCTATCCTAGTCACTAATTATATTACAATAATTATCAAGAGCTAATCCTATTTAGTCATCTCCAATATTGGAAGAAGGTATAATGTTATCTTCACATGAGAGAAAGTCAAATAAGACTAGTTAATCTCAATCCAAAAGTCCTAATCAACTTACTAATTGAATTAGCAAGAGATTAGAGTCAATAGAAACAATATTAACTAACTGATAAATCCCATATTTAGGATTTATCTTGTGCTTGATTTAGGAGATTTTATGACCTTTTACCCACATTTACTCAACGAAATAGCATGGTTTCATGATTGTCTCCTAATTTGTACTTAAGTGTGAAAACATGCTTTCTAGACCCTTAATTAGCTAAATTTAATTCACCTTTGATTCCACTAGATGTCTTGATGTGTGTGTTAGTGATTTCAGGTTTAGAAGGCTAGGAATGGATCAAAGGAATGAAGAGAAAAGTATGCAAAGTGGAGAAATCATGGAAAAGCAAGGATTTGGGATGATATCAACGACGTGCACGCGCAGCAGACGCGCACGCGTGAAATGATGAGGTCACATGGCGACGCGTATGCATACATGACGCGTACGCGTGGATAGAAAATTTTCAAGCGACGCGTACGCGTGACATACGCGTATGCGTCAATGTTCGCACGTGACCCACTTAAAGTGAATCCGTTGGGGGCGAATTCTGGGCTTCCCAGGCCCAAATCTAACTCACTTCTGATGCTATTTAACCCAAGGAATGAAGAGGAATCAACACACTTTTACACATTACTTCATATTTTAGTTTTAGTCTAGTTTTTGGAGGAAAAGTTAGTTTTAGAGAGAGAAGCTCTCTCTTCTCTCTAGGATTAGGATTAGGTTAGATCTAGATTAGAATCTCTTAGATCTAGGTTAATTTCATGCTTTGATTTACTTTTTCTTTTGTAATTCTTCTTCTTCTACATTTCCTCTTTCTAGTTTAGCATTTAATTCTTATAATTCTCTACTTTTATGTTGATGCACTTTGTTTCTTCTATTTTCATTTTAATGCAATTTATGATTCATGTTCCTTTATTATTGAATTGCTTAATTCATTTTACTTTCCTTTTATGCCTTCTAAGTGTTTGATGAAATGCTTGGTTGGATTTTAGTATAGAATTTTCTCCTCTTGGCTTTGGTAGGGTAATTAGTGACTCTTGAGTCATCTAATGCTTTTGTTGATTGATAATTAGAAGTTGCTAATTGATTTGAATACCACTAAAGCTAGTCTTTCATCTAGATTAGGCTAGCACTTGTGGACTCAAGTTAATTCATCCACTTGACTTTCCTCCATGGTTAGAGGTTAACTAAGTGGGAGCAAGGGACAATTGTGGTCACAATTGAGGAGGATAGCTAGGATAGGACTTTTAGTTCTCATACCTTGTCAAGAGCTTTGTTAGTTGTTAGTTTATTTTCATTGCCATTTATATTTCTTGTTTCTTATCTCAAAAACCCTAAAATATACCTCATAACCAACAACAAGAACACTTTATTGCAATTCCTAGGGAGAACGACCCGAGGTTTGAATACTTCGATTTATAATTTTAGGGGTTTGTACTTGTGACAAACAGTCTTTTGTATGAAAGGATTAGTGTTGGTTTAGAAACTATATTGCAACGAGATTTCATTAGTGAATTCTAAACCACACAAAAATTCATTCATCAAAATGGCGCCGTTGTCGGGGATTTACAATGGTGTTGTGTTATTGGTTATTGTATATATGTGAATAGTGTGAATATGTTTGCTTTTGTTAGCTCTTTCTAGTTTTAGGATTTGGTTTTCTTTGTTTCTTATTTGATTTTATTTTCCTTTTCTCTTGCTACCATGAGTTCTCACTTTGGCTATGAGTTTGGGTCTAACTATGTTGTAGGAAATGAGGACTACAATGAGGATGTGTATCAAGGATGGGACAATCAAACGTGGGAAGAGCCATATGCATATGATCAATCTTCATGGCAACAACCTCCACCAATAGACTATGAACAAGAGCCATTCTATGATGCATACCAATCAAATGGCTATGGTGAATCCCCTTGTGACTTTCAAGAACCACCACTATATGCCTATGAGCCATACCCTCAACATAACTCTCAACCATACTCACAAGCCTCTTTTCACCAACCATCTCTATATGACCCTAATTCATATCCCTCCTACCAACCATCTTTTGAACTATATGAGCCATACATGGAACCACCATTCCAATATCAATACTCCCAAGAACTACCTCAATATACACCATCATACCCTTACCAAGAAGAACCACCTTCCTATTATGAACCCTTTCTCCAAGACAATGAACCCTCTTATCCACCCCAATCCTCAATGGATGAAATCCTTAGCCTTATACTTCAAGGGCAAGGAAAAATGCAAAGGGAGACACTAGAATTTGTGGCTACCTTGACCAAGGTAGTAAGCACTTTAGCCTCCCAATGCTTGAACACTCAAAGCACTCCCATGGTCACATGTGGAGAATTAATTGAAGAGCATAGCATGAAAGAGAGATTGGAAACTCCGGTGGAAAAGGAGGAATGTTATGTAGTGTTAGAACAATTGGAGGAGCCTATGATCATTGAAGAAAAAGAAGAAGTGGTTGAAGACCTAGGAGATGCGGAACCGCCATGGGAAGCTAAAATTATAGAAAATCTCTCCAAGACGATTGAATTTGATGTTGAGGAGGAGAGTGCACAACCTCCAAAACAATTTTTGAATGAAGACTTGGAGGGAATGAAGCAAGAATTGAGTTTCCTTGGTGATGAAGATCATGCATCCAATCCTCTTGGTGGTGAATCCTTTGAACTTGAAGAACCTTCTCCCAATGAGATAGAAGGCAATGTGGAGGTGGATTTCTGTCAACCTCCCGTTTATGATTTAAGTGATAGAGAAGAGTTAGATGAAATGGATGAACAAAGGATCGAAATTGAGGAAGTTTATGAAGAGGTGGAGATTGACAAGGAAGACCACAAGGGAGTAGAGTTTGTGAGGATATTGGAGACACCTCTCCCCAAGCCATCACCATCTATTCTCTCATTCAAGTGGGTATGCCTCCTATCTCTAAGCTTCATTATCCCACTTGAATATGATTTGCTTAAGACGGATGGTCAACTTAGAAATATTTGTGGCTTTAAGAGAAAAAGGGAGATGGTTAGTGGTTGGCATTGTAAGGGTTGGTATAGAGCTAGATCGCTTGGGTTTAGGAGGATGTTTGGTCGCTTAAATGAGAATTCTAAAGTCATGCCACCCGGATGGACTAATAATGATCAAATTCAAGACGGGTGTGAAAATAAAGTGTGGGATCCTGGATCGCACAAGGAGAATCAATTTTGGGAGCCCCAAGCTTGTGAAGAACTCCATCAACACTTGGTGCAACAAATAAGGAATCTTGGGGCACAATGGAGGGCCAAGCATTGGTGGGTGTTCAAGGATAGCTTCAAGCACAAGCCACCTTGATGAGGAGCTCCCCATAAGTCCAACTTAAGGACAATAAACAAAAGTGCTAGGTGGGAGACACCCTACCATGGTAAATTCTTTTCATTTTACTCTTTTGTACATATTGGTAATTAGCTTAATTTCATGTTTTGTTGAGTTTGTTGAGTCTAATTGGTAGTCTATGATGATAAATAAGGTTTTATGGTGTTTTGGTAGCTGTTTGGGGGTTAGGCATGCTTAGTTTGATGCAAAAACATAGAAAATTTTTGAAAAACAGAGCATCAATCCACGCACACGCATGCTACACGCGTACGCGTGCCCCAAGCGTTTCAGCCAATCCACACGCACATGTCACCTACGCGTACGCGTGGATGTAGAAGTTCTATTCCTCCATACATTAACCCGAGAGTTGTGCGAAAACTACACCCGCATTGTGCGAACACTACACCCGCATTGTGCCTTTCGCGCAAGCCAACTCACGCGTACGCGTACACGGCGCGTACGTGTCACTCTCGAAATAACCCATCGACGCAGACACGTGATGCACACATACGCGTGGACTACCTTATTTCACACATTTCTTTTCTTCTCTTATTTCCATTTCTTTCCCCCTTCTTTCTTCCTCCCTTCTCTTACCCCTCTTCCAACACTTCCAAATACCACTTGTAACCATTTAGGTAGTTAGTTAGTCAGTTTAATTTTCATTTAACTTTCTATTTTTCTTCGTAAGTGTTAGATTGTTAAGCTTGTTTACCATCAATTGCTGCTGAGTACTAAAAAGGATGTTATCTTAACATCATTATGTTTAGAATCTTTGTTGGATTCCTTGATTGAGGTTATATTTTGCGACTTGGTTTTAAGCACTTCATGCTTAACTTTTGAGAATACCAAGTGATGAGAATTGCCTTCGAGCTTGTAACTCTTCTTGAATTGCATGAATTGGCCACCATGTAATTTGAATCCTCTGCTTCGATTAGGCAAGTTCTTGATGGTTGATATTGTGCATTTATCTTAATGCATTGTGTTTCATGATTATATGCATCCATATGTTTACGACTTGAATGCTTTCATGCTTCTTCATTGCTTGTTTAGTTGTTTCACCCACAAGTTTAAAGCATCCCAAGCGCACTAGAATAAATGAAGTGCATGTTCCTTTTTGTGTAATTGTGACATCACTTTTTATGCTAGTGTGTGTTCTAAAAGGTGCCTAATTTAGAATTCACAAACCTATTTGTCATTAATGTCACACTAATTCACTCACTCCATTCTAGTGATTTACCTCATTCCAACAATGTATGCTTCCTTGCTTTTACATTTACCTCTCTTACTATCCTACCTTATATTTTTAGGATGAGTCATTATAAGCAACCGTGGAAGTAGAGAAAGAACACACAGCAACCGGTTGATCTATCAGCTGAAGGTGGCAATCCGGAAAGTCGCCGTACCCCCTTGCTCATCTTTGAATGCACCAAGGACAGTGAAAACTTTTAAGTGTGGGGAGGTCGTCCAACCAATCGGCATTTTTGGGTGACAAATTTCTAATCCCAACACTTTTGCATTTCATACTTTTAGGACTTTTAGGATTTCTAGTTGCATTTTCATATTTTGCATATATATACAATAAGCTTAGTTAAAATAATGAGATTTTTCAAGATTTCTATCTATAGGGCACCAATTGATTTGAGTGAAAACTTTTCATTGAACTTGCTTGAATTTTATATATATTGTGGATCATGTTTTTGAGCTAAGAACACACAACCTAGTGAGATTTGAGCCTCATGGTGTGGTTACATCTTATAACCACTTATTTTCCCTTCTTGTGTGCATTATTCTCTTTCTATGATTGTAATCTTTGATTTGTTTAATTCTTTATGTCCATTATTCCTTGTATTCATGCATTTATATGATTGAGGCCATCATTTCATTTAGCTCACTTATCCAAATAGCCTTACCTTTTATCTTCCATTGTTAGCCAAAATTGAGCCTACGATTAACCCACCTTGTTCTTAATTTTAGCACACTACAAGCCTTGAAGCAGAAAACAATAAATGTCCTTATTTGGATCTTTGATTAGCTTAGGCTAGTGTGTGTGTGTGTAACATTCAAGTGTGGGAAATCTTGGGACATTGGTTGAATAAAAAGGTAGTTTTGTATTTTTGTTGAAAATATTAGGAATTGGGTACATGCTCATGTATTGATTAAATGTATAGACCTTATGCATTGATGTTCTTGTATATAGTTTGAAAGAAAGAAAAATGAGAAAAAAAACAAAATAAAAAGAAAAGAAGAAAAAAGAAAAATAATATGGAAAAAAAAGAGAAAAATAGAAAAAGAAAAAAAAGAAATAAAAAGGGGACAAAATGGCCCAAAGCAAGGTGAAGCAATAACAATCAATGCATATGAGTTGTGAAATGAAAAGCAAATGCATGAGTATGTGAAAAAATGAAAAATGGGTAGTTAGGTTAGCTTTGAAATTGTATAGGATGTCATAGGTTAGGTGGGAAGTTTAAGTTGATCGTCAAAGATTCAAATTTCAAGCTCACTTGACCAAATATGCATCCTACCTTGACCCTAACCCTATTACAACCTATGAAAAGACCTCATGATACTTGTATGCATGCATGAAATAAATGTTGATTGTTAGATGAAAAACAAATCTTGGAAAGCATGATTAGGGGAGAATTGAGTGAATCAACCCCAAACACTTGAGCGAATAGAGTGCAAACTCATCCGGTGAGGGTTTAATGCTCAATTACATGTTTTCACCTATGATCGTCTCTTTTCATGCAAGTTTGTAAAAATGTTTGATAACTCAATTCAATTGTGGATTAGATTGGCTAATGCCTTTGGCCCTTGTGCTTATATATGCTTTCTTGAGAATTGATTTATTTTGACCAAGCAATTGCATCCATTTAGATAGTTGCATATAGGTAGATTGCATTTACTTAGTTTACATTGAATAAATGTTGATACCCTTTGCTTTCTCTTGGTTTAAGCATGAGGACATGCTTGGTTTAAGTGTGGGGAGGTTGATAAACCCCATATTTAGGGTTTATCTTGTGCTTGATTTAGGGGAATTTTATGACCTTTTACCCACATTTACTCAATGAAATAGCATGGTTTCATGATTGTCTCCTAATTTGTACTTAAGTGCGAAAACATACTTTCTAGGCCTTTAATTAGCTAAATTTAATTCACCTTTGATTCCACTAGATCCCTTGATGTGTGTTAGTGATTTCAGGTTTAGAAGGCTAGGAATGGATCAAAGGAATGAAGAGAAAAGCATGCAAAGTAGAGAAATCATGGAAAAGAAAGGATTTGGGATGAGATCAACGATGCGCACGCGCAGCAGACGCGCACGCGTGAAATGATGAGGTCGCATGGTGACGCGTAATAAAAGATCGACTAATCACTTAATATTTCTGGGTTTTTTGTTTTTTGCGCGATTTAGTAAATTAGTTATAGTAACCGATTCTATAAATCTATGAAGTAAAGGCTTTATCTTTGCACAATACTTTTATAAATTCGTCGGTTTTATCTCTTTTGTAAAGGCTTCAGTTAATAAAAAAAAAGAGTGAACATATAAATAGAATTATTAATTTTTCTGAATCTTTGCACAATACTTCTAATATTTCCTGTTTGTTATGCTTAATATCTTTAGTTTGGTCTGTATTCATATTAACTCCGCTCTTTATTCAAGTAGTTTTCTGTTGGCAAAATTACCCGAAGCCTATGCTTTTTTGAATCCAATTGTAGATATTATGCCAGTAATACCCTTACTCTTTTTTCTTTTAGCTTTTGTTTGGCAAGCTGCTGTAAGTTTTCGATGAAATAGTCAATTGGAATAAATATCCGAAAAAATTCGGAATTTATTCGCAACTAAAAATTAAGCTAATAGAACATTTCATGGGAAACCCTTTTCGCTCCGCTTAGCCCTACCCCCCCCCCTCAGGGGTATTTTAGTGATAGGTTCTATAGGAACTGGACGATCCTATTTGGTCAAATACCTAGCGACAAACTCCTATGTTCCCCACAATGATTGGCCATACCATTGCTATCCATAATGGAAAAGAACATTTAACTATTTATATAACAGATCGTATGGTAGGCCATAAATTGGGCAAATTTTCACCTACTCTAAACTTCCGAGGACATGCGAAAAATGATAATAGGTCTCGTCGTTAAGGTGAAATTTCATGTTCTTCTAATAATAATAAGATTACTCCGCCCACTGGAACACTTAGGGGAGCTCCCGTATTGCACCGCAATTGGTGCATTAGTATTTGCAGCCTTAATGCTTTTTGCTGGTTGGTTTCATTATCACAAAGCTGCTCCAAAATTGGCATGGTTCTAAGATGTAGAATCTATGTTGAATCACCATTTGGCAAGTGAAATCAGACAGCTTCTATAGAAATAGAAATTCGAGATTCTATTTAGATAATTTACAAATACTATATTAGATTAGATAGTAGATTACCAGCCTATTATATATATAATATATATATAATATATATTATATTTCGAACCCCTTTTACTTGTTTTTTTATCAATTCTAACAAAATTTACTATTGTTTACCTTGCTCAAATTTTATCTTTTCGCTTTCTCTATAAAAAAGATACTTAATAAGTTGTTCTAATTTATTTTATTAATTTTCGCTACCCTTCCATACTTTCCCCTGAGAAAACAAAAATCAACTCGAACTCCATCGTGTCATAGTTCCGAATCGAATCTCTTTAGAAAGAAGATCTTTTGTCTCATGGTAGCCTGCTCCAGTTCCCTTACGAAACTTTCGTTATTGGGTTAGCCATGCCTGATCGAATTGATCGGGTCATGTAGGAACAAGGTTTAAGTCTACCGGTCTGTTAGGATGGAAAATTGTCAAGCGACGCGTACACGTGACGTATGCGTACGCGTCGATGTTCGCACGTGACCCACTTAAAGTGAATCCGCTGGGGGCGAATTCTGGGCTTCCCAGGCTCAAATCCAACTCACTTCTGATGCTATTTAACCCAAGGAATGAAGAGGAATCAACACACTTTTACACTCTACTTCATATTTTAGTTTTAGTCTAGTTTTTGGAGGAAAAGTTAGTTTTAGAAAGAAAAGCTCTCTCTTCTCTCTAGGATTTGGATTAGGTTAGATCTATATTAGAATCTCTTAGATCTAGGTTAATTTCATGCTTTGATTTACTTTTCCTTTTGTAATTCTTCTTCTTCTACATTTCCTCTTTCTAGTTTATCATTTAATTCTTGTAATTCTCTACTTTTATGTTGATGCACTTTGTTTCTTCTATTTTCATTTTAATGCAATTTATGATTCATGTTCCTTTATTGTTGAATTGCTTAATTCATTTTACTTTCCTTTTATGCCTTCTAAGTGTTTGATAAAATGCTTGGTTGAATTTTAGTATAGAATTTTCTCCTCTTGGCTTTGGTAGAGTAATTAGTGACTCTTGAGTTATCTAATGCTTTTGTTGATTGATAATTAGAAGTTGCTAATTGATATGAATGCCACTAAAGCTAGTCTTTCATCTAGATTAGGCTAGGACTTGTGGACTCAAGTTAATTCATCCACTTTACTTTCCTCCATGGTTAGAGGTTAACTAAGTGGGAGCAAGGGACAATTGTGGTCACAATTGAGGAGGATAGCTAGGATAGGACTTCTAGTTCTCATACCTTGTCAAGAGCTTTGTTAGTTGTTAGTTTATTTTCATTGCCATTTATATTTCTTGTTTCTTATCTCAAAAACCCCAAAATATACCTCATAACCAACAACAAGAACACTTTATTGCAATTCCTAGGGAGAACGACCCGAGGTTTGAATACTTCGATTTATAATTTTAGGGGTTTGTTTTAGTGACAAACAATCTTTTGTATGAAATGGTTATTTGTTGGTTTAGAAACTATACTTACAACGAGAATTTATTTGTGAAATTCTATACCATAAAAAATCCATTCATCACGAACAACTCTAGATCACCAATCTAAATTGGGTATTAATGACTCAAGATTGCCTAATTTCTCTTTCCAAGCCAAGAATGCTCAGAAACTACTATAACATCCAACTAAGTATTTTGTCAAACACTTGGAAGGCATAAAAGGAAAGCATGGTAAAAAGACAAGAAAAACAAAATCTACTACTACCCAATTGCAAGAAAAGTAAGAATAACAACACAATTAAACAATAAAGGAACAATAAACATAAATTACATTAAATAAAAATGAAAATCAATAAGGGTTCATCAACACAAAAATGACATAAAAGAAAAAATTAACAAGATGAAAACAAGAATTAAACCTAAATCAAAAGGAGATCTAACCTAATTCTACTCTAATTCCAGAGAGAAGAGAGAGCTTCTCTCTCTAGAAAACTACCTACAACATGATGCTAACCTAATCTAATTGCTCCCCCCTTGACCCATCTTGAATTCTGCATGAAATGGCCTCAGAAATGAGTTGGATTTGGGCCTGGGCAGCTCAGTAATTGCCCCAGCGTATTCACTTTAATGAGGTCACGTGCTGATTGTGACGCGCACGCATAGGTCACGCATACGCGTCGTCTGGCTTTTTCTTGTCACGCGTACGCGATGCCTTGACGATGCATCTCTTCACGCGTGCGCGTCTGTCACGCGTGCGCGTCTGTCACACGTGCGCGTCGCTCTGAATACTCCAAATGCTCGTTTCTTCATGAATTCTCCACTTTGCATGCTTTTCTCTTCACTTCTTCCATCCAATACTTGCCTTATGAATCTGAAATCACTCAACAAATATATCAAGGCATCGAATGGAATTAAAGTGAATTAAAATTGGCAAATTTAAGACCTAAAATGCATGTTTTCACTCTTAAACACAAATTCAGAGAGAATTACAAAAGCATGCTATTTCATTGAATCAATGTGAGATAAGTTGATAAAATCCCCTAAATTAAACACAAAATAAACCACAAAATTGAGATTTATCAAGTTGCCATCAAGAAAGTTTTACAGGACAAAAGATGTCGTGAACTAGAGTTAATGTGCATAATGGATCATCCAAATATCGTTTGTCAGAAGCATCATTTCTTTTCCACTATAAGTACCGGTGAACTGTTCCTTAATTTGGTGATGGAATATGTTCCCGAGTCTATGTATTGAGTCTTGAAGTTTTATAACACTACTAACCAAAGAATGCCTCTTATCTATGTTAAACTTTATATGTACCAGAAAAGTCTTAAACTTTTTGTTAAAATTTAAAAGAAGGAAATAATTCTTTCCTTTTCACTTTTCATACATATTTGGCACACATCCAGATTTTCATGGGGCTGGCTTATATCCACACAATTCTTGGAGTATGCCACAGAAATTTGAAGCCACAAAATATACTGATTGGCTTAATATGCTTTCTAAATGGACTTTATAAGTAATAGTTCTTTTCCATAAGTAGTTATTATTTCCAGCTCTGATGTCATTCTTGTATTTTCCCTGGTTGACCTTATTACAAACAGGTTAAGATATGTGATTTTAGAAATGCAAAAATGCTGGTATGTTGGCATAAATATATTAATCCAACATATTATTTTTTCTTGTATTGCTTGCATTATTATATTTAACAACTTTGCGTAGGTTCTCCTGTAATTCTCTTAGAATATTAACCAAGTATTATCCATTGTAATGAACTTTTAACTTTTTAACAATGTAGATAAAGAGGATCTAACTGATACTTTTTTTTTCTGTATAATCAGGTCAAAGGAGAAACTAATATATCATATATATGTTCCCAGTTCTATCGCGCACCAGCATTCTTATTTAGTGCTACTGAGTATGCTACTTCAACTGATATTTGGTCAACTGATTGTGTCCTTGCTGAACTACTTTTGAGCCTGGTTTATATCTGCTTTTTCTTTGGGTATTACAACGTGGCTTTTACTGCAAATCATGCAAACAATCTTTGATTTTGTTATTATCTACTGCCTATATGTCAACTGATATACAAATAGAATTTTGGCAACCATTGTTTTCGGGTGAAAATGCAGTGGACCAGGTTGCAGAGATTTTCAAGGTGCTACAATTAGCATTGAATGAGAAAAATTATGATGTTGTGGTTGATGTGTTCAATTTATTTTGGTGCCCCCTCAATAGAAAATGGCTAGACTATTTAGTCTTTTTTTTCTCCTTAGTAGAATATTTAGTCTGGGAGTTCAAAATATTATTATTGAATAATGGCCTTCACAAATCACAATGTACCAATCTTTTGTAGTAAGCTCCAATCGTTTTTTTGTATGTGGTCAAACAATTGCTAAAGCAGTTCTTATACTGATAATTTCTTGTAGTGAATAGTAGTAGTTGAATTTTACTATTCAAAAAAACTTTGAATATACCATTAGAAAATAATTTAATTATAATATAAAAAGTCTAGTATAATAAAAATGTAAAGGTTTAGAAAATAATTTGATAACAATTATAAAGATACAATTAAATCTACGGTTAAAAATGATTACGTTTAAATGTAATCCTAATGGTAGTTTAAATTAATTTGGTCATTCTTTAAGCTTATGGTTGTTATGCTTTTAATTTTTACTAGAGTAAAGCTAGGGAACCAAAATCATATTAGCCAAAACCCAGCCAAATACCTTTGGATGAATTCAAAATCTCTACGAGTTAATATATATGGATGTTTCTTCTACTAAGTATTAGAATGTTTCTTTTTCATATTAAATGGATGTTCTTTTATATATTTTTCGAATTTTTTTGTATTGCAAATGTGAATGTCTCTATTTCTTTAAGAATTTTATATTTTTTTAAATTTTATAGATATTTAATTATTTTTGTTAAAATATAATTAGATGTTTCTTTCGTTAAGTATTAGGATATTTTTTTTCATATTAAATGAATATTTTTTTTTTATTTCTGTAATTGTTCAATGACTTCTTTTAGCTAAGATCAAGTATGTAGTTTATCAAAACAGCACCTAATATCCCAAAATAATTGTGTACAAGGTAGAATCTCTTCATACAATGTGATGAAATCCCAGAAAAGAGTGTGTCCAAACACAAAAGAACGCATTCAATAGAAGAGAACTAGATCATAACAGTCAAGAAACTCCTAAAAGAACATAAAGAACCAAAAGAAATATGAATACAACCTCCCACATCACTGTCAACATCTATACCCTTTAACTACTAATATAATAACTATCCCTAGACCCTAATAAAAACAAAACCCAGTATACACGGATTTCAGCCCCTTCTCACTTGAAGTCGCATTGCATTCTACTTATCACCAAACATGTAATGCTTCACATAAAACCTTGAACGCCACAGCCTCCCTTCAGCAATAACCATCAATAGTATCCATGCCACGTCCTATGATATATTTGAAAATCACACTCTTCTACCATGATTATCCATTCCTTACGTTCCACAACATCTCCTTACGGTGGCGAATCCGACGAGCCATATATCAGTGATAGAAGAGAAGTGGATCGTGGTGGGGAGGCGGAGAGGACCTGACGGTGAGAGAGAGGGGTCTATGTGTGTGATTGTTAGAGGTGGGTAAGTTAATGTGAGAGAAAAGAGGAAGGTTTTTATAGGTTTTAATTAGGTTTATTTAATCAATTTAAAAATTTTTAAATTTTGAATTTAAAAAAATTTAAAATTAATTAATTATTAATATAAATTAATGTAGTTTTATTTAGTTTTTGGCTGATAAGCTTTTGGTTCCTTATACTTTTCATTTTTACTAATATTTCTTTCTCATTACTTGCGGGTCATAATGTAACGAGAGTTTTAGATTTGTTTACTCTAGAATAATAGTTGTTAGAATTAAGTACTTTTTTTTGTTTTTAAATTCTTAGACAAAAATTCAAATTGCCTCTATCGTTTTTTTTTTATTCTCAAAATTGTCTTAAACGTTATAAATATAACATTTTGTTAAATTTATCCCGATAAAATAATAATTATAATCCTTTTCAAAAAATTCTATTTCTCTCTAACACCAATCTCAATTCTTCATACATCAATTTGAATCTATCACAATACCAATCACCTAATAGATTCAGACAACAATAATAATTATTATAGTGTTAAAAAAACATGAAATTTAGCTTGTGATTGATAGAGAATGGAGCATTGAAAAGAAAAAGAGAAAGCTTTGCACAATTCGAGAATTATAACCGGTTCAATGGAAATGGAATCCCTCAGTAGTGTCAGGAACGGCAAAGGACTTTAGCATCACTACAACCAGTTTGTCGGACCATGAAGGAGCTTGGTGGCAACCATGACAACAACAGCTATAACAATAGTGAAAGCAACAACATCCATACTTGGCGGGCTCTAGCGACAGCAGCAATGGCGAACCAACGGCAAAAGTCTCTCTCTCCTCCCCCCCCTCGGCGGGTTACACCCTCCTTCCTCTTCTCCTTCCAATTTTGCTTCCCTCTCTTTCCATCTCTCACCTTCGTTTTGCTCCTCTCTCTCCTCTCANNTGTTCAGAGTTTTAAATTAATTCTTGTTGGTTTTATTATTGTTGTTGAAGTTAATGAGAATGAAAGAAAAAATTTGAAAATGTTAGGAAAGGTATGCTGAGATTGTGGAAGTGATAAAAAATATTGAAAATTTGGGATTACTCAGAGTATAGTTTTGGATGGAAGAGATTTTTTTAATTTTATTTTTTTCAAGAATAATTTTGTCTAAAAAAATAAAATTGGGATAGAGGAGGATGATTTTAAAACGATTTCTAACTTTGAGGATGAATTTAATAAGAAAAAATGTTTGGGGACGATTTTAATTTTCGCCTCAAATCTTAGAGACGAAAAAAGTATTTAATTCTAATTGTTTTGTAAATTTTTTAGTGTTGTGTCGGACTGTTAATAAAAATAAAAATATTTTGTACATATTGAAAGCCCATAATTAAATTAGCTATTATATATTAGAATATATTTATATATATTGATTGACATATTTTGTTAATTAAATAATTTATCAACATAATAATCAATTTTTTTATAGTAGAATAATCAAATTTGTTATAAATGAATAATCAAATTTGTTTACACTAGTATAATAAAAAAAATTATAAGGGTAAAGAATATTTTTTGTCATTGAAGTTTGGCAAAATTTTTAAAAATATCCCTAAGTTTTATTTTGTTTCAATTTTATCTCAAAAGTTTTCGATTTGCATCAAATATACCCTCGATGGCTAAATTTTCATAAAATTTAAGACCAATCTAACAATAATGCATAAAAATTATGCTTGATTTGTTTGTGTTGAGAGATTGTTCTTATGAAATCGTTGTTGAATCGGTCTTAAATTTTTTGAAAAATTAGCCATCAAGGATATATTTGATGCAAATCGAAAATTTTTTGGACAAAATTAAAACAAAATAAAATTTATGATTTTTTTTAAAATTTTTGTCAAATTTCAAAGACAAAAAATATATTTTACCTAAATTATAAAGTATAAATACGTATTTCTATATCCAAAAAATATCATACACCTAGTGTAAATAAAATATGAAAAATTGTTATTATTTTTATTTTGATAATTTCACTTTTTTTATAAATTTATACCAATATACAATATAAAACATTATGTATAGAGTGATATTATAAAAGTAGGAGTGATATGTCATTACCTAAATTATTTAACGTATGTGATTATAAGATTGATTTTAAACTAATACGTAAAGTTAGAATCTTATATGAACACGCATACTTCTATCAAGTCCGTGCAAGCACATCGCATTTGCATTAGTTACGATTCGTTTAAAATAATGAGTGCTTTTGTTTTGACATTTTGTACATCAAATATGCATCTATTGAAATTCTTCTACGATCCAGGTTGGATAAATTAATTTTTAAACNTGTCTTCTCCCGTGACAGCTTGAGGGAAAAAAGGGGTTGCCCTTCTTCAAATGGAACAGAATTTTGTCTTCTTGTCCGACCCCTCCCATACCTGCCCTGTGCAATGCTTGTTCATTCATTGTCCATATCTATCATCTATGCACCCCTTAGCTGGCCATGCCCTGTATCCTTAGTTCCTTACTACTCAATTACTCATGACAGCATGGCCACCATAAAAACCAATTAATAAATTCAGCCCTAACTTGATCCATTCTAGCGCCGCACAAACCCACTGAATTTTCCTCTTTATTTATTATATTAGAACACACACGCTATCAACCTGGCTGGCAAGTGGCAGCAGCCGTGGAACCCTCTACCACTTAACCCGCCCCCTCATTTAACTCATTATCAACTCCCATAGTTTTGACTTCACTACTACGCGCTCCCTCTCCATCCTACTCACTATATATACCCAACCATTCTTCTCGTCACTTCATTTTACAAGCAAACATCTCACTTCATTCTCACCCAACATTCCACACAAAAGCCTCCCACAAACAAAATGGCCTCACTTGGGTCCTCAAGAATTCTCTTTACATTGTTTCTCGCAATTTCCCTTCTCCATTTGAACTCAGCAGCTAGAACACTCTCCGAGACTTCATCAGATCAACTGCTAAAGTTCCAATACCACAAGGGCCCTCTATTGAATGGCAAGATCTCAATAAACCTCATTTGGTACGGAAAATTCAAACCATCACAAAGAGCCATAATCTCAGACTTAATCACCTCCCTCTCTTCCCCTTCCACTTCCAAAACACCAAAATCACCGTCCGTTTCCACGTGGTGGAAATCCACCGAGAAATACTATAGCAGCACCAACAAGAAGCTTGGCATTTCACTAGGCACCCAAATTCTGGACGAGAACTACTCTCTGGGCAAGTCGCTCACCACAAACCAAATCGTGAAGCTTGCATCAAAGGGACCCCACAGCAACGCAATCAACGTGGTGCTAACAGCTGCTGACGTGGCAGTGGAGGGGTTCTGTTCAAGCAGGTGCGGGACCCACGGTTCCTCTAACGTGGCGCGCGTGAACGGAAAGAGGTACAAGTTCGCGTACATTTGGGTTGGCAACTCGGAGACACAGTGCCCTGGGCAATGCGCGTGGCCCTTCCACCAACCTATTTACGGCCCACAGAGCCCACCACTTGTGGCGCCCAACAACGATGTGGGCTTGGACGGCATGGTTATCAACGTGGCGAGCCTCTTAGTTGGCACTGCAACCAACCCGTTCGGGAATGGGTACTTCCAAGGGCCCAAGGAGGCGCCTCTAGAAGCAGCTTCCGCTTGCGCCGGCGTCTATGGTAAAGGTGCGTACCCCGGCTCTGCTGGGAACCTCTTGGTGGACCCCACAACTGGTGCTAGCTTCAATGCCAATGGCGTCAATGGTAGGAAGTACCTCTTGCCTGCTCTGATGGATCCCAAAACCCAAGCTTGTTCGACACTTGTCTAGACACCAATGAATTGAAACTGCGCTTACGAGCCAGCATCGTGCCTTCCACGACGTCAAATATTTCCACTATTACAATAGGCAGACGCGAGATTCATTCTTTGATTTGTTCATTCTTTTTTGTTATATAACTTAAAATTATGAAATTGAGCTCCATTATTGATTGGATTTAACTTTTCCTTTATTCATTTATTTAATATTTATTCATTTTTAGACAAATTGAGAATTCAAATATGGAAATCAACTAATTAAAATAAGGTGTGTGTCGGTTTGACCGCAAATTTTGAGGGTTTTTATTTTTTATAGCTCAATCTAATCCAAAAATTCAGTCTCTGTCCCGTCAATTTGGGTTAAATTTGGTCCGACTTCATATAGACTTGGTCAATTCAAAAAATAAAAAAGTTGACCTAATTAAATTATTCCACAAAGTTAGGGCCAAAATTTAGGTTATTTGACCCGACCTGGTTGATAAGACATTGAAATTTTTGCAAACATCTCTTATCTATGGCAACGACGAAATCTGTGTAAAAGAAACACATCCATGATGAGGACAAAATATTTGTGATAAGGACCTGTATGTCATTGGTACGAGTGCATTCAGTGGGAGCTGAATATCATTGTGAGGCTGCATAGCTGTCGATCTAAGGTCATTAAGGAGCAACTGTCACCACACATCATCGCCCTTGTCAGTGATCTTCAAAAATTTATCCACATTAACAGTAGCAGTTGGCACTGGCCGGTCCAAACCCAACTGCCTTTTCACTTTGTCTATTTGGTGGACGTACACATAATTGAAGCACATGATAAGGACCACTGACCTCCAATTGTACACCTTACTTCTACTATGCATCCAATTTAGGAGCAGTGTCTGTAGCTCAAACAGGTCATACAGTGTTCATCAAAACTACAAACACTCACTCGAATTAGTAATTAGACGTAACTACGAACAAAAGAAATTACTAAAGTCAACAACGATAGCAACCATAAATGTCATACCTCATCCAACCGAATCATGTCCAACCTATAATGCCAGCGAATTAGATGTCCCTCCAAGTGGTCCCGATTCTTTTGTGGATATGATGAGCGAATTGTTGTGATGGTATAGAATTTCTCAAATAAATTCTCGTTGCAAGTATAGTTCTACACCAACAAACAATCCTCCCAATCAAAAATTTGGTTGTCACAAATAACAAACTCCAATAAGAATTAACTGAAGTATTTAGACTCCAAGTCGTCTCACAAGAAATTGCAATGAAGTGGTCAATTATTGGCTATGAAGGGACAAAGGGGTTTTGGTTTATAATTGGCAAGAAAAATAAATGACAATAAAGTAAAATAACAATTGACTAAATAAAAGAAAGTGGAACTCTTGGCTAAGACATGAGAAATTGAGATCACCATCCTTGTCAACAAACCATATATTGACAATTATGAGAGGCCAACCTATTAAGTCTACCTCCAAAAGCTTTAAGTACGTAATATCTACTCCTAAGCTTGAAGTACGTCAAATAGGCTTGATCACATCAACCCATAAGTCCCAACCTATCTACTAATTAGATTAATAGTGGGTTAGTATCAATGGATATCAAATTGACCATCAAAGGTTCTCAAATCACCAATTCATTGAGGCCCAATGACTCAAGGTCACTCAATTCCCTTAGCCTAGGCCAAGAGTCAAGAAAACTACTAAAAAACTAGTGAAAGCATTTTAAGAAACACCTAGTGTGCAAGAAAAGTAAACATCATAAATTGCAAGAATCAATAAAATCTACCAACTACCGATTGCAAGGAAAGTAAGATCACAACTCAAATCAACCATAAAATAACATCAAACCTTAAATTGCATTAAAGAAAAGATCCAAATCTAACAAGAGTTCATGAACATAAAAGAGGCATAAAAGTGAAATTAACACTACAAATCATGAGATTGAAAGAGTAGAAGCAAGAATTCATAAAGGAAACAAGATGAAAACATGAAATTGGACCTAGATCTAAGAGAAATTAACATAAGAACCATAATTCTAGAGAGAAGAGGGAGCTTCTCTCTCTAGAAACTAACCTACATGATGCTATAGTACAAACAATTGCTCCCCCCTTTGCTTAGGCTTCAATTCTGCATGAAATACACTCAGAAACAAGTTGCATTTGGGCCTGGGCAGCTCAGAAATCGCCCCCAGTGTTTTGCCTTTAAGTGGGTCACGTGCGAGTATCGGCGCGTACGCGCCATGTGCGCGTGCGCGTCACTTGGCCAACTTTTCTCATCTGTGCGTACGCGCCACATACGCGTACGCGTCGCTATGCGATGCCACTTCTGCGTGTGCGCGCCTTGTACGCGTGCGCGTCCATTGAAGTATTCTCAATCTTTGTTTCTTCATGCATTCCCCACTTTGTATATTTTTCTCCTAATTTCTTCCATCCAATACTTGCCTTATGAATCTGAAATCACTCAACAAACACATCAAGGCATCGAATGGAATTAAAGTGAGTTAAAATCACCAATTTAAGGGCCTGAAAAGCATGTTTTTACACTTAAGCGTAATTTAAGGGAGAATTACAAAACCATGCTATTTCATTGAATAAATGTGGGAAAAGATGATAAAATCCCCCAAAATAAGCACAAGATAAACCACAAAATTCGAGTTTATCAAATCTCCCCACACTTAAACTAAGCATGTCCTCATGCTAAAATCAAGAAAGAAGCAAAGGGGTATCAACATTTATTCAATGCAAACTAACTAAATGCAACCTATCTATATGCAATCTATCTACATGAATGAATTTATTTGGTCAAAACAGGTCAATTTCCAAGAATACATATACAAACACAAGGGCTAAGGCAATAGCAATCAAAGCAACCCGCAATTGAATTAAATCATTGAGAGATTTTGAAAACTTGCAAGAAGAGATAATCATGGGTGGAAACATGTAATTGAGCGATCGAACCCTCACCGGATGTGTATCCGCTCTAGTCGCTCAAGTGTATGGGGTTGATTCACTCAATTCTCCCCTAATCATGCCTTCCAAGATTTGTTTTTCATCTAACAATCAACAATTATTTCATGCATGCATACAAATATCATGAGGACTTTCCCATAGGTTGTAATGGGGCTAGGGTCAAGGTAGGATGCATATGGTCAAGTGAGCTAGAAATTTGAATCTTTGATCATCTTAAACTTCCCACCTAACCTATGACAACCTATACAATTCTAAACAATCCTAACTTCCCATTCTTCACTTTTTCACATACTTATGCATTCTCTTTTGATTACCACACATATGCTTTGACTCTTATTGAACTTTCACTTTGGGGTATTTTTGTCCCCTTTTTATTGCAATTCTTTTTCTTTCTTTTTCTATTTCTATTTTTTTATTATTATTATTTTTATTTTTATTTTTTTTATTAAATTTTTTTTCTTTTCAAACTAAAATATATACAAGAACATCAATGCATATGGTTTACACATGATTAATACATGAGTATGTACCCAATTCCCAAGATTTTCAACACAAATAAAAAAACACACTTTTATCTCTACCCAATGTTCCCAATTCTCCCAAAATTAAATGATAAACACTCTCACTAGCCTAAACTGATCAAAGATCCAAATTAAGGGATATTTATTACTTTTCACTTAGGCTTGTAATGTGCTACAATTAAGAACAAATGGGTTAAGCATAGGCTCAAGATTGGCTAACAATGGAAGATAAAAGGTAGGCCATCTGGGTAAGTGAGCTATTTGAACTATGGCCTCAATCATGTACATGCATGTATACACAAAATAATGGACATAAAGAATCAAACAAATTAAAGATTACAATCCTAGGAAGAGAACAATGCACACAATAATGAAAATAAGTGGTTATATGATGTAACCACCCAATTTGACTCAAAACTCACATGCTTGTGTTCTTGGCTCAAGACATGATCCACAAAGTATATAATTCAAGCAAGTTCTAAAAGAAAATTTCAATCAATTGGGGTGCCCTATAGATAAAATCCTTGGAAAATATCATGATTTTGACTAAGCTTATTATATACATATGAAAAATGAGAAAATGCAACTAAGAATCTTAAAATAAAATGCAAAAGTGTTGGGATTAGAAACTTGTCACCCGAAAATGCCGAGTGGTCAAACGACCTCCCCACACTTAAAAGTTTGCAACGTCCTCGGTACACTCAAAGATGAGCAAGGGGGTACGGCGACTTTCCGAGTTGCCACCTTCAGCTGGTAGGTCAATCGGTTGCTGCGTGTTTTTCCTCCCGCTTCTATTTTTGCTTGTGGTGCATCAATCATGAAAAACAAAATAAACATCGTAAGATGAGAAAATACAAGAGCAAGGAAGCGTGAATTGTTGGAATGAGGTAAGAACCACTAGAATGGAGTGAGTGAATTTGTGTGACATTGATGAAAAATAGGTGTGTGGATTCTAAAATTGCGCGCGGTTTAGAATACACACACACACTAGTATAAAAAGTTATGTCACCATTGCACAAAGGAAAATATGCACTTCACTCATTCTAGTGTGCTTGAGATACTTTAAAAGGCTTGTAAGTTAAGGCAACCAAACAAGTAGTGAAGAAGCATAAAAGCATTCAAGCGAAAATTAAGCAATTGTGAAATTGGATAATGCATGTGCGTTGATTGATGTGGAAGTAAACTTGATGAACAAAATGGTATAGAGAGCTCACACATCAAACAATGACACATATTGAAGTTGTTGCAACACCTAAGTGACATAGAGGTGGAACACATGGATGCTATGGAACTTAGAGAAAAGAATATAGAAGTGAAAATCAATCACATAGCGAGCATGGTCCACAAAACTTGAAAAGCTCAAAAATATGTCACTAGATAAGCTTTCGATCCAATTTCTCAACCGCACAATTTCAATGCATGAAATAGGTGATATGTGTACGGGTAAATCATAAACAAGTATCACCTAAAAAAATACAATGATAATATTCAATTTCCTAACAATAGATGATGAATGCATGGTGGCCAAAACATGCAATTCAAAAGAGTTAAGAAGCTTAAAGGCAATGTAACATATACTTGGTGTTCAGAAATGTTCAACATGAAAACTCAAAACCAAGTAATAAATTGTAACCTCAACGAAGGAACCCAACAATGATAATAACAACAATGATGTTAACTAACATCCTATCAATAAGCAGCAGCAGTAAACAGTAAACAAGATTAGTAATCCAACACTTATAATGGAAAGCAAAAATTAAACAAAAATTAAACTTAACTAACTAACTAAAAGAAAAATGGTGTTATATGATGTTTGGTAGTGTTGGATGATGTTTTAAGGGTGGAAAGAAAAGAAGAGAGGAGAGAAGAAGGAAAGAAATGGAAAGAAGAGAAGAAAGGAAGATGGCTGATGCAGGACAGCCCACGCGTGCACGTCATTGGCGCGTGCGCGTGGAATGGTGAAATGGAAGCGACGCGTACGCGTCAGGCACGCGTGCACGTTGATGGGTTATTTCGAGAGCGACGCGTACGCGTGAGGTGCGCGTACGCGTGCATAGCTTTGCGCGAGAGGCACAAAACGCGCACAGTGCAGGCACAACTCTCGGAAAAATGGCTGGGAAGTGAAAAAATTCGATCCACGCGTACATGTACATGACGCGTGCGCGTGGATGGCTGAAATTGCTTGATTCATGCGTACACGTGAAGCACGCATGCGCGTGGATGGTGCTCTATTTTTTTCAAAATTTTTCTATGCTTTTGCACCAAACCAAACATTCCAAACCTCTAAACAGCTACCAAAACATCATAAAGCCTTATTTAACATACTAGACTCCCAGATAAACTCAACTAAGCAATCAAAACATGAAATTAAACCTAAATTACCAATATTTACAAAGAGAAAAAGGGAAAGATGTTACCATGGTGGGGTGTCTCCCACCTAGCACTTTTGTTTATTGTCCTTAAGTTGGACTTATGGGGAGCTCTTCATCAAGGTGGCTTGTGCTTGAATCCATCCTTGAACATCCACCAATGCTTGGACTTCCATTGCGCTTCATCATTCAAAGTTAATAACTCCAAACTTTGATGGAGTTCTTCACAAACCATAGGCTCCCAAAGTTGATTTTCCTTGTGTGATTCGGGATCCCACACTTTGTTTTCACACCCGTCCTTGAGTTGATCATGGTGATTTCCTCCGGATGGCAAGAGAGATGAATTCTCATGGAAGCACCAAACTACCCTCGTAGACCCATTCAATTGAGCACTATACCAATCCATGCTCTTCAATTTTGAGCTTCCAACCATAATGAGCCTAGATTTACAACGCCAACCACTAAACATCCCCCTCTTACACTTAATTCCACAAAGCGCCCTAAGTTGGCCATCCGTTTCACGAATACCATATTCAAGTGGGATAATAAAGCTAAGAGTTAGAAGTTTTACCCACTCAAATGAAGGATTAGATGACAACCTAGGTGGAAGATTTTCCAACGATCTTGACAAGGCATGTTCCACTCCCGTCCATCCTCTTCTAGAGGCTTCCACCACTTGGCAAGGTTTTTCAAGCTTTACCTCTTGCCAAGCTTCCTCAAGTTCAAGTTTTTCTTCACCAATGTCTGATAAACCCATATTTTATGATATATTCTGTGCCTAATTTGAGTGATTTATTCAATCCTTCACCCACTTATTCATATTAATTGCATGGTTTTACTTTCCCTTCCTTATTATGTGATGTATGTGAAAAACATGTTTCCTAGGCTTTAAAAGTAATTATTTTAATTTCTCTTTATTACCATTCGATGCCGTGATTCATGTGTTGAGTAATTTCAGATCTTCTAAGGCAGGAATGACTTAAAGGATGGAAAGGAAACATACAAAATTGGAAGGAAAGCATAAAACGGAGTTTTTGAAGAAACAGGCAGCGACGCAATCGCATGGACGACGCTGCCGCATGCCAGCGCGAATTAACAGCGACGCGACCGCGTGCTTGACGCGATCGCTCGCCTTAAGCGAAACGCATATGACGCGGACGCATAACTGACGCGACCGCGCGATAAGGAAAACTCCAAGTGACGCGACCGCATGACCCACGCGGCCGCGTGACAGAGGCCACGCACCAAAAATTACAGAAAACGCTCCCAGCGATTTCTGAAGCCCTTTTTGGCCCAATTCCAAGTCCAGAAGGCACAGATCAGAGGTTATGAAGTGGGGGAATGCATCCATTCAGAAAGGACTCTCCAATTAGTTACTATTCATGATTTAGATGTAGTTTTGAGGGAGGTTCTCTCCTCTCTCTTTAGGATTAGGATTTAGATTTAGGATTTTATTCGCTTTCAGGATTATCTTTTTATCAGGTTCAACATTCCTTTTTATTTATCTTTTCAATTTAATTTATGAATTCTTCTATGTTACAGATTACTCTTTTGAATTAATGTTAATTGAGGTATTTCAATTTATTATTGCTCTCCTCTATTCATATTACTGTTGCTTCCAATCTGAAGACATTTTTATTCCGATAGATTTACTTTTTCCCTTTTTGGTCTTGGTTAAGAAATCAGTAATTCAGGAGTTATCAAACTCAAACATGATTCATAATTGTTATCTTTGCTAATTGAATTGAACTTCAACAATCCCAACTTTTTCCTTAGGAATTAACTAGGATTTGAGGATCTAACTAATTAGTCACTTGACTTTCCCTTGCTCTAGTAAAGGTTAACTAAGTGGAATTAAGGTTCAATTTTCATCATCATTGATAAGGATAATTAGGATAGGACTTCTAATTTCTCATACCTTGCCAAAAGTTTATTTTACAGTTATTTATTTATTTTACAGTCTTTTACTTAATTCAATTGCAATTTAAATTACTTGTTCCTCATCTTAAAAACCCCAATTTACAATCTCCATAACCGATAATAAGAACATACTTCCCTGCAGTTTCTTGAGAAGACGACCCGATGTTTAAATACTTCGGTTATCAATTTATTTAGGGGTTTGTTACTTGTGACAACCAAAACGTTTGTACGAAGGGATTTCTGTTGGTTTAGAAACTATACCTACAACACGACTGTTTTTATAAAATTCTTTACTGGCAAAAATCCTAACGTCAAGAATGGCGCCGTTGCTGGGGAACTGCAATTGTGTGCCTTATTATTGGTTATTGTAAATATTTTTCTTTTACTTGTTTATTTGTCTTTATTTTCCCTTTTTATTTCCATTAGCTACTATGAATTCTCACCCCTCTCGCTTCGAGTTTGGTTTTAATATTGTTGAAAGGAATGAAAGTTATAACAGGAACATGCATCAAGGTCAGAGCAATCAAAGATGGATGGAGCCAAGAGGATCTGATCAACCCTTTAGGCAACAACACCCTCCAAAATATCATGGACAAAGACCATTCTACAATGCATACCAAGCAAATAGACATGGTAGACAACCTTGTAATTACCAACAAGTCCCACCCTGTGCTTATAGGCCATCCTCTCAACATAACTTTGAACCACCACACTCACAAGCTTCTTTTCACCATTCGCCACCATACGATCCTCATTTATCCCGATTCCAACCCAATTACTCCCAAACTTCACCACTTCCCAATGTACCACGTCCAAATCCAGCACCCCGAGAATCAGAGGTTCGCCTCAAGGAAACAGTAGATCAACTTCAAACAATCCTTTATCAATTGGAGCAAGCAATAAGTCAATTATCTTCTAGACGTTCGAATATTCAAGGACCTCCCACAACTCCGCGTGGACAATCTAATGATGAGCGTAGCATGAAGGAGATACTAGAAACTCCAGTGGACAGAACAGAGCATGACTTCGTACTGGAACAAGTAGAGGAAGCTGTCATTACACAAGAAGAAGAGTTGGTTAAAGACCTAGGAGACGCTGAGCTTCCATGGGAATCCAGAGTTGTGGAGAATTCTGTCAAGGACGTTACAATTAATGCTAAGGAGGATAGTACACAGCCCCAAAGGCAAGTCTTTTATGAAGAACTGAACGGAATAATCCAAGAAGAAAGTTTCCTTGATGATGATGATCTCAAGTCAAGTTCTCCCAATACTGAACTTGCACCAGCAAGTGAATTCTCTGAGATCGAAGAATCTTCCCCAAGTGAATACGAAGACGATGCGGAGGTAGATTTCTCTCAACCTCCCGTTTATGACTTAAGTGACGAGGAAGACATAGAAGGCTTTGATCAGGACATGGATGCAATTGAAGAAGTCTGCAAAGAAGTGAAGAAATTCACAGAAGAGCACAAGGGAGTAGAACTCACAGAACCACTGAAAACACCTATCCCAAGGCCATTATCGCCTAATACAAGCTTCAAGTGGGTACAATCCTTAACCTTTATCTTTACTTTTTCGCTTGAATATGGTTTGCTTGAAACAGATGGCCAGCTTAGAGCTCTCTGCGGCTTTAAGAGTAAGAGGGAAATGGCTTGTTCTCAGAGCTGGTGCACAAGGTTCAATAAGGTTCCACGCTTCAACTTGAAGTGTGCGGATTGGCATCATGATCTATCGAATGGATCTCGGAAAATGTTTGGTCACCTTGGTGAAAATCTACTTTCTAAACCGCCCGGATGGAAAAATATAGATCAAGACGAAGGCGGATTTAAAAGTAAGGTTTGGAATCCTGGAATCTATTCTGACATTCGTCACCCCGGGAGCCTGAGAATATGTTTGAAGCTTCACATGCCTAGTTTGGGACCCCGGAGGCTATTAGCATTCTAAACATTGGTGAAGATTTCTGGATGAATTTAAGCGCAAGCCGCCATAACAGGAAGCTCGTCCAATGTCCAACTTAAGGACTTTAACTAAAAGTTCTAGGTGGGAGACAACCCACCATGGTATGGTCGTTTCTTTTTCAGCTTTATTTCGTGTTATTTATTTTTATAAAAAAAAGGGGTTAAATGGAATTAAAGTGAATTAAAATCACTCAACAAACACATCAAGGCATCGAATAGAATTAAAGTGAGTTAAAATCACCAATTTAAGGGATTGAAAAGCATGTTTTTACACTTAAGCGTAATTTAAGGGAGAATTACAAAATCATGCTATTTCATTGAATAAATGTCAGAAAAGGTGATAAAATCTCCCAAAATAAGCACAAGATAAACCACAAAATTGGGGTTTATCAGGATAACCCAACCAATTAGAAATAAAGAATTAGAAAAATGAAAATTAAAATTATGAACTATATATTAAATTCAAATAAACCATAAATGTAAATCTATACTTGACGACCAACGACAAAGGTAAGGATGTCTAGGAGTGCAAGTCCTTACACAGGGTACCTATGGCATATCCAGCTCATGATCAGAGAGAGGCATCCAACTATGTCCGTAATAGTCTGATTAGCCACAGTGCTAAGGGATCTACATGTCCAAGCAAGGACTACTGATCCCGAGGACCACCTCCTACATGTCTCAAAGTCTGCAAGCAGGGTGGATATGGACAAGATTGTTGGATTTGTCTGTCATCATGTACCTGCCAATCAGTATCACGATATAACATCGGATATACTGTCGCGACGTGTTATGATAAGCATCGGCAGGAATTCGCTGCATCCTCTTTCTGAGCGACATCATCCTAATGAAAAAGTTCTCCTTCTTGTCCTTTGGCTACTACAGTGGCATGGCTTTCAGTAGCTTTTCCACTCAATCTCATGTTGGTCGCTAATGGTACATCTGAAATTCCCTCAGACAACCACGGACCGGGTTTCCAATTGTACATAACCCAAGATGATATCCACATCCTGGAGAGTGATGGTACACTTGTCCTACAGTAGGTGGAATGTGAGTGTCTTCAAATGCTATCTCTCCATAAATGTAGTGTTAGGATATTCTCTAAACAGAAATCCATGAGCCTTGCTGCAAACTTAAATCCGACCTCCTAGAGGTACGGCAATAGAATATACGAAGGTGCCATAGTGTGGCAAATTCGCTTAGGATGAAGTACCTTCAGGAGCAAACATATGATTGGACTTTTGTTTTGTAACAAAAGCATGTGACATTCAACAAAACCAACACTAATGCCACTAATGAATTAACTATGATTTTTTGAAATAAATAACATAAATATGAACTAAAATATTATAAAAATATCCTAATGATTTTAGTTTTTTTTTAAATAAAACAAATAAAAAATACTAAAAAATTATCATACCAAACCATGCTGATTTTTTCAAAATAAATTAATAATTTTTGTTTAACAATTATCTATCATCTCACAATAGATCTAACTAATTCAAACCAATTAGAATAAAGTTATAATAAAATATTCTAACAGTCATATTTTTTAAAATCATTCTTGTCTAACCTCGACTAACAAAATCAGTTTAGTAACAATAACACAAATATATAAACTAAACTTTATCGTTATTATCTAACTTAAACTAACAAAATTATTCTAATTACAATAATATTGAAATAATCAACTAATTCGATTACCAATATTACGATCGAGTGCTCTAGCAATGTGTGTAGTCACATCCAACTGGTTGATGTCCACAACAAGTGCACATGCTTGCATCTCGTCAATGGATTAAAACCAACGAGAAGATCAGAGGAAACAAAATTTCTCCAGCGAAAAGGAAGTTGAGAGAATTTCAAAAATTTGAAAAATGAACTCACCTGCCGATGAGTTTATACATATGGGCTTTTTTAAACAAGTTTCTTATTTTCACCATGGACGAATTTCTTATATACATATTTCGTCCTTGGCATAGATGAGATATGTTTACAAGAATCACAGTGTCTTATCTCGTTTGCAGACTAGATACACTGCTATCCTTCCTTACTTATCTCATCTATGCCAAGAATGCAATATGTGTATAAGAAACTAGTCCTTGGTAAGGACAAGATAAGTAATAAGGTGTATAAACATAAATTTTCTAAACATAAAATCCTTTTATTTTCTCTTCTCCAATTTTGCATTTTTTTCTTTTTCCTTTTCAAATTTATGCTTGAGTGTGTCTGCTTGAATATGCTTGGTTTTGCATAATCTCCTTTGAGATTCATAAGAACGCCATTCTTCCTTTGCTCTTAGGTTTTTTTTTAACTATGACCATTTTTGCATACCATTTTTCTTAAATTTTATACTTTCCTTAAAAATACATCCATGAATACTTCATCAAGATGTTTTCAAAAATGTTTTAAAAAATAGTCATTGCCATAACTTTCCTAAAACTAGTCTTTCTTATTCCACTCTCTCTCTTTTGCGCTTTTTTTAGACAGAAAATATCAAAAAGGAAAAATAATGGTGGCTACTTTATTGATTTCTTAGGAAAATGGTGTGAAGCCAGCCTTTTTCAAGTCGTCAAACCGATCTTACTTCTACCCCAACTCGAGTTTACCCTCTTTGTAGTTCTATAATGGCTATTGGGGTGAATGTATACACTTGAGTCTCAGACGAAGTCCTCATGACCCTATCTAAGATCACCTCACAATATTTAAAAATCTTAGATCTTACCAGCATAGTTTACTCCCCCTTATAACGATAGTCAGTATAGGCTTATTCCCCCTCATCCCCATGAGCGTTTATGCTTTCTACATCATTGAGATGGCGTGATATGGGAGTAGTTATGGGTATATGATGTTCTATTTACCAAACTTGGAGTTAAAGTACATTTTTCAACTTTCCAACAAGAGATCCTATCTCATAGTATCCTAGCTACTTCTCAACTTCACCCGAATAGTTGGACAATTATTAGAGCTTTTGAAATTGCTTGTCAGACACTGGAGCTGTTGATTTCCAGCAATGTGTTCTCTTACATTATTAAGGTAACTATACCAATGGCACGATAAACTGTGGTCGCGAATTTTGTTTCCTTTTGTGCCCATTGAAGCATGAAGGTATTCAAGATTTCTAAAGCATCCTTCTCTAAGTTTAAAGAGATGTATTTTAAATTGCAAGCTGCCCAGAAAATTGTCTTTTCTTTCTTACCTTAGAAGGTGAGAAACAATTTGATCTTTACTGGCACTCTAATTCAGAATCGCCAATAATTCATGCTAACTAACTTTCTTAGGTCTTTATCATCTTGATATATTTAAATGGTAAGAAAAAGATTTAGATCTAAAGCTAGTCCATAATGGTGAGTATGCTACTTGACAAAGCATAGACAACTAGAGTTTTTTTTTTTATTATTATTCTTTAATTTTTATCATCTTATAAATTTTACTTGATAAACATTAACATTTTGCCTTTATTTTCGTAAGCTGCAATGGAAATGGCTGACGTATTCATGATGTTAGTTTCTCTAAGGCATAAAATCTTATTAGAGCCTGCACCACAAGAAGGAGGCTCTAAACTTAATGAAGCCGACTTGTCCACTACTCCTACAATAGATCATGTAGCACAAAATTTTGAAAGGGAGAAAACTCCCAAGTTGATTAACGTGAACAATTCAAAACCTCTTTCTCCTCAACGCTAGAAAAAAAAGAATGGGAAGAACGGTGTTAACGAAGGTGGCTTTTCGATAAGTGTTTTGGCAAAGGATTACAACCCCTCAATCTTCATTAACTCGCACTAAATAAATAATGAGACAAAGAAATTACTTGAAGCCATCCTAACTAATGATAGCATTGTCCGAGTTCAAGGGATGCTTTGATCTCCTGTTTACTACAAAAATATGCAAAGAGAGACTGATAAGATCCTGATTTTATGAGAACAGATTAATGAAAAGAATAAGAGCATCATTTCGATGTATGCTCAATGTAAGGAGCTAGACCAAATGGTGAAGGACCAATCTGTAGAGATTGACAAATTTGTAGAAACAAAGAACCTTGACTCCAAGAGTGAGAACTTGGAGAAAGGTAAAACTGATGTTGAAACAAGGATTGTTGAGCTTGCGGCTTTGCTTAAGGTTGTAGAAGAGAAACTTATTTCCCTTGAAGCAGAGAATTCTCGTGTCAAGAAAATAACCCTAGATGAAGTGGCTGTTATTGATAAAAATGCGATAGAACAATTCAAATTACACTACAAGAAAAACAATGAGTACCGAAGGATTTACCGTTGGAAAAAATGAATAAAATTCGACGGTAATTTAAATACCGTCGGAAACAATCAGACGGTATAAATCTCGCTGGTAAATATTTTTTGTCGTATTATTTTTGTCCGACAGTAGTTGCAACGGATTATCGTCTTGAAAAACCAATTGGTTACTGGCGGATTTTTACGACGATATTGTTGGCGCCAAAAAATGTTGTTTCGCGCATTGTTACTATCAGATTATTCCTACGGTAATTCCAATGGTAATCTCAATTTTTTATTTTTTAATTTGAATTAAATGGTCAATTTTAATTTTAAATTTAATTTTTTTCACACAATTAGCACTCCATTCATAAATAATGAAAAACTGGTATTTAATTAAAATAAATAATAAACTGTTCAAATATATTAAAAGTCAACTACATCAAATATGTACAATGAAGCAATAAAATGAAAAATAAATAACTACAGATCTAGGTAGTCGTCAACGTCGTCGTCGTCGGTTATATGGCTCTGAGTCAGTGGCGCAAAAGGTGGTAATGTCTGTATGCCATCAACAGGAGCGCTGCCACCAGTAGCAGGACCGCTGCCACCAGCAAGGTCGATGACAGTGGCGTGCATCTAGGCCTAGTACTCCTCTATCTGAGCCTTCATACGCTGCATTCGCCCCACGACTCCTAGAACTCCAGCCTGAGCTTATCAGTAGACATGACGTGGTTGAGGATCTCCTTATACCTCTCCCGATAATCGTTAAGCTTATGAGCCTACTGCTAAAGGCTGCATTGGAGCTCCTGCACCTGCAACCTCAAATCCACGCCTTCCTCGAGCTCGATGACTCGATTGGCGGCAGGACCTGACGACGGCCTCAACGTGGATGAGCGGAGGCTACTTGCAAAGAACAACCTGATCCATATACGCAGTTCTTGTACGGTGCTGAGGCTGTTTCACGCCAAAATACATCGGGATCGACGACTGTATCTGCAGATCCATTGGTGGCTGATAAACCCATATTTCATGATATATTTTGTGCCTAATTTAAGTGATTTATTCAATCCTTCACTCACTTATTCATATAAATTGCATGGTTTTACTTTCCCTTCCTTATTATGTGATGTATGTGAAAAACATGTTTCCTATGCTTTAAAAGTAATTATTTTAATTATCCTTTACTTCCATTCGATGCCGTGATTCGTGTGTTGAATAGTTTCAGCTCTTCTAAGGCAGGAATGACTTAAAGGATGAAAAGGAAACATACAAAAATGGAAGGAAAGCACAAAACGGAGTTTTTGAAGAAACTGGCAATGACGCGATCGCATGGATGACGCGACCGCATGCCAGCGCGAAATGGTAGTGACGCGACCGCGTGATTAACGCGATCGCGCGCCTTGAGCGAAATGCATATGATGCGGACGCATGATTGAAGCGACCGCGTGGCAAGGAAAACTCCAAATGATGCGACCGCGTGACCCACGCGGACGCGTGACAGAGGCCACGCACCAGAAAATACAGAAAACGCTCCCAGCAATTTCTGAAGCCCTTTTTGGCCCAAATCCAAGTCCAGAAGGCACAGATCAGAGGTTATGAAGTGGGAGAATGCATCCATTCAGAGGAGAGTCTCCAATTAGTCAGTATTCATGAATTAGATGTAGTTTTGAGGGAGAGGTTCTCTCCTCTCTCTTTTAGGATTTAGAATTAGGATTTCTTTAGCTTTCAGGATTATCTCTTTTTATCAGGTTAAACATTCCTTTTTATTTATCTTCTCAATTTAGTTTATGAATTCTTCTATGTTACAGATTACTCTTTGAATTAATGTTATTTGAGGTATTTCAGTTTATTATTGCTTTCTTTTATTTATGTTACTGTTGCTTCCTGTCTGAAGATATTTTTATTCCAGTAGATTTACTTTTTCTCTTTTGGTCTTGGTTAAGAAATCAGTAACTCAGGAGTTATCAAACTCAACGTGATTGATAATTGTTATCTTTGCTAATTGAATTGAACTTCAATAATCCCAATCTTTCTCTAGGAATTAACTAGGATTTGAAGATCAACGTAATTAGTCACTTGACCTTCCCTTGCTCTAGTAAAGGTTAATTGAGTGGAATTAAGATTCAATCTTCATCATCATTGATAAGGATAACTAGGATAGGACTTCTAATTTCTCATACCTTGCCAAAAGTATGTTTTATAGTTATTTATTTACTTTACAGTCTTTTACTTATTTTAATTGCAATTTAAATTACTTGTTTCCCATCTTCAAAATCCCGATTTACAATCTTCATAACCAATAGTAAGAACATACTTCCTTGCAGTTCCTTGAGAAGACGACCCGGGGTTTAAATACTCGGTTATCAATTTTAAAAGGGGTTTGTTACTTGTGACAACCAAAACGTTTGTAACAAAGGTTGATTGCTTGGTTTAGTAACTATACTTGCAACGAGAGTTTATTATAACTTCTAAACCATCGATCTTCCAGCTCTTTCAGTGGCCTCCTCCCCACCTTGCTGAGTCTGCTAACTCATAGCCTCTAGTCTCTGTGTTTAGGACTCTTGTGTAATTAATACCATGGTTCTGAAAACCGAACTGGACCGGCCGGTTCAACCGGAAAAACCGGGAACCGGTCACTTAGCCGGTCCGGGTAAGGTCAAAAACTGCCTGGCAAAAAACCGGTAAAAAACCGGTCAAACCGGCGGTTAACCGATGAACCGGGAGAACCATTCGGTTTTTTAGCGGTTTTTGGTTTGAAAATTAAACTATTAAACGGCGTCGTTTTGAAAGTAAAAAAAAAAAGAAAAAAAAAGAAGAAAGCAACGAAGCCCTAATCCTGAGGTTATTTGTTATGATGAGGTTATTTTGAACCCCCTTCTCTTCGCAGACTCCCAAGTCACAAACTCACAACCCTAATTTCCTCTTCGAAGCCAATCCCCACCTCCAAGGCTGGAACGCCACTGTCACCTCCAACAAACGCCTGATCGAAGCTTCACCGTCGCAGACGAGGGATCTTCTGGTCGTCGTCGGCCGTCTAGTCATCGTCGGGCATCTGGTCGTCGGCTTGTCATCCTTGTCATCGGCATCGTCTAGTCATCGTCGGGCATCTGGTCGTCGTCGTCTGGCTGTGCTCTTCCGCGTTGAGTATTCTAAGTCTCTAACATAATATCTTTGTTTTTCAATGAATTTTGTTTATTTGGTTTGGGTTGCTGACTTGTTGACTTGCTGAATTTTGTTTCTCTATATGAACTGGGTTGTTGACTTGCTGATGTTATTGAGTTCATGGATTTTTTGGTTTTTATTTTCAATTGATTTTTTTATTCAGTAAGGAATTTAGGGCAGATTTTAGTTTAGAGTTTCAGATGGCAGATGCAGAGTTTTTCAGTTTTTCTTTTGAGTTCTTATTCTGCTTTTCAATTTTTTTTGTTAATTATATGGATTAAAGGTTTTGTAATTTTGAATAAATTTGATGTAAATTCAATTTTGAAATTTTGAACTTTGCTATATAAGTTCAATTCTGTTGTATTGAATTCTGCTATATTGAGTTTGGTGAATTAACTGATGAATTGATGAATTTAATTATGTTGAATGCTGTATGAATTGTATGAATTGATGTATTTGTCTGCACCAGCCCTTTTAGTTCTTCTTCCAAGAGCATGGGTTAGCCGGATAATCGTTCTTATTTCAAAGGAGGAGTTCTTTTAACTTTCACAAGAGCGTATTCTAGGGACTTTGCTTTCACCTCTGTGAAATGCTTGAGCAGTCGAGTTTCTTCCCTTTGTTCTTCAGGTTCTCTCTTTCTTTGCTAAGTTTCTTGATGAGGCTGTGGGCATCTTCAAAGCTATAAATTATGGAATTAGCCCTCTCTTTCCCTTTGTTAATTGTTGATTTAATTGTCTAATTGTTTGGATTATGACTTCTGAATTTGTTTTCTGAACTTTTGATGTCGAATGTAATTGATAATTTTCTGTTTTGAATTTTTGGTGCTGCATGTATTGTTTGCTTCTTGATGTGATTAGAAATTCTGTAAATCTATTCAACAATCAATATTTAGTCATTGGCTGTAACTGAATTTAATTTGTGTAAATTTGTGTTTGTAACTTGTAGTTATTACTAATTAGAAATTTTTATTTTTGAAGATAGAACAACTAGATAGTGATCAAGCATTACATACATTAATTTTTAATAATTTTATTTAATATATAATTAAACCGGTTGAACTCCGGTTGAACCCCGGTCGGACCATTGAACCAGTGAACCAATTGCCTTACCGGTTCATTGACCGGTCCGGTTCTCACAACCTTGATTAATACAAGTTATTGTGATTAGTATGCCGATAGATATACATTTAACCTCTAATAATTTTATAGCAGAAGATAATCATATGTATATTTACTCACATAATGGTCTTGAGACCGGTGATCAACAAATATCTCGTTGTTCTCCTTCAGCATGTGGGTGTACTTGAATGTCTCCACCAACGTCACCTCGCGATCCAATGACTTCGACTACACATGTTGCATTGAAACAATATGATTAGGTTGCCTAGTGTTGATATGCAGAAGAATATGAGAAAGTTGTTAACAAAATTAAAGCCACTTTACATACCAGCCTGGCGTTTGTCTTCACGAAGGCCACTGAGCCATCAGTATACTTGGATGACCTGGACGATACCCTGTTAGCTCTGTTGGTGAGACGCTGATGCCGAAACCCTTTATCGGTCTCCCAATGAACAAACAGAGCCTTCTTTATGTCTGGTCGGAGCCACTGTGTTCGTTGGTCCCGCCCCTGACGAACATCATCCAGCATCTGCTGGAGCTGGCGACCCATTATATGGCCGAATATCTTTCTAATGGTAAGATCGTGCTCAGGGCCCCATATAAAGTGCAACTGCAACAAAGAAACTTTGAAATTAGTTATGCAAGATAGAAGATATAAACTAGCTAAAAAGGTTTGAAACTGATGCGTTCGCATCTTTAGTGTTTTTCTCTTAGAATTTTGTTCGATAAACTAAGAATTATTGCAAGTTAAACAACGATTTCATGGTTTATTAAGCAATACTTTGAGTTAGTGCGCATTCATTAATTTCAGGAAATTCAGAAGAGAATTGGCAAAGATTAAAGAGAAAAGAAGGCCAAGTATCACTTTCAGTAAGAAAGAGCAAGAAGAGAGAAGCAAACAGAAAGCTCTCTGGACTATCTAGAGAGCTCTCTAGATTGAAACTAAGCCTCACGTGTAACCTGGGAGGGTAAGAATGCCACGCCAATCAATTATACCCTCCCAGGGGCACAAGACATTCCAACGTGCAACATGGGAGCATAGGCGTGCAACACCAAAATTGAAGCCTTGTGTACGCATGACCCATGCGTACGCATGATCCCCTATTTCAACATGGTACGTAGAAAAATGGACGTTGGACATCAAGGCTTTCACGCGAGACCCTTGGATCTTTCACTATCCCCAATCTAGGGAGATGTGAAAGTAGCATTGCTACGACCTCTAAAAGTAAAATTATATATATGTAATAGTTGAAAATAATTTCTATCTAGGAGCCTTTTGAAGGAAGATATTAAACAAAAGCGTTAAATCGAAAAGCACAATACTCACGTAAAGGTTAACATAAACGAAGCAAGATATGACTACACTAATCATTGGTATATACAAAAGAGTTCTAAGGTACAGATAGCAAAGCTTTTGACCCGGCTTGCGAAGTTAAAACCGGCCAGAGCATATATACATATATATACATACCCATATCAACCCAAAAGATAAAATATAACAGCCTGTTTCTCCACATCAACCTCTAAGAGGGACACACCAGTATATATACATATAGGAGAAATCTAGGGTAGAAGTACAAGATACAATATAAAACATAAGTCCCAAAAATATGCTTTGCTTGCCCGAGTCCCAAATGCTCACAAGGGTGCCTCCCGACCTGCATCTAAAAAATAACAATACATTATGGAATGAGAATCAGAGGTTTTCAGCATAGTAACAATGCCCACATCTCTAACATATAATGTCCCAGGAAAGCCGAAGGCGATCCTAGAACTCCCAACAACAGATTCAGATATTACGACCTCTAAAAATAAAATTATATATATAATATAGTGAAAAAGATTTATAACTAGGAACCTTATGATAAAAGGGGAAAAGCAAAATCGTTAAATCGAAAAGCACAGCACTCACGAAGCAATAAAAGTAGAAAGGTGGATAAGATAATATAAATATATAAGATCGGAGTTCCAAAAAATACAATTAACAAGCTCTAGGTTCGGCCTGCGAAGTAAAGACCGATCAGAGTATACATATACATATATATACACTCCAAAGTAACCCAAAACAGAAAACCGACAACCTGTTTCTCTGAGTCAACCTCTAAGACGGACAAACATAAAATACAAGGGGGATAATCTATATACATATATAAATATAAACAAAATACGCCCCTGAGTCCCAAGAGTTCTTCGCTTCATCAATGTCTCCAGAATACATAGTAGTGCTTCTTAACCTGCATCTGAAAAACAACAATATTGTATGGGATGAGAACCGGGATTCTCAGTATGGTTAAGGTGCCTACATATATAATAAATAAAGTCCCGGGAAAGCCAGAGGTAATCCTAGAACTCCGACACTCAGATTACAAATCTTAAGGGACTAAAATAGAAACTATAAGTAGGGGTAAATATCTAAGGTTCTTAAGGTTCTAACTCAATCCTAACTTAATCTCTCAAATTATAATACACTCACTGTCTCATGAAACTCTAATTCTACAATTCACCTTCTACCTCCTCCAATCCTCCAGATTCACCAGAGCACAGACAAATAATACAAGCGAAGACAAACACAATTAAAACACAATTAATACAGATAGCAAGTATAACAATTAACATATTAAAATCATTTAGGCAATCCCAATTAATGCACAAGCAAGTAATTCAAACAATATGCACATAATGTATGCCTGTCCTATGACTGTTGATATCAACTGTCGGTTACATAGCCAGCCCAACATGTCCTGGTAGCTAACCATGGAAAGTCCCTCTGTACGCGCATAACTTGTTTGTTTTAAAACATTTTCATCCGTTCTTCGAACAGCGTAAACTTCACGGACTCAATTTTTGTATAAAACAAGTTTGAAAAAATTTGGGCGTCCGAAAGCCAAGTTATGGTTTGCTGAAGTTCAGTCAAAAACCAAGTTTTCACCAAAGACTTCTAAACCTCTATTTCACCAATTTCCTTTACCAAAGCCAAAATTCTACATTTCAAAATGATTCCAAACTTACCCAACACAACTCCATATTCAATCACAACCAACCTTGCCTCAATTTGAACCACTTCACTCCACAAATCCTTAAATGTACAACCACAATTATCAATTTATCAACATCCATATGTTCACATTTATAATCCTCATTCATTAGCATCAAAATCATCATTCATCAATCAATTTTACCAACACCAACCACATTCACATCAATAAATCATCAATCTAGAAATACCTCATCATTTTAACATATATAGACAAGTAAAATCATTAAACATGCTCCAAGCACATATTCAACTTATCTTATAGTCATCTAACCTAAGTTTTCACGAAATATTATATATTAAATACGAGAAACCAAAACCATACCTTGGCTGATTTCCTTATATAACCCAAAGGCAACTCAATTAGGCAAGATCCAAATATCCACCGCTACAATTCAGCACCCAAAGCTCCCACTCAAGCTTCCACCCTTTTCAATTGTGTTCCAAATCCATTTATAAACTACCTAACACATAATACCACATCCATACGCATAAAATCAATTCTCAATTACAATAAATTAATGGATTCACTAGGGATTGAGGATCCTTACCTTAACCATGCCTCAAGCTAACAAAAATTCGCTAATTTCTCAAGCTAATCAAATCCTATAACATCAAAATTCAAAGGTCTCAATACCTCATAACATGCAAATTTTCGAAATTGGGGGAGGAGAAATTGGAAATAAAAACGTGGCTTCCTTACCAAATTCCTTACCAGGCTTTGTAGAGCTTGACGCTGTGGTCGCGTGATCGCAAACGATGCGCGATCGAAGCTTGGAGTGAAAGGTTATGTTGGATTAAAATCAAACCAAGAGTTTGGTGTTGGTGCTCTATGTTCTTTCCTTCCCAAGGCTACTTCAGCGTGTTTCCCACCAAGGAAGGGGGAAAAAGCTAATATTTATATGTGTTAATGGGTATTGGTTGGGCCTTGGGCCCAATACGGACCCAGTTCGCCCGGTTCGGCCTGTTTGGTCCAATCTTGGGCCAGATTCTTTAAAATTAGTGTCAAAATTTTTTTTTAATTAGCTCTATTATATTAAACTATAAAATTTTATTTTTTCTAATTTCTTAGATTAATAATTAACTTACTGGCTAATCATTTACTAATTTTTTGGGTTTTACATCTGTGATGCTATGTGAGGCGCATAATGGCCACATGAGGCGCATCAATGGCTGCGTGAAGTGCAGTAGGGAAGGTGTGAGGCGCAGCATGGAAGGGAAGCCCCTAGGAGTGAGAGTGGTGGATGCGTGAGGCACAAGTGCTGATGTGTGAGGTGCTTGTATTGAGGCGTGAGGTGCATGCACTACACCTTGGGTTGATGGTGTTCCCTGGGAGCTCTCTGTTTAATTCAGAGACTCCTCTGTTTAGTCCTTCTATTCTTGTCTTGCTTGTTGCTATTGCTTGCTCTTCTTCCTTCTTGTTTTTGCTTGATTTATTTCAAGATTCTCATATAACAAAAGAAATTCACACGCTCAAAGTAATATGCACTAAATAATGAATTGATTACTTAAAATAACAAGTAGCTTACAAACTAAAATTATGAGAAAAAACTACTAAAGATGCAGATACATCACGTGTGCAAGGTCATATCAAGTGCCTTGATTAATGAAGCATGTGTATTCATATTTTGGGCTTCTCAAGGGCCCCCAATAGTTGTGTGAGATGATATTTGGAAGCCAAGATATGGAGAAGGGGTTACACTATGACATACATACTCATTTTTTTTAGGGTTTTAGATATTGAAACTCTAACTTTTCTCTAGAATTCAAGAGTATCTTATGAATTTATCTCTTGTTTTTAGGTTTTAATTTGTTTAATTATAGTTCTTAGTTTATAATTTTTTTTGTTTTGCTAGTCTAGTTTCTTAGAATTTCTTGTTACTTCCTCTAGTTTGCTATTTTAGTTTATGAACTCTTGTTGAATTTATGTTTTCATGAATGAATGTGATGTTTTATGCTTCATTGTTGCTTACTTGAGTTGATGTTATTGATTTCTTGAATTGAGTAGTTGTAGCTTTATTATTCTTGCAATTATGTTGCTTTATTTTAATGCACACTTAGTGTTTAATGAAATGTTTCACTTAGTTATAGACTAGATTTTATATTCTTGGCTTGGATTGAGAAATTGGGTGACCTTGAGTCATTAATGTCTAAGTTGATTGATAATTTAGAGATATTAAATAATCTTATTTTTACTAACCCTAATCTTTTACTAATTTAATTAGTAAATTAGTTCAGACTTATAATTTAGGGTTAATTAAGTCTAATTGACTTTCTTCAATTTGTAAAAGTTGATGAATTGGGTTTTCTCTTTGTAATTATCATATTGTGCTTAGTGACAAGGATAGTGATCCTAGACCCTCAACCCTTGTCAAGATCTTTTAGAACTTGAATTTACTTTCTTCTCCTCTAGTTAATTGCCTTGATTCCTTTTTAGTTTAAGTTCCTTGCCATTTAAATTTTAATTATTTTTTTTACTTTCTTGCTATTTACATTTTCATCAATTGCGAACAAACTCCTTATCTCTCATAATTAATGATAATGTACTCGATTGTGATTTCAAGGGAGAACGACCTGGGATTAAACTCCCGGTTATTATTTTGAATTATGACATTTTAAACTAAACTTTGATAGTGTTAATTGCTAATTTAGAACTAGAGAAAACTTGATCTTTTTAAACTTGTAAATTTTCTAAACCGGTATTTAGCTCTCGTTCGTGGCATCCTAGGCATTGGCTTAGTTAATAGAGAGGGAAAGGACAAAACTTCTTTGAATTTGAAAAAGGCATCTTCACATTCCTAGCTCCAAAGGAAGTTTTAACCTTTCTTCATGAGATTGAAGAATGGTCATGCGGAGGATTATGAGGGAGGAGCAGCTGAGACAGGGGCGAGACATTGAGGAACTCAAACACTCCAGATGATTCACCGGAGGGAGCAGTAAAAGAAAATTTTATTGAAAAAGAAGCAGTAAAGGTACACAAGGTTTTGAGTTATATCATGAGTTATTCCAATTACTTAGGATGTGGTGACCCTATCTTTACTTTCTGAATGTATGAATTAACTGTACATATTTGATATTGAAGTTGAGCATATTGGCTCTTGAAGAACGGTGAATTTAGAGAAGTATTATGAATTCTCTAAAAAATCAAAGATATTGATTCTTGAAGCAAAAAAAAAACAGCAAAAAGAAATTAAAAATAAAAATGAGTAGAAAAATAAAAAGACGAGAGAAAGGATCTAATGCTTTGAGCATCAATGGTTAGGAAGGTCAAAATTGGCCTAAAAAGCTCAAATGAGTTGCTATCCCTAACCATATGCTTGTGGTGTGAAGGTGTAAAGTAAAAAGCTTGAGACTAAGCAGTTAAAGTCATGATCCAAGGCAAAAGCGTACGCTTAAGAACTCTAAGCACCACTGTCTAGGAATTTAAGCAAAGCTAAATTTGAATCCAAAGGGTTCCCCCAATTAAGTGCTTATGGTGTTTATGTATCCGGTGGTAATACTTGAAAACAAAACGCTTAGAGTCACGGCTAGGCTCAAAGGTGCAAAGCACCAAAAAGAAGTTGTGTTCTAGAATCAAGAAAAACTAAAAGAAGAGAATCATTAATATCATCCGGATTCTAGTTCCAAAGGATGCCAATGTTCTAAGCTTCAAAGGAGAGTGAGATGCCAAAGCTATTCAGAAGTAAGGATCTAATAGCCCCATTCAGTAATTGGAACTGAGCTTTATTGACAATTCTAGAACCTTATGTATTTTTCTCTTCTTTAGTTGTAACTTGTTCTTGGTTTCTTGTGGACAAGTAACAGTTTAAGTTTGGTGTTGTGATAAGTGGATATCTTATATGCTTTTTCATTGCATTTTCTTAGCATTTTATTATATATTACTTATATTTTATTAAGTTTTAGTATGTTTTAGTGCAAAATTCATCTTTGGGATGATACTTTGATTTTTTGTGTTTCTCCTACAATTTTAGGGGATTTTTGGGTGAAATTGGCAAATTTGGCAAAGCCTTGTTCAGAGACGAAGAAAGGATAGCAGATGCTGTCAAATCCTGACCTCCGTGCATTCCAACAAGCATATCTTGAGCTGAAGAGGCCCAGTTGACGCGTTCTCAACGGCATTGAAAAGCTAACTTCTAGAGCATTCAAGCAATATATAATAGTCTATACTTATCTTCCAGATCACTGCCCATAACTGGCGTTGAACGTCTATATTTGGAGTTCAACGCCCAAGAAGAACCAAGCCCAGCATTGAACACCCAAAGCTGGCATTCAACGCCACCAAGGGACCAAGGGAGTAGCACATTCACCCCCTAACTGGCGCTCAATGCCAGTTCTCCAAGTTGAATGCTAGGCTTGGATGAAGCACATGACCAAAGTGGGCCCAAAGTGGATTTTAGCACTCCTTAGCTTAGCTTCATTTATCTTTGTACTTTTTAATTTTAAATTAATATCTTTTAGGGTTAGCATCTCCTATTTAAAGAGGAGATCACTTAGATAAATAATTAACTTTCTACTATCAGACATCTAAGTTTTCTCTGTAAATTATGAGCAACTAAACCTCCTATGTTAAGGTTAGGAGCTCTGCTTGTCCTATGGATTAATATTATTACTTTTCTCCTTTAATATATATTTGATTTCATTCTATGATATATTGTCGTTCTTCATCTTAATGAATCTGGGGTGGAACGAGAGTATGACTCCTTATTCTACATGAGTTCTTGTAAGTCCTGACCCGGATAGTATTGAGCTACAGCTTGAGAATACATCACCTGAACCAATAACTTATCTGGGCTAATTAGGATATGTGATATAAAATCTCATTAGTTATGGGTAATGAGGTTCCTGTGGCGCTAAGGCTAGAATATTGAGCTTTATTCTCCGATTCGAAAGATCTGACCTTGTCTGTGACACTTTAAGTAGGATCAAGTGAGAGTGAATTGCATGAGCTTCATCTTCGTTCATATTAAAACACCATTGACAATGGCATTTGATATGGATTAGGGGAGATTAATTGACCATGACCAATGGCGTTAATCACTTACAGCTTTGCCATAGAATGAATCATTCATTGTTAAAATGGTTGGTAAGAAGTATTAATCTTGAAAGATAAAGCATCTTTAAAGCCTTAACTGATTTCTCATTATTATTTCTACGTGAATTATTTATTGTTTTCTTTATTATTTTGTTTTATGCGCCTACAACAACAACTACTATCTTTTTATTCGCCTGACTAAGATTTGCAAGATAACCACTGCTTGCTCAATCCAACAATCCTTGTGGGATCAACCCTCACTCACATGAGGTATTACTTGGATGACCTGGTGCACTTGCCAGTAAAGTTGTGCGAGTTTAATTTTGCGTACCAATAGTTCATCCAATAACACCCCATAAGGGAGAATGAAATTGATGTTACTCCTGATCCTAATGACGAGGGACATCAAGACCATAGCCCCCGGTTTTAGTCAGGGAAATGGCCATGCTATGCAAGAGATGCATTACTGCGTCCAAGAGTTGGAACGCCAACTCACAAAATGATCCCGATAATCAAAGTCGTACCACAAGAGGTCACTAGGATAATCGCAAAAGAAAAGCACCTGACTAAGGTCATAGGCGACACCAGGAGGATGATCGCCATTGGTCTCATTCACCCCAGAAGGACAAGATATCACAAACTAAATCACGTTCAACCTAGTCTAAAATGAGAAGAACTCCATTGAGGAGTGAAAGTCTTAAAAAGCAAAGGGACGTGCGTGAGTATGTTATAATGGGTCAGACCCTATTATGTCCTTCTGGTTCAATTGCCAAAGAACTTCGACAAACTAACATATATGAAGTATGAAGAGGTTATAAATCCCAGGAGCATACAGATGCTTTTGAAGGCAATGATGAATTTGGAAGGAGTAGGAGATGTTATTTGATGCAAAGCTTTCCCGGTAACATTATCAGGACTAGCTATGGTATGCTTTAACTTCTTACCTTCTGGATTGATCTTGTATTTTTATGACATTAAGTTGAACTTTCTTGCACAATTTACTACCAGGAGGACTCAGACTAAGCATTCTATTTTCTTACTTGGGTTAGAATAAAGGATCGGTGAATGTATCTGATATTACTTGGATCATTTCAATAAGACAATATTGGAAGTAAATACATATTCCAGAGGTTGTGTATTTGTGTCTTATAGTAGGATTATTAAAGGAGATTTCTTGTGGCACTTAACCTCTAAAAATGTGAACTCTGTGGAGAAAATCTATCAAATAGTTTTGCAATATATACAAGATGAAGATGTCACTAAGGTGGTGTCTACCAAAAGAAAAACTCCAACCCTATCACCTAATAAAGTCGGGAGTTCAAAACAACAAACAACTTCAAAATCTACGACTCCACGGATTGAAAAGTTTTTAACTTACACCCCTATGATTGCTTCTTTAACTAAGGTTTATCAACAAGTGTCACAGAGAAGGCATTCTTCCTAAAGTAACGCAGATTAGGCTTAGAACATCTTTCAACAAGTCTTAGTACTATGATTACCATAAGTCCTATGGTCATCATACTGAGAACTTTGTTGATTTCAAAGATGCATTGGAGTAAATAGTTCGAGATGAAAAGTTATCAGAGTTTGTATAGCATGTGAAGTTGTCTATGTGGCATAATGAAAATGATGATATACTTATATTTTTCAATGAATCAAATTAAGAGTTGAGACAACTAATATTTGAAAGATTACATTAATTTATTACTAAATTTTTTAAGGTTTTAATTTTATTAACAAAATTATTTGAACTTAACACGTTAAAAAATGAATAAAGCAATCAACACATTATTCATATTTGAATACAAGAAAGTAATGAATGTTTTGTGAAAGTACTAGCAATAGGTAGATTATTTTCATACATTTCCAATGTGGTAGCAGTGATGACACCCGGTGATGGCAGCGACGGTGTGGTGGTAGCGGTGGCGCAAAAATAGAGTTAAATTGGGGTTCAAAGAGGGGTTAGCATTTTTTATTTAAAATAAAGTAAAAATAAGGATGGAACTGGAAGAGGGATGAGGGCAACCTACCTGGAGAAGGGAAGAAAGACGCAGCCCTAGTGACAGAGGGAGTAGCAGCGATAGAGACAGGGGGAGCAGCTCTATTTTAAGTGACGAAATAGGATCAAGGCGAGTCCACATAGTTTTTGGAGGAGAATGGAGGTGGAGAGTGCTGGTAGAGGGTGGTCAGAGGAGCTGCTGGAGGTTAAAAAAGAAGAGAAAAGAGAGAAAGAGAGAAAAGAGCGGTGGAGAGAAAATGAGATTTTCAAAAGTTAGGGGGAGGGTCGCACGTTTTGAATTTAGAGCACCCGTACCATCAAATTTACTGGTGGATAAATCAGACGGTAACATTTTTAAGTTCGTCAAAGCGCAGCATTCCACTAAATGTGTTTATTAGCAGATGAATCATCTGCCAGCAAATTTTCACCTGGCATTCACGCCTATTCTTTTATTTTTCTCTTCAATAATTACCGGAAAATATACTGTCAAAAAATAAAATCCGCCGGTAATGCTTTGATCTGACAAATTTGACGCTTATGCCGCCAATAAGTCCAATGGTAAAGTCACCGCTAACATGTGATACTAAATTCGACGGTATTTAATGTTTTTATTATGTTGATTTTTTTTTATTTTATTCCAGTTCGTATAACCTTTTTACCTTCATCGATTATTTTCCACCAGGATGTCAAAGTTTTTCACAATATACCAAACTTCTAGAGTGCTTGATAAACCGCTACAATCAAAAAGTCTTTGATACATGTTGCGAAAATCCTCACCATTTGTATGTTAAGTCTCACTTCATTTAGAGATGCCGATACTAATAACTTGAAACAATCATAACTTCAAGTATTAACTCAAGAATTTAATATACTCACAATGTTCTCTACAAATTTTTGAATAAAGTTTCACCAAAAAAGAATCACACTCTAAGAAAATGTTGAAACAATTCCAACTTCAAAAATCAGGAAAGTTGTAAAATCTGGTCAAACCATAAATTAGTTAAAAAATAAATTAAATATGGGAGAAAGTAATTGGAAAATGTAACAATCATAATTTGACCATTTCGATATGATATTTGGACTCAGCAGATTTTTCTGAGTCGAAAAACATAGTTTTCTGCGTAAAAATGCGAACCGGAAATTTGACCGCCAGTACCGGCTGAGATCTTTCTGGTACTGCAGTTGAGAAAATTAATTTGTGAGTGAGAAATGTTAAAGAGTTACAATTTGTAATTGGCATGGTAAAATAATTAAAACGCACATTAAAACACTAATCTTAAAGGTTTTGACCCAAACCAAACAGGCCATATATATAAACCGGGCCCAAGTTGGGCCCAAACCCAATATATATAGCCTTCATTAAGGCCATTCAGCTCCAAAACACATTCTTTCCACCATTGTGCTTAAATGGAGAAGAGAGAATGAGATAGAAATCCCAAACTCCCAAATCATTCAAATCACCATAACTTTCTTTACGGAGTTCCAATCGACGAGCCATTTTTGGCCATATGTCTCCTTCATCGAGTTCTTCAAGTCTATCTAGGTATTGTGGTAAGAAATTTCGAAACTCATGCCCAATTTTCATTTTCCATTCAATTTCGAGTTTTGGCTTTGGCTTTAGGGGTGCTCTAGTATGAGCCATTGGTGAATTTTATCAACCAATTCTGTAGATTAAGGTAAGGAATTCTCAAACCTTTTTTATTTATGAGATTTTATAAATCCAAGGTTAAATTATGTATGAAATTGTGTGGATTATTGGGTACATTTTTGGAACTCAAAAATTGCTTGTGGAAGTGTTGGGTGGAGTTTGGAGTTGAGACTTGGTAAAATTTTACAAGTAGAGAGCTTGAATTTGACTTCCAAGAGGTATGCTTTTAGTTTCATTTAAGTACCATATAATGTATTATGAAATCCTAGGCTAGATGCGCTTAGGATTAGGTTTGGATTGTGTAATTGGTTGGTATTGATATGAATACTTGATATGGTATGGTAATTAATGATTGGGATGAGATTTGTGTGATTTTGCATATTTGGTGTGTTAAGAAATTTGTTGATTTGGATAATGATTATATGTTTGTGGATTAAGTATTGAATTGGTGAATTTGGGTTGGAGGCCGTGAATTTGGGCCGGAGGCCAGAAAAAAGGTAAGGACGGTAAGTGATGCTTGAATTGTGTGATAATGTGTGATAATTGAAAGGATTGAAAGGAATAGTGAAAAATGAGGTTCGAAATGTGGAATTAATGTATTTGTGTTGGAATGTATAGATGAAGTATGTTTGAACTTGGTTGAGTGTGAAAATGTGGATTAAGTTAGTTTGGGTCCTTTTTGTTGATTGAAAATGGTTGTGGCTTGTGAATCTTTAGAAAGTTGGTAAATTCTGTTATTTGGTAAAAATAGATTTTTTGCCAACTTCGACGGGCCATAAATCAGTCCTCAGAGTTGAAAAACTTTCAAAATTGAAATTTTATGAAAAATTAATTTATCGATCTTTCCAACGGTTCAAGAATGGTTGAAAAATGAATTTTGTACAAAAAGATATGAAGGTTTGAAAATTGGGTTCAAAAACTGAATTTTTCATTTAACAGCTTTTCGCAATTCTGCAACACCATGCGTACGCGGCGGTGCCACATGACGCGAACACTGGGCACTGCCCAGTGATCTTGCGTACGCGGACGTAGTACGTGACACGAAGGAAGGCTGCTGTTTTCAACTCTCACATATGTGAACAAGGACTCATGTACACGACACCCAAATTTTTAGCCTTGCGTACGCAAGCTAATGCATACATACACACAACCCCCAGAATTTGGAAAAGTGTGTTTTTCAGTCTTTTAATCATTCTTTTGGCCTTCTAAACCTTTATAAATCTCAATACGAGTCTAGAGCTGGTGGAATTGACAATGGAAGAGTTAGGGAAAAAACCAAATTAATTGAGTTAGTAAAATTGAGAGAAATGAATAAGATGTGAAGTGATATATGATGAATATGAATAAGATGATTGATGATGAGGATGAATGGATAATGATGGATGAATTTAATTGAGATTAAATATGAACTGAGATGAGATTGTGAAGAACTGAAGATTGATGGTTTAGAAGTTATAGTAAACTCTCGTTGTAAGTATAGTTACTAAACCAAGCAATCAACCTTTCTTACAAAAGTTTTGGTTGTCACAAGTAACAAACCCCTTTTAAATTGATAACCGGGTATTTAAACATCGGGTCGTCTTCTCAAAGAATTGCGGGGAGGTATATTCTTATTATTGGTTATGAGTTTTGTAAATTGGGGGTTTTGGAGCTTGGGCAATGAGCACAGATATATGACAAATAAAATAAATAAATAATTGTAAAATAAACTTTTGGCAAAGTATGAGAAATTAGAAGTCCAGACATAGTTATCCTTATCAATAATAATGAAAGTTGAATCTTAATTCCACTTAGTTAACTTTTACTAAAGCAAAAGAAAGTCAAGGGACTAATTAGTTTGATCTTCGAATCCTATTTATTTCCTAAGAAAAGGTTGGGATTATTGAAGTTCAGTTCAATTAGCAAAGATAACAATTATCAATTATGCTATTGAGTTTGATAACTCCTGAGTTACTGATTCCTTAACCAAGACCAAAAGAGGAAAAGTAAATTTGCTGGAATAAAAATGCCTTCAGATGGGAAGCAATAGTAACATAAATTAAAGAGAGCAATCATAAGTCTGAAATACCTCAAAATATATTAAATAGAAAATCAATCTAAACATAAAGAGTCATAAACAAAATTGAGAAAATAAACAAAAAGAACATTGAACCTGGGATTGAGAGTCACTCCTAAAACTAAGAGAAGTCCTAAATCCTAATCCTAAGAGAGAGGAGAGAACATCTCCCTCTAAAAAATACATCTAAAACTATGAAAAGTGAATTGTGAGAGCCTCCTTATGAATGGATGCATTCTCCCACTTTATAGTCTCTAATTTGTGTTTTCTGGGCCGCAAACTGGGTCAGAAACAGCCCAGAATTCGCTGGTCCTAAATTCAACCATGCTGGATTTCCGTCACTGCGACGCAGCCGCATGGATCACGCGGTCGCGTCACCTAGCGTCAAAGAAACTATAGCATATTATATATCAAATCGAAGCCCCGGACGTTAGCTTCCCAACGCAACTAGAACCGCGTCATTTGGACTTCTGTAGTTAAAGTTATAGCCGTTTGAGTGCGAAGAGGTCAGGCTAGACAGCTTAGCAATTTCTCAAACTTCTTGTATTCCTTCCACTTTTGCATGCTTCCTTTCCATCCTCCAAGCCATTCCTGCCCTATAATCTCTGAAAACACTTAACACACATATCAAGGCATCTAATGGTAATAAGAGAGGATTGATAATAAGCAAATATAAGATCAAAGAAGCATGTTTTCAATCAAAACACATAATTAGGAAGGAAATATAAAACCATGCAAATAGTATGAATAAGTGGGTAAAGAGTTAATAAAAACCACTCAATTGAGTACAAGATAAATCATAAAATAGTGGTTTATCAGATTGATAATGAGAATGATGATAATTATGAGATTGATGATGAGAATGATAATGATTATGAGATTGTTAGTGAACTTGATTCTGACTTTGATACACTTGCCTGGGTAGATGCAGTGGCATTGATCCACTTGCTTTGGATTTAGTTTGAATCTCCTGGGATAGATGCAATGGGTCGGCTCCACTTGCTCCAGGTTAAGATCCAAGATTTTGTTCACCCTGTGTCGTAAGTGTGGCCGGACACTTATACCTTTTCGGATGAGCTCTCCCATTGAATGATTATGATTTTGAGCTTGGGGATACGCGCTCGTAGGGACTGTCCAATGGTTAGCTACCAGGACATGTCAGGTTGGCTATATAACCGACAGATGATATTATCGGTCATAGGGCAAGCATACATCATTTGCATATGTTTGTCTTATTTGGGTTTGCTTACTTGTTTTGGATTGCCTAATTTGTGCATGCTATGTTATCTGAATATGCTACTTGCTTTACTTGTACCTACTTGTGTATTATTTGTCTGTATTACTTGTGTTTGTACAACTGAGAGGTCCCTCACACTGGTGTTGGTTGACGCTGAGGGTTGGTGCTGATTTCTGATTATGATTCTGTTTTGTTGGAGAATTGAGAAAGGCTGAGAATTATTGACTTAGACTTAGAATCCTTTTACGTTAGTTGCCTAATTTTGGATTAGAAATAATATTGGATGGATCATGATGAGATAAGAAGCTTAAGATTGTTTAGTGAGTTTGTGTTGCCTTATACAGTATCTATTTGACACTTTTACAGTACTGAGAACCCATGGATCGGGGGTTCTCATTCCATATATATCTCTTATTTTTCATATGCAGGTCCAGGTGCTCAGCAATGAGCTATGGTTCATTTGAGAGATGGTGAAGATCTTTGGATTCTCTGCTTTATTTTGTTTAGATTTCTCTCTATACTCCTTTTGAAAAACTTATAATATTTATCTATTTTATTTGAAACTTGCCTATAGAGGCCTTATGTATATTTTGGGAGAGATAGGACTTAATATTGTCAAACTGATTTTTATCCTGTAACCCTAGCCAGCCTAAACTTTGCAGGTCGCGACTAGTGGCTATTTTCTTATGTTATATATATCTATCTGTTATCTATCTCTTAATCTCCTCTACGCCTTGTCCGTATATCGTTTTCGGCTTCACGGTTTCTTATTCTATTATTCTTTATTATTTTACTTTATATATGTAACACCTAACTATCAAAGCTTACGCTTCCAGCTGCGCGACTCTGATAGCTGCAGTGTTACGACGACCTTGAAAGTATTTAATACTAAAATATGAGCCTGTTTAAAACTTTAAACCGTATGACCGCCCCAAGAATACTTTTTGTTAGATAACATACATCGAGACATACAATACAACTTACAAAACTCAC
>NC_029791.2:47863568-47884990 GCF_000816755.2 Arachis ipaensis | reverse complement strand
AAACAACAAAACAACACAGAAATAATGTCTATCAGAAAAGAAATAAGCTCTTTCGAACTTCGTCGTCTGTAACCTGAAAAAGAAAAGACCTGTAGGGGAGTGAGAACATCATCCTCGAAAGGGTTCTCACTATAGGGCTACAAAATTACTATAATAGGATACGCGAGATAAAATCGTTACAGTGATTAATAACCGCCTTATGCATCTTTTCAAAAACAAAGGCTTACTATATAAAAAAAATATGAAATCTTTTCTAAAAAAGAAAACTATTCATTTTCTAAAAATTCAAAAGTCTTTCAAAAGGTTTATCTATGATGAACCAGATTAGCTTTTTCATACTTTTCTAAACCAGAAACACAAAACCAAAACCAACCATCGGCCCATCTCATAATCAACCACGGCCCTAGACCCAAACAATCCAAACAGCAGCCAATCTACCACAATCCAACAGAGTTTCATTCGCAAACACAAGTAGGAGGCTCAATCACAAACAAGTAGTTACATCAAGTAGAGCATTTAGCAGTTAAACACAATTAATCACATAGGCAAACCAAGTATAATATGCACACCTAAATAATGTCACATAGATGCAAATGATGAATGCCTGTCCTAGTGACTGATGAGTCTCATCTGTCGGTTATAAAGCCAACCCAACAAGTTCTGGTAGCTAACCATTGGACTGTCCCTCTGTCGTGCATCCCCAACTCGAGTTATTCACAATCATAATCATAATTCACATCCAACACCCTCACTGGTGTATATTCATAGGGGTGAGCTCATCCGAAACTTTCACAGTGTCCGGCCACACTTACGATATAGGTCAGCAGAGTATCAAGTCTCCACCTAGAGCACGTGGTGGCTAGCCACTGCTTTCAACCAGGGAAACTCATATCTCAGATAGGTGAAGTGCAACAATCACAATATCAATAACTCAGCATATATGCATTTATTCCCAGCCATAAATCAACATTCATCTCAGCCATCCGGCTTAAATTCATAATTCATAGTCAGCCATGATTCATTATCATATACAGCCATTCCGGCTCATAACATAATAGCACTTCCACCATCCAACATCATAAAACTCATAAAATTATCATTCAGGCCATAAATCACTTTTCTCAAATCACTTTTCTTTGAAATCGAATTCAATTCATCCCGGTATTAACTTTAAAAATCCACATTTCTCAAATCACTTATAGCTTATAAGCCATCTTTCTCAAAAGAAATTTCCTCTTTCAAAAGTCATATCTCCACAACATCCTTCTAAAACTTCCAAACGATTCAGCAACTAGGGCAAATCAAAATCTCTTTTGAAAGACCCAAAAATCAGTCATCCAAAAACAGAATTTAGTAATAGATATTTCTCAGCAGAGTCTCAAGACTTTAAGGAAGGACAACCTATCTCAATTTCTTAAAAATTTATTGAAACTCTTAAAATCATAGATTCTTGGTTTAAGTAAATAGAAACAGAATTTATTATAAAATCGAATCATATAAAGTCACAAGTCCCAACCCAATCCAAAACCAATTCACTTGAGACGGAGCCAATCCATTTAAATCAAAACCACTTTCAGGTTCCTTCTTAAAACCGATTCTCTTACTTCTTCCAAAATGTCACAAACGCAATTATTCCATCAAAAGTCCAATTTCCTTTAAAATCACTAAAAGCTCCTCTGAACGAAATCCTTAAGCCTAACTAAAAGTATAGGCCATTTTTATATTAAAAATCAATATTAGAACATAATACTTTCCTTCAGTGATTTAAAATGGTAAAATAATTTCTTTCTAAATAAATCGAACTCAAGACATATAGCTTACTTAAATAAATTAAACTCGAAAACATAACTATTTTCTTAATAAGTCAAATAATATAATTTCTCAAATCCAAACCTTTCTAAATAACTTTTCAACAAAGTCTAAGATTTTTACAGAAATTTCGGCAGCACCTCTCCTAAAACTTGGACTTTGCCACCCTTTCCGGGTCCCAACCAAATTATTCCACAACCCCTTCCACGGGTTTAAAACCAAATCAGTTTCAAATCAAACTAATTCCGAAAATTCATATCATTATCATCTTTCAAGAAAACAATTTCAAACTCAATTCATTTCCAACAGATTAAACTTGATTTCAACAACTTTTAAGAAACACTTTAAAGAAGCACTTCAAAAATAGCCTGTTTCACAAAACCGAATAATAATCCAGTCACACAAGCATTCATATTTATCCAAGACAACCAACATTACATAAGACTTATACAATCACTCAAGGATACATTTTTACCACATAATATCCATATATAATAATTCCAATTTATAAAATATGCTTTTCTAAAAAGACCCCTACCTCAATACGCAAAACTATAGCCCAAACGCCTCACAGAGTTCCTTTTGCCTCAACCCAAATTGATGGTAACCAAAACCTCGGCTCCACTCGCTCTCTCAAAAGCAGGAACAGCTTCAAACCACAGCTCCAGTTACTTTTGCAACAGCATATGAAGCCTTAAATCGCAATATGCGGCCCCGATAACTAAATCCTAAACATTAACAACGCGAAAACCTTAATAATACATAACTAAAATCTAACGCGAGGGTTCCAAGACAGAGAGGTACTTACTGTAATGACAAAACAAAACAACCAAAACTCCGAATTGACCCGACAGCAATTGTGACATCAGTTCTTGATAAACCCCGATTTCGTGGTTTATCTTGTAGTTATTTTGGAGGATTTTATCACCTTTTCCCACATTTATTCAATGAAATAGCATGATTTTGTAATTCTCCCTTGAATTGTGCTTAAGTGTAAAAACATGCTTTTTAGGCCCTTAAATTGGTGATTTTAATTCACTTTAATTCCATTTGATGCCTTGATGTGTTTGTTGAGTGATTTCAGGCAAGTATTAGATGGAAGAAATGAGGAGAAAAGCATGCAAAAGGGATAATGCATGAAGAAACAAAGATTGGGAGTGCATCAATGGACGTGCACGCACAGAAGTGGTTTCGCATAGAGACGCGCAAGCGTACATGCCGCGTCTGCGCGGATGAAGAATTTGCCAATCGACGCGCACGCGCACACGGCGCGCACGTGCCGATACTCTCACGTGGCCCACTTAAAGGCAAAACGCTGGGGCAATTTCTGAGCTGCCCAGGCCCAAATCCAACTTGTTTCTGAGTGTATTTCATGCAGAATTGAAGTCCAAGCAAAGGAGGAGTAATTAGTTTAGCCAACATGAACCTTTAGTTAGTTTTCTAGAGAGAGAAGTAAGATTAGGTTTAGTTCTTAGATCTAGGTTTAATTCATGCTTTGATTTACTTTTCTTTTGTAATTTCTTCTTCTTCTACATCTCCTCTCTTTAGTTTAGCATTTAATTCTTGTAATTCTCTACTTTTATGTTGATGCACCTTTGTTCTTCCATTTTTCTTTAATGCAATTTATGACTCATGTTCCTTTATTGTTCATTTGATTTGTTATTATTTAATTCCTTGCAATTGAGTAGTGTAAATTTACTTTCCTTGCAATTTTACTATTTTCCTTTTATGCCTTCCAAGTGTTTGATAAAATGCTTGGTTGGATTTTAGAGTAGAATTTTATGCTCTTGGCTTGGGAAGGTAACTTAGAAACTCTTGAGTTACTAATATCCAAGTGATTGACAATTGGGAGCCGTTAACGCTATATCTCACTAATTGATTTGGTGGAGAACTAGGACTTATGGACTTGGATTGACATAGCTCATTTGACTTTCCTTTATTAGTTAGTGAATGACTTAATGGGGTTGATCCTTGCCAATTCTCATGTTGTGGTTAGTGATAAGGATAGAGATCCTTGACCACCAACCCTTGCCAAGGCCTTTTTGTCATTTGATTTCCTTTAGCATTTACTTTTTATGTGTCTCATCCAAAAACCCCAAAACATACTTCATAACCAATAACAAGGCACTCTATTACAATTCCTAGGGAGAACGACCCGAGGTTTCAATACTTCGGTTTATAGATTTTAGGGGTTTGTACTTGTGACAAACAAATTTTTGTATGAAAGGATTATTGTTGGTTTAGAAGCTATACTTTACAACGAGATTTCAATTGTGAAATTCTATACCATCAAAAGTCCTCTCATCAGTTCTCTCAGAGCAAGAACAACAAACGACCTCAGCATCAATTATGCCTTTTTCGAACAATAAATATATGTGAATATTGTGAATATGTTTGTCTTTTGCTTGCTTATTAGTTGTTGTTAGCGTTAAGACTTAGTTAGTTTGCTTTTGCTTCCACTATGAATTCTCACCATTTTAGCTATGAGTTTGGGTCTAATTGTGTTGTAGGAGATGTGAATTTCAATGACCACATGTATCAAGGATGGAACCAACAAAGATGGGAGGAGCCTCAAGGAATTGATCACTCCTATTGGCAACAACCTCCGGATACTCATAGGTACAATCATCATCCTAATGCATGTCACTTCAATGGCTATGGTGTAACTCTTTGTGAAAATCAATAACCACCATCATATGCCTATGAATCTTATCCTCAACATGAACCTCAACCATACCCACAAGCCTTTCCATACCAAGCACCGTCCTATGATCCATATCCACCATATGACCAATCACCCATACCATATCCTTGCGACCATTATGATCATGAATCTTTAGAACCACCACAACCCTACCATGATTCCTACCAAGAACCACCTCAATGCATACAATCTCCATACCCTTGCCAAGTAGAACTACCTTCCTACTCTGAACCTTTTTTCCAAAATGATGAACCCTCTTATCCACTCCAAGCTCCAATAGGTGATTCTCTCACCTTGCTACTTCAGGGACAAGCGGATATGCAAAGGAACACCCTAGAGTTTGTGACCAACTTGACCAAGGTAGTGCATACTTTAGCCTACCAATGCTTGAACACTCAAGGTGCTTCCGTGACCACGTCTGAAAGACCAAAAGAAGAGCAAAGCATGAAGAAGAGATTGGAAAATTCGGTGGGGAAAGAGGAGTTGTGTTTTAGGTTGAAACAATTGGAGGAACCTACAATTATTGAAGAAAAGGAAGACATGGTTGAACATTTAGGAGATGTGGAACCACCATGGGAGTCTCAACCGCCTCCAGAACATATCAAGATTGAAGAATATGAAGAGGTTGATCAAGAGATGGAGTCAATCATCAATGAATTCCTATTAAAAGTTGAACCCTCTCCTATTAGGTGTGAAATTAACATTATTGAAGACAACTCCAAACCAAGGAATATTGATATCCTTGTTGAAGAAGTTGACAAGCAAGAAGGAATTGAAAGGAGTTGTCAAGAGGTGGAAATAACTAAGGAAGAGCCCAAAGAAATAGACCTCGCATTGTCTAAGTGTGGGGAAATCTCCCTCCCCAAATCACCATCCAACACAACATTCAAATGGGTAAAATTCTTACCCTTAATCTTCACTTTCTCACTTGAATATGGGTTGATTGAGACGGATAGGCAACTTAGAGCCCTTTGCGGAGTCAATAGTAAAAGGGAGTTGTGTTGTGGTCGGAATTTCGGTATTGGGCTCATTAGGGTCAAAGCTTTAAGGCATAGGGACCGTGATTGGAGGAATGCAAACTTGTGTGGGTCTAGGAAGAGAACTTGGCTTGCTAAAGAGAACTTTATGTGTCAACCACCCGGAAGGAAGACCCACGACAATCAACTTGAAGACGGGTGCGAAAATAAGATATGGGATCCCGGATCATACTTTGAAGACCAACTGTGGGACCTCATATCTTTGGTAGAACTTCACCCAAGTTTGGTCAAGATGGTTAGAATTTCTGTCAACCATTTGAGGAGCAAAAATCCTTGGAGATTCAAGGATGAGTACAAACACAAGCCACCATGACAAAGAGCTTCCCAAAATGTCCAACTTAAGGACTTAAACTAAAAGTGCTAGGTGGGAGACACCCCACCATGGTAAACTCTTTCTATTCCCTCTTTTAGTTTGATTAATAAGTGATTTGAGTTGCCATTGTAGGTAGTTTCCTCTTCATATAGTTGCTTTAATAATTTGGTTGCTAGTTGCTTATGATGCAAGTTTTCCGTGCTTGTATTTGAAAACCCTTCAAAAAAAATCAAAATATTTTTGTGAATCTGCATTTTTTGTTGGTTTTGAGTTGTAGGTAGTGTTAGGAAGATTTTTAGCTATTTTTGGTGCTTCTGAAAAAAAAAAAAAGAGGGCAGGGACGCGTACACACGCTGTGCGCATACGCGTCGATTGTTGGACGAAGCCCCATACATAATTCCAGAGAGTTGGGCCAACGTCATGCAAACATTGGGCTTGAGGAACAAGGGAATGCACACGTACGTGTACATGACGCGTACGCGTCGATGCGCTAACACAGTTCCCATACATATGACCCGAGAGTTGTGCTAACTCCGGGACAACACTATGCATCCAGCCCAATTTTTAACCACGTAGATGCATATCATACGTGTATGCGTCCACTCTCTCTTCGCCAATCCACGTGGACACGCACAGTACGCGCACGCGTGGATTCAAAATGTCTTAACCCCAGGGACGCGAGCCCTAGCGCAGTCGCGTCCATCACACTTTTCTCCTCCAACGTTCCCTCTCCCTCTTCTTCTTCTCAACCATCAATCATCAACTGACCACCGCCCGGCAAGGTCATCGCCGCCGCCGCCGCACCATCTCCTCCCTCTCTTTTTACTTCTCTTCCCTCTTCTCAATTCCCTCTCTCACCACCTTTCTCTCTCTGCTCTCCGTCCGATGACCCACCACCGGCGAGCAACCCATCAACCATCACCCTCTGCCGCCCTCACCATAACCCTCTCTCTATTCTTCACTCATTCCACCCCTCTCCCTTACTGAACCTCTGACCTGTAGTCGCGCATCTACTCTGCTCGTCTGCCTGCACCACTTTCTGCACTCGGCCGCGAGCCACCATTTCTGGGTGGCGCTGTTGTCTTCTTTCCCATCCATTTTCCCAATCCCTCATTCTGTCTCTGCTACCATTCCCGATTCTCCATTCTCCCTTACCCTCTGTTTTATTCCTTTACTGCCTCTTATTAATTTTGTTTGTTAATTTTAGTTAGATTAGCATTTAATTCTATTTGTTAGGATAGATAGAAATGTATGCTGTTAGGTAGCTAGGTTGTGGTTAGAAGACTATAGGCCTGATAATTGCTCCGTTCTTGATTATCCAACATGGCTGAATGCTAATTGCTTGCTTTCTAAGTATAATTGGTGTGACACTCTGTGAAATCATCTTACTACTATGCTACTTTTACCTGCTGCTTTGCTGAACTTTGGTTGTGTGATTGCGCTTAACATTCCTTGAGCATATGCATTCCCTGCTTGCAATTGTGTTTAACATATTTTGGATTCATGTGACATTGCTTTTGCTGCTCTTGTTATCCGGGAACACTCGAATTACTGCCTGGAATGCTGCCCAAATTTCTAGAAATGGTTTTGTTTTTAAACTTGCTACCTAGAATTGAACCTGCCACTTTAGACATTGAAGATTTACTTGACTTGCACCAAGTTCAATTCTTGGGTTACTTTGGTTGGCAATTCCGTGTTTATTTTGTTTCCCACTTATCTGTATCATACTTGGTGACCATGGGCATTACTGATGAACCGCCTTTCTATTATATGCTCTTTATGCAAACTCATATTTCATCATCAATGACTGCATCATCCTCATGATTGTGGGCATGCTTGTTCTTTATATACTTCTTTGAGCTTCTCTTGGTCAAGCCCCATAATTGTCATGCCACTAATATATGACTTAGTTTTCTAACTTTTGACCTTGTTAACCTTTTAACTCTCTTTTTAGTTTTCTCACTAACACTTACATTCTTTTGGGCATGATGACTATGGTTGCTTAACAAACAAGCATCCTGTTCTCATTGTATGATTTCTTGGTTGTAATTTGATTTGAATTCTGTATTTTTTTTGCTTGCCCTCCAAGTTTTCATTCTTTTTGCCTCACTTCATGAATCTGTCAATCCTCTTGCCTTTTTTATATGCTTAATGCCTTGCCTTGTTTTCCTCTACTTAGATTAATTGTTTATATCCTGTACCTCTATTTTTCAGGATGGCTGATCGAGGAAAAGCCAAGGTTACTTCAAGAAAGGGCAAGAAACCTCAGCCCTCCACTCTTTCTCCTTACCACGACTATGCCAAGAACCCTCTTAATGAGGAAGACAAAGCTAACCAGCAGCTGCCGCCTACAGAGGCGTATATGTTCCCTAACTTATACTACGAGCTCCGCTTCCCGACATACCGGAAGAAGAATCTGAATGTAGAGAAGAAACTGGCCCTCCCAACTGACGTGAGGCGAGCCATTCAGACACGTATTCAGGGGATGGGCCTAGGGTTTATTGATAGAGAGCTAGGCAAGGTGAACTCATCATGGGTGAAGGAATTTTACTGTAACTTCTTTAGATACACCCTTGATTCAGTATACCTGCGAGGCGGTCAGATATTGGTTACGGAGGCGGCTATTGAGGATAGACTCCGCTGTCTGCCTAGGATCGGTACTACAGATGCCATTGAGCAGGCAAAAGTGGCTATACATTGTATGACCTTTGATTATGATGCTTTGAGGGATGTTATTACCATCCCGGATGCCCCTTGGGTGATGGACGCTAACAATAAGAAGCCCAAGGGGATGCTGTTTACTTATCTTTTGAGGGAGGCCAGGACGTGACAACAGATCTTTGCCTATTACGTCATGCCGACCACCCACTTTACTGAAATTCCGGTGGACATGCTCGTCCTAATCGAATGTGTTATGGAGGGGAAGGAGGTCTACTTCCCCCGGTTGATCAGGAGATACATGTGGCGAGCACATGTCCGTGGCATACTTCCATTTCCCACTTTGGTCACCGAGATGATTCAGCTGGCCGACACCCCATGGGAAGCAGATGATGAGACACCACCCCCCGACCACGAAAAGGAGGAAGTGATTCCGTGGGGGACATGGGTGCATGAGAAACTCCCATCCCGGTGCCGCTCTAGAGCTAGAGCAACAGCGACACCTGGCGCTTCCTCTTCCACAGCCGCAGTAGGTCCATCAGCACCAGCAACACCGATCCCACCACCAGCACCCCAGCCGACCTATCTGTTAGTACAGCGTCTGTTCCGCTTCATGGAATGCAGTGAGCACCGCATCATGCGACGTCTCGACAGAGTATATCAGATGTTTGTCGCACTGGGAGTCGAGTTATCCCCTATTGCCGATTCTTCTTCTTCTTCAGAGGAGGAGCATGCGGCGGAGCAGACTCAGCAGGAGGCACCACCACAGGCACAGGCTACCCCGGAGGCGCAGCCGCCCCCAGAGGAGCCATAGCCTCAGCCCCAGTAGCCAGATATGAAAGTTGACCCTCACCATGAGCCCGAGCAGTAGCATCGAGGACGATGCTCCATTCTAAGTGTGGGGGGGTCACCGTCATCGCCATCGGTAGAGGTGCCATTTTGGGTGATGAGTTCGGACATTTATCACTTATTTTGTTATTTTTAGTACTTTGCACTTTATTTTTACTGCACTTTTGGATTATTATATATTTGTTATTTTGATACTTTTATTTTAGTTGTTGCATTTTGCACCTTAGTTGGTAGATATTTCATGCTTTTAGTTAGAGTTGCTTTAGGTAGTTGTTTTGGTCTTTGGTTGTGATTTGAAAATTGTGGATTATTAAAGCTTGGTTTACCCTTTTTACATAAGAAATTTGAAAAAAGAAGGGATAAACTAAGGAAATTTTAAAATTTCTAAATCACAACATTGCATTTAAGATAAGCTTAGTCAAAACAATGAAACTTCCCAAAGAATTTATCTATAGGGCACCACCCCAATTGATTGGAAATTTTTGTGGAACTTGCTTGAATCATTTATATTTTGTGAAGCATGTTTGAGCTAAGAACACAAGCTTGTGAGATTTAACCATAATGATGTGGTTACATTTTATAACCACTTACTTTTCTTCTTGTGTGAATTGTTCTCTTTCTATGATTGTGATCCTTGATTTGTTTAATTCTATATGTCCATTATTCCTTGTATTCATGTATTTATATAATTGAGGCCATTGTTTCATTAGCTCACTTATCCAAATAGCCTACCTTTTACTTTCCATTGTTAGCCAATTTTGAGCTTATGCTTAACCCAATTGTTCTTTATTTTAGCACATTACAAGCCTAAAGCAAAAAATAATAAATGTTCCTCGTTTGGATCTTTGATTGGCTTAGGCTAGTGAGAGTGCTTATTATTCAAGTTTGGAGAGAATTGGGAATATTGGTGGGGATAGAAGGGTGCTTTGTATTTTTATATTTGGGAATTGGGTACATGTTCATGTATTAATCAAATGTTAACCCTTGTGCATTGATGCTCTTGGAAAGAAAGAAAAATGAGAAAAACAAAAGAAAAAAAGGAAAAAAATATATGGAAAAAATATATATATATAGAAAAAGAAAGAAGGAAAAGAAAGAAATAAAAAGGGGACAAAATGCCCCAAAGTGAAGTTCAATAAGGATCAATGCATAAGTGTTGTGAAATAAAAAGAAAATGCATGAGTATGTGAAAAAAAGTGAAGAATGGGTAGTCAGGTTAGAACTTAATTGTATAGGTTATCATAGGTTAGGTGGGAAAGTCTAAGCTAATCAAAGATTCAAATGTTAGTCCACTTAACCATATATGACCCTACCTTGACCCTAACCCTATTACAACTTTTGAGAAAGACCTCATGATAATTGTATGCATGCATTGAATAATTGTTGATTGTTAAATGAAGAACAAATCTTGGAAAGCATGATTAGGGGGGAATTGAATGAATCAACCCCTAAACACTTGAGTGACTAGAGCAGATACATATCCGGTGAGAGGTCGATTGCTCAATCACATGTTTTCACCATAATCATTCTTATTCATGCAAGTTTGTAAATCATTTTTGATAATTCAATACAATTGTGGGTTGGATTTGATTCCTATTCCTTTAGTCCTTGTGCTTGCATATATCTCTTGGAAGTTGATTTGTTTTGACCAAGCATTTGCATTCATGTAGGTAGTTGTATTTAGGTAGTTTGCATGTAGCTTAGTTCCATTGAATAAATGTCATACCACTTACTTCATTCTTGGTTTAGCATGAGGACATGCTAAGGTTCAAGTGTGGGGAGGTTGATAAACCCCGTTTTTAAGGTTTATCATGTGTTGAATTTAGAGTATTTTATCAATATTTTCTCACATTTATTCAATGAAATAGCGTGTTTTTGTGATTCTCCCTTAATTTGTTCTTAGATGTGAAAACATGCTTTTTAGACCTTGAATTAGCTAATTTTGATTCACCTTTGATTCCACTAGATGCCTTGATTGGTTTGTTAAGTGATTTCAGGTTGAAAAGGCTAGGAATGGATCAAAGGAGTGAAGAGAAAAGCATGCAAAGTGGAGAACACATGGAAAAGCCAAAGAATTGGATGAGCTTATGGACGCGCACGCGCAATGTACGCGCACGTGCGGATCGCAAAACTTCAAGGGACGCGCACGCGTGCTGTACGCGTATGTGTCGATGCCCGCACGTGATTTTTAAGTGAAAATGTGTCTAGCAAATTTTGAGAAGCTGTGGGACCCAATCTAAACCAACTTTGGTGCCAAAACACTTAAAAGGACCAAGGATTGAAGAGCAAAGGGGGAGTTCCATGACTTGACATATAGTTTTAGTTTAGTGAATGCTTTTGGTTAGTTTTAGAGAGAGAAGCTCTCACTTCTCTCTAGGATTAGGATTAGGTTTAGGATAACAAGCTTAGATCTAGGTTTTAATTCATGCTTTCATCTACTTCTACCTTTCAATTCTTTGTTGTTACATCTTGTTCTTCTATTCTTTTGTTGTAATTTCTTCCATTTTGTTTCTATACTTCGTTGTTGATCTACTCTTGCTTCTTCCATTTTATTTCAATTCAATTTGAGGTAATTCATGTCAATAAAGTTCTTTTTTATTGTTGTTGTTAATTCCTTGCAATAATTGTTGTTAAATTCCACTCTTGTTGCCAATTTACTATGCTTTTCTTTTGTACCTTCTAAGTGTTTGTCAAAATACTTGAGAGGGTGTTAGAGTAGAACTTTATGTTCTTGGCTTGGGAAGATAACTTAAGAATTCTTGAGTTACTAATGTCCAAGTGATTGATAGTTGGTAGCCATTGACTCTAGCTCTCATTAATTCAATTAGTGAATAACTAGGACTTATAGACTTGGATTGATATGGCTCACTTGACTTTCCTCTACTTGTTAGAAGATGACTTAGTGGGATTAATCCTTGCAATTATCATATTGTGGTTAGTGATAAGGATAGAGATCCTTGACCACCAAACCTTGCCAAGATCTTTTTGTCATTTGATTTCCATTGCCATTTATTTTTCTTGCTTCTCATCCAAAACCCCAAAAAATACATGTCCATAGCCAATAACAAGAAAACTATCCTGCAATTTCTTTGAGAGACGACCTGAGGTTTAAATACTTCGGTTATTAGAATAATTAAGGGTTTGTACTTGTGACAAACAAAATTTTTGTATGAAAGGATTAGAGTTGGTTTAGAAACTATATTGCAACGAGATTTCATTTGAGAATTCTAAACCGTCAAAAATCCATTTTCATCAAGCGACTAAAATAGTAATCCATAATCCTATAATTAAGCCAGGAAGAAAACAGAGGAACAAAAATGAAAATAGAGCACGGTTTAAAGCGTTACAGTTCTAGGAATAAGAGAATCAGAACCAGAACAAGAAGACTGATGCTGTCTCCGACTCGGATACAAAAGGATAATGAAGTTGAAGTGAATAACAAAATTGATTATATAATACGATACAAAGTTTTAGAATTTCTAGTATAATTGACAAATTTTTAGTTTCAAAATAAATTTTTACTTTATTTTTTATCTTTTATTTGATTTTTTTATACTTTTTCTTGATTTTCTTAATTAATTGTGATTATAATAATTCATCACAAATTTGTATTTTGTAAAAAAAATTTATCAATCATAAAATACAGAAGACTTAACCAAAAAATTTTAAAAATATTGATTAATCACAAAATAAAAAAAGTATGAATTATGCTTTAATTATGTTGTAAAATACAAATTGAGGCTATTTAAAATTAATTTTTTACCGTTAATGTTAACTTAAATTATAATAAGATAAAAAGAAAAATTTGTATATAATAATTTAATTTAAAGGAAATAAGAAAGAAAGAGAGAAACCGAGTGAGAGAGAGAGCGTGAACTTTATGGAAACATAAATTTTTTGGTTTCCATTTTTTTAGATCTGTAACTCTAATAAAAAATATAATTCGATAAAATATTTGTATTTTTTTTTTATGTGTTGGTGTCACTTTTGTTTGGCAGAAGTTGATGGTGAGATAGCTCCTCTTTCCTTTAATTTTAGCCAATTAAAGTTCTAGGAGGCACAAATGATTTTTGACATTTTTTTCTTCAGCAACTCGGTCAAAAAGCTTCTTCAAAATTTCCGTTGTTGTGATTTATGCACAGAGGTAGAGTTTTAGTAACTTTATAATAATTAAATGCGAATTTGATAAGTGAATGTTGATTTAGTTGATTATTGTTTGAGTTTGAATGAGTTTATGTTGAATTATTGTTGTTACTTGCAGTGACAGATCCAGAAAATTTTGGTAATGAGAACAAAATTTATTAAAATTAAAAGACTAAAATAGTAATTTAAATAATAATATATAATTTAAAATTCTATTGTTTTAGGTTTTATATTTTTAAAAAATTAAGTAATTTTTTTCTTAACACTACCATCAAAATTTCTCTCTTTCTATATATATTACTAAATAATTATTTAGAAATTCACTTCCCAACACAATTAGAAGCAGACTCTTATTGATATTTATATATAGTTAGAAAATTTCTTTCAATTAATACAGTTGTTACGCAAAAATTAAAGCTAATTTCAAAAGAAGATAAATAATATTCTTTGAGTTGATTTCTAAGAAAGAACACTAATTTCGTTTAAATCTGAGAATTGATCATTCTAACGAATATCTAATATGAAATTTTTAAATTGACGATTAAATACTAAAAGTTGAGTAAAAAATTATTGTGGGGTCAAATTTAATAATCTAATGGGGGCAAATAAATATTATTATCATGTACTACTTAAAAAAATTCTAAATTGTAGTGGGGGCACTTGCCCCCACAATACCACACTTGGAATTGTCCCTGGTTGCTTGTGATTTGTTGGTTCATCTATGTATGAACGGCCAGTTGGGGTATTTTGGTGAATTTTGGGTTGGAATATTGTTGATAATAAAGTATAAATTTAGTGAGATTTGATGGTCGAGAGATTAAATTAAAAGTTACGAAGAATCGGTAATCGAGAAACTCGAGAACGAATTAAAATATAAGTAATATTTTGAAAAGAAATGGCTAAGGGTTTCGGTTTTGATATAAGAGAAAGATTAGTAATTAAATTATATTTTTGAAAGGGTAAAAATGGATATTTTGTAAAAGATTAGGGTTATTTTTATAAATATGAAAATAAGTGAGGGTTCAAATATAATTTTATAAAATATTGAAGTTAAAAATAGAATATTAAAAAGTTCATAATTTAAAAAGTAATTAATAAAAGTTTAAAATAAGGTTTTATAAACTAAGTTTTAAGAAAAGATATATATTATTTATTTATCATTTAAATTATTCTATTTTTATTATTATTAACATTTTATTACAAATATTAACTAGTAGAAATATTATTAATATTATTATAAGTTAGAGAAAAGCAAGCAAGTAGAGTAATCTTAAAAATTTTAGAAAACGCATACTTAATTAAAGTATTTTATAATTCTTTTCCATAGGACACTTAGGGAAAGGTGAGAGAATAATGCGAAGATAAACTATATTGTGAAATGATAAGAAAGAAAAGAAAGAATGAAAGAACGAAAAAAAATGAGATAAGTAAAGATATGGTGGTGAGCCCACTGAGATTCGCTTTCCAAAGATACATCGGCCACTCCAAGGGATGGTCGCACCTGTAAGACAGAAGTTGCTTACAGAGATTATCAATACATACATTGGTTAGAGAGAGCCTCACCTGTAAGACAAAGGTTGCTTACAGAGGTTATGTTTGCATACATCGACTCAAGAGACTCGCACCTGTAAGATAGAGGTTGCTTACAGAGGTTATGACACTGGAAGCCAAACTCAGATAAAGTTTGTTGACTTAACTAAAAATATAATTCAATAAATAATAGAGAACAAAAGAATTAAAGGAATGAAAGAATGTATTAATTAAAGGATCTCTACCGCAGTAGAGTAGAGAGCAAAGATTGAAAAGAAATTGACTGCTGTTTGGGCCTTAGTGTCAAGTGTCTAGTGGGTTTGGGCCTTAGTGTCAAGTGTCTAGTGGGGGTGGCGATGCGTAACGCTCACTTGATACTATAAGGACGGCTCAGTGAGGACGGCGATACGTAACGCTCACTGGAGATCGGAAGGAAGGTTTTTCCATGAGGACGGCGATGCGTAACGCTCATGGGAGGGACGTTGGCTGAGATAAGGATGGTGGTATGAAACGCTTATCTCAGGACCAGTGTCGGGAATTGGGCAACAAACCGATACATGAGCTCATGCCCTGTATAGGACTATACATGCATCATACTTATTTGCGCATATTTGTTGTGATTATATTTTCATGATTGTGTGTGCTTGTGATTGGATTCTTTCTTCTGAAATTGCTCTCTGATTTACATTTGTCTTGCATTGTTTGTGCCTATGATTGATTCTGTTTTATAATTGAGTTTTGATGGTGATTCGTGTTGAATTGGGTCGTAGACCGAGTTTATTTGATTTGAACCAAAGGCCGTAATTGGAAGGACCAACGGTAGGCTTTGGTTAAAATGGTTTCTTAATAAGCGGTGAAATATATGAAATGTCAATTTGCTTGAAATTTTTATAAGGAAAATACGAGTTTTAAATTTGGATAACGAACTTAACTAACTACCCCGACCCTACTAAGAACTCCCCAATTCTTACCCCCTATTTTCCACCCCTTTCAGCTACAGGTGTGAAGGTTTAGTGTGGAGTTATAAGAGTATAGAAGATTCAATTTACGAGTTAAGTTCTTAGATTTTATTTTCCTCTTGTCGTTTATGGTTTTGATTTTTAGAGGGTTAGGATTTGCTTTTCAGAATATTTGAATAAGTTTATGTATATATTGCTATGTGAATATATATACTTTTGTGATTAAAGAATATTCATTTTCTTAATTAAAGTTTCGGTTCGTATTCGTGAAGACTCATTATTAAATAAAGTTAGTATATAAGAAAAAGGTTTAGAGGTAAGTAGCGCACTTTTAGTACGATCATGAGGTGCTAAAAGTTAGGGTGTTACAAAAATAGATTATCATTATTTTATCATTTTTTATTTTGATATTAATTCAGATATTTAGTATCTTATTATTATTATTTTTATTCTCTTATTCTATGTATTTATTTTCATAAATCTTGCTAAATTAAACAAGGTACTGTATATCTTCTTTTTATTCCTCTTTTATATATCCATAAAATTTATTAAATTATTTCTCTTCCGTCTAATAATTTTGTTTCTCTTCTATTTATATTTCTTTTTTTCAATGTTTTATTGGTTCTTATTTTTCTATATTTTATTTTAATTTATGTATTTGTTCTTATTACACCTAATATTTTTATTTATGTGTAATATATATTCTTATATATGTTATAGAAATATGATTTGATTTCATTAACTTGCTAACTTTTTTTGAAAAATCTAAAACTAAAGCATAAAAATATATTTATAGATATTTTCCTTTTTAATATAAAATTTATTAAATATTTTTCTTCCGTCTAATAATTTTATTTTTTTTCTATTTATATTTCTTTCCTTCAATATTTTATTGGTTCTTATTTTTTAAATTTTATTTTAATTTATGTATTTGTTCTTATTACACCTAACATTTTTTATTTATGTGTAATAGAAATTCTTATATATGTTATAGAAATATGATTTGATTTCATTAACTTGTCAAATATTTTTTGAAAAATTTAAAGCTAAACCACCAAAATATATTTATAGATATTTTACTTTTTTAACTAAAAAATGTAATATTTTTCGTCATATTTGTTGAAATTCTAAGTTAAATATGAATATTGATTTTTGAAATAGAATATTTTAAATTTTTTGCATCTAAAAACAATATTCTATCAATGTTAGAATTATTTAGATAGATAAGTAATAGTGAATATAGAATTATTTAGGATGGATAGAATTAAGTACATCTTTTTATTAAAAATATGAATTTAAAAATATTATATTCAATTCTTAATAGTCAACCTCTCATTGAACTATTATGTGTCCAAAGATTTTGGAAGAAATGAAATAATTTTATGTATATAATTTTTTGTAAATATTTAATTAATTCAAGATATTTATTGTCGTTGAATAAAAAAGTAAATTGAAATGAAAATTGAATATTTTTATACTCTTAAAATATTATTTATTTATTTTTCTAGTATTCTTTATTATCATATGATCATATTAATCCAATTTAATTCAATAAAATTATTTATCATCATTTGATTGAATAAAAATTTTATTTTATCTAAAAATTTTAGGATTTTTCAACCTCAAGATCATCCATGTTAAATCATTAAAAAATATAACTGAGAGCGTGGAAGCATCATCCCTTCATTTGAAAGCATGATTGAGATCAGAGAACTTGGTTCTTGTGGTTCTTTCATCTTCGTCAACCAAAACCTTCTGTTCCCTGATAGAGCTGAATCACAACTCCACTGTGGAAAAAGAGCTACGGAGACGAGTTTGATGTGTTGGAGACCAAAATCACAAAGTCATTATTTATATTTGAGTGTAACATTCATTAAACCCTAAAACTCAAATAAAATAGTATCTATGGTTTTAAACTCATCATTTATCTAAATCAAAAGAAATAATGACTTATTTAATTCAATATTTATGACAATAAATGAGATCACCATTATATAAGTCATTTAATGTAAAATTCCTTAATTTGCGATTATAATTAATATATGTATTGTCCATAAATATATTAAAAAATAATAATTTCCTAACAATCTTTCACTTGGATTATATATATATTTCTGAGATAATTACATCTTATAAATTTTATACGCACATCTGAATGTTATTTTCCTAATTACTTCAATAATCTGGTCTATCTCATATATTAGTTATAAAATTACTGCAACTTTTATCACATTAGTATCGTAACAAAACCACGATGATCGCCATACTAAAATACTCAACTACATAAATCAAATTTGGATGAGAAAATTCAAAAATTACATGCAAAAATGATCTCATGCATGCCTATTTTTAACTGGTCCAACTTGAATAAAAAATTTATTTTATTCGGTGACAGACTCAGATGAAACTGTAACGGCAACGCCCGAGCTCATAGCGACGGCGACTAAGTGAAGAGTCTGTGGAAGAAGAAGAGAAAAACTTAACAGACTCACAATGAGAGAGAGAGGGAGGATTTACCTAGAGAAAAGTGACTTGGCAGGAGAAAGGTGGTAACGAGCTCAACAACGACGGTAACGGAATAAGTAGTGATAGTGACATGAGCTGTGAAGGAAGATGGGAGCTGTGAAAGGGTATGCGGCGATGGGCTCAATAACAATGATGACGGAGCTATGAAGTTTCTTGTGAAGGGAGGAAAACTCTCGGTGAGGATGACTGTGTTTCTCTTGCATGGTTATAAAGTATGGATTCAAGTTGTGAATCACTGAATTGAATCTGTGATGTGAGACAAATCATAATTCTTAAAAAGTGTTTATATGTATATATCCGGAGCGGGTGCACCCTAAACCCGACCATGCCTTGTTCTAAGCAAAATCTGTCCCAATTTGGGTCAAGTTATTACCTTCTTCAATTGAGTATGGACGGGTCGGGTACCCGCGTATTCGGGTACTCATGCCAAGTCTAATCACGTATTGATACTCCATTTATTAAGGATTTACCGCTAACCAATGGATTGCTACACACACAAAACGAGATTTTAACTCCTAATAATTGTTTAAACTGACGAATGAGATGATCACTCAACAAACTTAAATTGATTAAAATAAATACTAATTATTTTTAATATTTTAATATTAAAAATTTTGAGAGTTTAATTTTAATTATAATTTTATAAAATATTTATAATAATAATTATTACATATATTTTATTTAATTTTTTAATAAATTCCGTATAGTATACGAGAATATACACTAATTATATTCTAATAATGACGTAATCTGTATTGTTACTGACAGGTGTGACTGAAATAAGCTTTTGAGAATTGTGCCTAGGTGGTGTGATTAGGATCGGAGAATAGAATAAAAATGGCTCAATTAAGTGGGTAGGTGAAAGACATGGACAGTTGGACCCTTTTGAGATAGAAGTCTTCTGCTTGAAAACAAAGGGTATATTCTCACACCAAGAAACATATACGAGGGTATATTAGTCAATAACGTGCAAGCCCAACATTACGACACACCTACACCATGTTCCACGTGTGTCAGCTAGGAACTTGAATATACATGTGCTTTTACCGCGTGGAATTGAAGTTTCGTCAACTTTGAAATTTTGTGCATCGGTCTGGTCTTGTTTGTTTATAATATTATATTATTATTATATTTTTTGTTTTTTGGTTGCTTCCACGAAGGGCTGTATTATACTGATAAGCATGCCAACTTTCATGTTCATAATTATCAGTTGAGAAACGATAATTTGATTTGTTTTGAATATTGAAAGTTAATCTTTGAGAATAGTTGTTCCATTTAATATATATAGTATCTTTTAACTTAACAAGTCAAAAATTAATCTGTTGCAAATAAAAGTTCTATTTAAAAATTTATTATTAACCAATAAATTACTGCATATATAAGACAAAATTTAAATTTTTAACACTTAATTAAACGGACTAATAAATTAACCACCACTAGACCAACCTAATTTGATTCTATTTAATCAAAATATTTATGAGCCACTAAGTAAAAGAGGCAGAAATATCCGAATCCACAGGTACCCGACTCTCCCTTACTCACTCGAAACGAATTTAAACTCGACCTGAATGGGATGGGTAGAGTAGTCTATTACCCCAGATAGAAGTGGAAAGGATAGTAGTGAAGTGAAAGAAAGACAGTACGGAATCAGATAGGACAAAAATTCGCCTATATCCGCCCCACTACCACCTCTACCACTAAATAATGATGTAGTCATCACGCCAGAGTCTGCCATCCCGCCAAAAAATAGGCGGAATGATCCATCATGCAATGTAAACTGAACTTAAAATGTTAAAAATTAAAAAATAATAAAATTACAACACAAATTTTTTATTATTTTTATTTTAAAATTTTAATTTTCAATAAAATTATTTATAGTAATATACCAATAAAATTATTTCTATTTTAAAATGTAGGTGACATAATTTAAGTACATACACTATAAGAAATTACTAGAATAGTGACCGATTTAGCGACCGATATTTATTGACAATCAGTTGCTATCAGCTTAGCGACCGATTTGGTGACCAATTCTGGCCGTTGCTAAAACCTTGGTCGCTAAATTCAAAATAGCGACCGATGTTGGTCGCTAATATTTAGCGACCGATTTTAGTGACCGATTTTCAACCAAGGCCACCTAACCATGCGAAATAATTTTGGTCGCTAAATTGGTCGCTAACAAGATCGGTCACTAAATAACGACCAATATTTCTGTCGCTAAGTTATTCGGTCGCTAAATGGCAACTAATATTTCGGTTGCTAAATCGGTCGCTAATGTTTCGATCGCTAAATCAGTCTCTAATAGCTAACTTCAAAATTTTAAAATCGGTCGCTAAATCAGTCGCTATTGCTGTTTCCTAGTTATAAATTTTAAGTAAATTTTGTATATATCACTGTTAAAATTTAATTTTTGAATGTAAATCTAATTCAAAAAAATATATAAATAATCAAAGATAGATAACTATATGATAAGATCAAATGTCAACAATTATTAAAAATCAAAATGAAGGCAAAAGAGAAATCGTATAAATATGAAATGGAAAATAGATTCTAAATACAAATAAATTTATATTTATGTATACTACATATATGTATTAAGAAAATGAAGGCAGAAACAAATCCACACAAATACAACAAATTTATATTTATGTATATTACTTATATGTGATGCTGTGATTTTTTATCACTGATAATGATTTCTTTAACTTTCTTATTCTGACTTTTTTTTCTCATCACACAAGATAACAACTTCAATGTCAGGTCTATTTTGTTACTGTATTTCTTCTGTTTTTCACCATAAACTTTTTAAAATAATAAAAAATCTAAAGTTGTCTAAATTAATTTTGTTGCATTGTCTTAATTTTAAATTAAGAAGAGAAATTTAATAAAAGATA
>NC_029791.2:47852146-47863455 GCF_000816755.2 Arachis ipaensis | reverse complement strand
ATAAATATATATAATCTTAATTTTTTTACAAAAAGATAAGCATTAACATAGACAAATACTTTGAAAAAAAAAAAGGAGAAATAAACATAGTTACTGAAGAAATAAAATAATGTTAGAATTCACACTATAAAGTAGGTTTATAAATTTATAACCTTAATAGAAAAGTTAAGAAATAAATATATTAAGCACCTGAGGCACACTATTGTGTCTTGAATTGGCTATGTCCTTAAGGATTGGATTGTCCATAACAGAATTTATACCATAAAATTTTCTATAAGCTCCTAATGATGACCATGCACTCACATAGATTCCTTTCTGCTTGCAAAATTCTCTAAGCTTCCCCTGCTGCCATGTTGGGCTCATTTTCACCTAAAACCATTTGGAAGGAAGAACCACTAATTATATGTACAATGTATATTTCAAAAATATGTACAATCCAATTGTATTCATAAATAATATTCAAAAATTATATAGAAAGTTAAAAATACGTGATGATAAATATTTTATCGTCTACCTAAATCAATTGTGTTTAGTCACAAAAAAAAATATCAATGTTGACAGTTTTGGTTGGTTACTAAGGCACCCTTGGAAAAGCAAAATGAAGGTTTAGTCACTCTCAATCTATTTTCGCTCCTGTAAAAAATATATGGTAGAATTTATTTGTTGATGAAATCAATATAGGTGCATAAAAAATGCAAGAACATACAGCTTAAGAGTCTGTTAGCAGCAATTGAATCTGAAATCCAAGTGGGTTTTATTACTGGTAGTCCTTGGTGCGGTAATTTATAACCCACAAACTAACTGGTAAGTGCACTGGGTCGTATCAAGTAATACCTCAGATGAGTGAGGGTCGATCCCACGAGGATTGAAGGACTAAGCAACAATGGTTAATTGATTTACTTAGTTAGGCAAACAGAAAATAGTGTTTGAGATTTCAAAAGACATTAAACAATTTAAGAATATTAAAAGAACAAGTAAATAAGTTGGAAATAAAATATGGAGAAGGCAGTTAAGGCTTCAGAGTTATCTATTTTTCGGATTGACTTTTCTTATTAATTTATTTTAATCATGCAAGATTTAATTCATGGCGAACTATATGTGACTAGACCGTAATTCCTTAGACCTTCTTAGTCTCCTCTAAAATTCATCAATTGCCAATTCCTTGGTCAATTAATTCCAATTAGGGGGTGAAGTTCAATTCTAGTTATATGCCACAGAAATTCTAATTACCCAAATATAAAAGGATTATATGTCACGTATCCCGTTAAATCCAGATAATTAAAATTTAGAAGACATTGTTTTCAAGTTATTGTTCAAGTAAAGAGCTTTTCCAAGTTATACAAGAACTCAATTAGAACATGGGTCACACTTCCGTTCCACCCAAACTCATAAAATAAAGAACGAAAACAATTCTTAAATATAAATCAAGACATGAATTAAAATAGAAAAACAATAAAATCAATTCATACAATAGACAGAGCTCCTAACCTTAAGAGTGGAGGTTTAGTTGCTCATGGTTCAGAGTGAAAAATAAAGATTGTAAATTGTGAATTATAATAATGTTCTTCTGGAACCCTGTTGGAATCCCTTTTTATATCTAATCCTAATTAATTTAAAATCTATCTTTTAAAACTAAAATAATATCTTTTCCTATCTTTAAAATAAAAATTAAAGTTTAAATCAGAATTAATTAAAGCAATCAGCATGTCTTCAATTGATGGATGGGGACCACTTGCTTTGTAGGGTCCACGCTTAACTTTGAGTGACAGCCATTCTTGTGTGAATCTCCCTTGAGTCTCTGCTATCCCCTGGCTCTAGTCTGTGTTTCTGGGCCGAAAACTGGGTCGAGACTCGGCCTAAAATTGCCCCCAGCGTTTTGTGCGTTTTCTGCATATCGCGCATGTCACGCGTACGTGCAAGTCACGCGTACGCATCGATGGCCTTTTTCGCGTGTCACGCGTACGCGTCAGGTACGCGCACGCGTCGCTGTGTAATTTCGCTTTTCACGCGTACGCGTCAGGTATGCGCACGCGTCACCATGGACAACTCCAGATCATGCGCACGCGTCAGGCACGCGTACGCGTCGCTCTTCACTGGTCAGCTCTTTGGTTTCTTCTCTTTCTCTGCAGAAACTCCATCAAATCCAACCAAATGCTACCTAAAATAATCAGAATTGCACAAGACTCAAAGTAGCATCCATAGTGGCTAAAAGATAATTAATTCTTGATAAAACTTAACAATTAAAATGCAAATTCACTAGGAAAGGATAGGAAAGATGCTCACGCATCACAACACCAAACTTGAATTGTTGCTTGTTCTCAAGCAACCAAACTAATATAAGCTTAGAATGTGAATTTGCATAAGAATGAGAGTTTGATTAAGCTCATGTCTCTTCTTATAATGGGGTTTACAACTGCAATCTTGAATAGTTTTGGCATCTTACTCTCCTTTGAATAAGAAGAATGTTACTGTCATTCGGAATTAGAATCCGGATAATATTATGAACTCTCTGAATTTTTTTAACTCAATTTAATCCTTGAACACAGCAATTTTTCTTTTCTTTGGTGCTTTTCACCTTGAGCCTAGCCGTGACTTTAAATGTTTTGTCTCAAGTTTTACTTGACACAGAAACACCACAAGCACTTAACTGGGGAACTCTTTTGAAGTTCTGATTTTTTTTTTTTCAGTTACTCCCAGACAGTGATGCTCAAAGCCTTTGGCATACTCTTGTTGATTGCAATTGATCTCGACTCTAAATGTTTTGTCTCAAGGATTACTTGACACAAGCATGTAACTAGGGAAACAACTCTTTGAGCTTTTAATCATGTCTGACCTCCCTAGTCATTGATGCTCAGAGCCTTGGACCTGGCTTTTTTTTTTTTTTTTTTGCTATCTCTTTTGCTTCAAGGATTAAATTTTTGTTTATTTCAGAGAAGTCATAACAATTCTCTAAATTCCTGTTCATTGTACATCAACATTCTTTTATTCAAATTTAAATATGCACTGTTCATGTCATGCATTCAGAATTACAGAAAATACCACCACATGTAAGTGAATAAGACTACTCTTCAATATAAACTCAATTTCTCACGCAATATATCACTTATTTTTCTTTTTCTTTTTAGATTCAAGTTCAGTGAGCGGTACATGAGACAAATAACAGAATAAACTAATTCTAAGAACTAAAAGTACTAAAGATCATGCAGACAATTAAAGCAACAGAAAATAGAAAACAACAAAATAAGAATGGAAGAGAAATAGAATGAAAGGAACTCAACCACCTCAGTTATGTTAGTGGCCATCTCATTCCTCCATGAAGAGCATTCATCTCCCTTTTGTGCTTTTTAAAAAAAACCATCAGCAAAGCGACAACACTAAACTTAAATATTTTCTTGTCCTCAAGCAAAGAAGAACTGAAAATAAAATTAAAAAAAATAGTAAGATGAAAGAATAATAAAATGATAAAAGAACGAGAGAGAATTAAGATTGGGGTGTTTAATTTAGGCGTCGCATGCGACGCGTACGCGTAAGGCACGCGTACGCGTGGATCGCTGATAAACTACTATTTTACGGTTTATATTGTGTTTAATTGTGTGGTTTTATCATGATCCTTACCCACTTATTCATTAAATTAGCATGAAATTATAATTCCTTCCTGAATTTATAACATGTTTGAAAACTGCTTCCTAGAGATTTTAATTATGTATTTTTAATTCTCCTTTATTCCATTCGATGCCGTGATCTGTGTGTTGAATGTTTCAGACTTTATAAGGCATGAATGAGTTGGAGATTGGAAAGGAAGCTAGCAAAAATTGAAGGAACACAAGAATTTGAGGAGGTAACCAGTGAGAAGTGACGCGGTCGCATGGCTCACGCGACCGCGCGAAGGAGAGCAAATCGCAGCGGCGCGGCCGCATGGCTCACGCGGCTGCGCGGATCGGAAAAGCTCAAGCGACGCGGTAGCGTGGACGATGCGAACGCATGGCAAGGAAAAGCGCGAATGACGCGTCCACATGGATGACGCGATCGCGTGACATGTGCAATCTGCATAATCTGCAGAATTCGCTGGGGGCAATTTTGGACCTTATTTCGACCCAGTTTTCGTCCCGGAACAGCAGACTAGAGCCAGAGAATATGCAGAAACAAAAGACAGCATTCATTCTAGACAGTTTTAGAGTTTTAGATCTAGTTTTACTTAAATTAATCTTGAAATCATCCCATCAATAATAGAGATTCTAACTAATCAACTCCCAGTCAAGGCTTTTATTCATATTATTTGAATTTTTCTCAATTTAATTTTCCACCTACTTAACTCAACTTCTTGGAACATCTGATTAATAAAATAACACACCTTCCTGCAACTCGTTGGGAGACGACCTGGAACTTAAACTCCCAATAATTTTTAATTTAAACTCTCTGTGACATATTTCTAAATTGATAGGCAGATTTTCGGTGAGTTAAGAACTATACTTGCAACGTAACTATTTTAATAATTTTTAATTCACCAGCTTCTGTGTCTCATCAATTTTTGGCGCCGTTGCCGGGGAGTTGCAATAGAGTGCTAAAGTTATTAATTAGAATTTATTTATTTGCATTTTATTTTATTTTGCTACTATGAGCTGCATGTTTCTTTCGTCAAATGACGCGTTCACTTCCTGATCCGCGCTTGCTAATATTCGATCTTGAAATTGAAATGACTATTTCATGAATAAGGTGAGAACAGCGTCGGTTAGTCCGCTCTGAGGGCGGATCTGAAAGTAAACTTGAGGAAGAAACCAGCCCCCATTCTACTGATTCGGTTGTTTTACGTGCAGAAGACATGGCAGCTAGGAGAGTTACCATCCAGGAGGAAGGAGCCCCTGATTTTACAATGCAACCGTTTCAAGCGCATCATCCAGTGGTAGCTACAGATTTTGAAATAAAGACCGCACTGCTAAATTTGATGCCCAAGTTTCATGGCCTACCTGCTCAAGAGCCTATCAAGCACTTGAGAGATTTCCAGGAAGCCTGTTCTACTGTCAGGCGTGATGGTACTGATGAAACTTCAATTTTGCTGAAAGCTTTCCCGTTTTCTCTTAAGGGAAAAGCAAGGGAGTGGTACTACACTCAACCTCTAGCAAATGTATCCAACTGGGATACACTCAGAAAGGAGTTTTTGGAGAAATTCTTTCCATCTGAAGTTACTGATAAACTGAGGAAAGATATTTTCACAATTGTTCAGGATGACAATGAGACTCTCTTTGAATACTGGGAGCGCTTCAATAATCTTCTGGAAGCATGCCCCCACCACATGATTGACAAGATAGTGTTACTTAGCTATATCACACAGGGCATGAGGCCCCAAGATAAGACCACATTGGAAAGTGCTAGCAATGGGTCTATGAAGAAGTACAAGACCACTGATGAGGCTTGGCAATTGATCAGTGATTTAGCTGAATCTACTAGGAACCACAGGCAAAAGCAAGGCCGTTCAAAAGCCGTTGCAGAAGTATCCTTGAGCAGAGAGACTACTGCTCTAGCTCAGAGTATATGTGAGATGACCAACTTGCTGAAGCAGATGCAATTGAATCAACAACAAGCTTAACAAGCTCAACCTCCTCCACCACAGCAAAACCAACAACTAGTCCCGCAAAGAATTTGCGGAATCTGTGCTGATTATAGCCATTACACTGATGAATGCCCGCAGCTCCAACAAGAAGACAACATGGTGGCATCCACTCATAACTTCTATGACCGCCCCAACCAAGGGTACAATCAAAGTGGAAATAATAACCATGGATGGCAGGACAATTCTAACCAGAATTGGAGGGACAACAATAACAGAGGAGGCCGAGATAATCAGGGTAATCAGAGGTAGAATAATAACAACAACAGGCAGCAGAATCAACCTTACAGAGCACCTCACCTGAGGCAAAACCAAGGACCACAGAACAATCAATAGCAGACATCTCAATTTACTCATTCTTCTTTATCTCCTAATGAAGAGCTACTACAATCTTTTGAGCGAAGACAACAGACCATGGAAAATAACATGAATAGTATTAACGCCAGTCTGAATGGTCTCACCTCTACTTTGCAAGCTCTTATGTCACAGATTGGATCAACACAAAATTCCAGTAACCAACCTTCAAGCTCCACTGGAATCCTCTCTCAACCATTACCCAATCCAAAGGGAGGCATTAATGCCATCACCCTAAGGTCTGAAACCACACTGCAGGAGAGGAATCAAAAGGAACCAAGCCCACCAGAACACACCTCAGCTGAAGAGGTAGTAGAAATAGAAGATGTTGAAGAGGAAGAGGACATACAGGACATAGATAAAGAAGAAATAGCTCAACCACAGGAGGAAGCACCAAAAGGCGCAGACACCACAGAAAACACTACTCCTATTCCATTTCCACAACTTGCAAGGAAGCCCAGGAAGCAGCTGGAACCCGACCCCAAAATGGTAGAAATATTCAAAAAGGTTGAGGTAACTGTTCCTCTTTTTGATGTTATTCAGCAGGTACCTAAATATGCAAAGTTTCTAAAAGACTTAGGTATCCATAAAGATAAAATTAATGAATTAGAAACTATTCCTTTAGGTAGTTCTATATCTGCTTTAATGGGAGGATTACCTGAAAAATGTAGTGATCCAGGTCCTTGTATAGTTAGCTGTACTATTGGTGGTGTAGTAATTTATGATTCCATGTGTGATTTAAGAGCATGTGTCAGTATAATGCCTTTGTCTATATATGATATTTTGAGGCTCCCTCCCTTAAAAAGGCCTGCAACTCGTTTTGTGTTAGCAGATAAAAGCATTATTACAGTGGCTGGAGTTGCTGAAGATGTTTTGGTGAATATTAAGGGGCTTACATTTCTCACTGATTTTTATATCTTGGAGATGCCCCATAATGATTTAGATAAGCCATCATCAATCCTACTTGGAAGACCATTCCTGAAAACATCAAAATTCAAATTGGATGCCTTTTCAGGAACATACTCCTTTGAAATAGATGGCCGCATAGTAATCTTCAATCTGAACGGAGTCATTAACAACCCCCCAGAAGATCGTTCTATCTTCCAGTGTGATGTCATAGATGAAAGTGTAGCTGAAGTTCACAAGGAAGAGTTTGAAGAGAGGCACACTGGACAAAGTCCAAGTGTGGGGACCCTTTTAACTGACAATGAGGGCACTTCGTCATTTTCACAAGCTCCAGATAATCCAGAGCCTTCCCATGATCAAAAGTTAGAATTGAAACCCCTCCCTCCACATCTCAAATTTGCTTATCTTGAAGATGAGCAGAGGTTTCAAGTTATCATTGCAAGGGAACTTACTTCTCAACAAGAAGAGCAGTTACTTGATGTGCTGAGGAAGCATAAGAAGGCAATTGGGTGGAGCTTGGCAGACATAGTAGGCATCAACCCTCAAGTATGTGAGCACAGAATATTTTTAGAAGAGGGAGCAAGACCTGTCTGTCAACCCCAAAGAAGATTGAATCCCACCATCTTAGAAGTTGTCAAAAAGGAAGTGACTAGACTATTGGAAGCCGGTATCATATATCTCATTTCAGATAGTGAATGGGTAAGCCCAGTACAAGTGGTGCCCAAGAAGTCTGGAGTCACTACAGTGAATAATGAGCATGGAGAACTCATAGCAACTAGAGTTCAGAATTCTTGGAGAGTCTGCATTGATTACAAGCGTCTCAACCAAGCTACCCGTAAGGATCACTACCCACTTCCATTCATTGATCAAATGCTGGATCGCCTGTCAGGTAAATCACATTATTGCTTTTTAGATGATTACACAGGTTATTTCTAGTTTACCTTACCCCTCTTCTGTGAGGGAAGTCCGTTCGTTCCTTGGCCATGCAGGTTTTTACAGGAGATTTATTAAGGACTTTAGTAAGGTCGCACTTCCCTTATCCAAATTACTACAGAAGGATATTGAGTTCGAGTTCAGTGAGGATTGCAAACAAGCGTTTGATAAGCTGAAAACTGCTCTGACTCAAGCTCCAATTGTGAGAGGACCAGACTGGAGCCAGCCATTCGAAATCATGTGCGATGCTTCCAACCATGCAGTAGGAGCAGCGCTGGCTCAGCGTGAAGGTAAGGATCCCTTCGTTATTGCTTATGCGTCTAAGACTTTAGACACTGCCCAGTCCAACTATACTACTACTGAGAAAGAGCTTCTTGCTATTGTTTTTGCTCTGGATAAATTCCGAGCTTATTTACTTGGTACTAGAGTAGTAGTATATTCAGACCATGCAGCTTTAAAGTATCTATTAGCTAAAAAGGAATCCAAACCAAGACTCATACGTTGGATACTGCTGTTACAAGAATTTGATTTAGAAATAAAGGATAGGAGTGGTAATCAAAATTTAGTGGCAGACCACTTGAGTCGCCTTGAGCATATTAAGGATGATTCTACTCCTATAGATGATAATTTTCCTTTTGATAACCTGCAAGCAGTATCTGAGGTAGTCCCTTGGTATGCACCTGTTTCTAATTATTACTTAGCCGCACATTTCCTCCAAATTTTTCTAAGCATCAAAGAGACAAGCTGAAAAGCGAGTCTAAATATTATATATGGGATGACCCATATTTATGGAGATGTGGCGTTAATCAAGTAATTAGACGTTGTGTGCCTCAATCAGAATTCCAGTCCATTTTAGAGGCCTGTCACTCATCTGAGAGTGGAGGACATTTTGGTCCTCAAAAAACAGTTAGAAAGATCTTAGACTGTGGATTCTGGTGGCCTACTCTTTTTAGAGACGCTGCTGAGTTTTGTAAATCTTGTCTCCCATGCCAGAAATTTGGTAATATATCCAGGAGGGATGAGATACCTCAACAAATTATGTTTTTCTGTGAAATTTTTTATGTTTGGGGCATTGACTTCATGGATCCATTCCCAAATTCTAATGGATATTTTTATATATTGTTAGCTGTGGATTATGTTTCCAAATGGGTGTAAGCAATTCCAACCCGCACTGATGAGAAGTAGAACACAGAGCTTTTTGGGCAGTTAAGGAGTGCAACATGGGAATTGAGAAAGCCGGAGCTGAAAGGAAATTGCAACTGCAGGAACTGGAGAACCTTCGCCTAGAAGGTTATGAAAACTCCAGAATAAAGAGTTCCAAGGAAAAGATGAAGGCTGTACATGATCAAAACATCAAGAAGAAAGAGTTCCAACCTGGGGATTTAGTCCTCCTTTACAAATCTCGACTAAGGCTCATGCCAGGTAAGTTGAGATCAAGATGGGAAGGTCCATACAGAGTAGAGAAGGCCGAACCGTACGGAGTTTATCACCTAAGCCATCCTTCAAGCTCTAAACTTATTAAGGTTAATGGACAACGCCTGAAGCTATACCATGGCGAGAAGATGCAGAGAAACAAGGAGCTTGAGATCTTCCTCTTGGAAGATCCCCACATAGCAGAAGATTGAGCTAGTGGAGCGTCCAACTTACGGACGTTAAAGCAAAGTGCTAGGTGGGAGACAACCCACCATGGTATGATCGTTCTTTTCTTTATTTTTAGTTTTTCCTATTCAATAACTCTTCTCTTTCTTAGTACTTTCATGCATCTGCATTCACATGTTTTTATTTAAAAAAAAAAAAATTTCGCTACGCGACGCGATCGCATCAGCGACGCGTCCGCGTCACATAGAGAGTAAAGAAAAAATAAAATATGAACAGAGAGTCACGCTGGAGTGTGGCTGGAGGCGTGCCAATGGCACAAATCAACCCACGCGACCGCGTCGCTGACGCGTTCGCGTCGCATGGGAATCATGGCCTCCCACGCGACCGCGTGTCCCACGAGGCCGCGTGCCCTGAGTTTTCGACGTAAAAGGGTGCACAATGAAATATTGTGCGAGAGTGATGCTGGATTGGTGCTGGAAGCACAATCCTTCTCACGCGACCGCGTCACTGACGCGGCCGCGTCATCCGTTTTCTGACGCACACTCACGCGACCCACGCGATCGCGCCACCCCAATTTTGGCATTTAAATTAATTTGAACAGAGACTTGTGCTGGTGCGAGGCTGCACTCGCGCCAGAAGCATAATATGGGTCACGCGACTGCGTGACCGACGCGATCGCGTTACCTTACTTGAAGCGCATTCACGCGAACGCGTGCCTCACGCGGCCGCGCCGCAAGCGCCGCACAACTCAACCAAAAATTGCCACATATCTTATCTTTCTCTCCTCCAAATCCTAATTTTTCTTTTCCTTCCTTATTTCTTCCTTCTCCTTTCCCCCTTCTATCTCACCTTTCACTCTCTATCTCTCTCACCTCCATTAACAAGGTTTTATTTTCTTCTTCCCTCTTTCTTTTTCTATCATTCTTATTATTTTATATGTATTTTCTTTTCTTTTCTTTTTCTTTTCATTATTCATATCTTCTTTCTTTTTCTTTTCCTTTTTACATGGTGTTAGAAAATTTTTAATTATGTATTTTGAGTCATTATCCCTCATTATATGCTTGTGGATTGTTGCAAATTGTTTGACAATTATTTTTATTCTATTTAAGGGATTGCTTGCATGTTCACCTTCATATTTTCTATACCTTTTTCACCATGCATGCTATGTGTTTGTGAAAAAGCTCAAATGGCATTATGCACTTCTCTATGTTGTTATACTATTCAATGCTTGATTTTCACAACTCTCCTTTACTATTGTATTAATTGAATTCAATGCTTGGTCTATGCTACTCATGCCCTTTGTCGGCATGCCAATAAACACCTTGCAGTCACTTGTCTTTATATGCACTAGCTATTTTCCATTGTTGGCTTTTCCCATGTACTCGCAAGCATGTGATAATGTCAGTATATCTTAATGTGCATCCATCACCCTCTTTTCCGTTTCCTTCCTTGCTGTATATCTCTTTGAATTTAATTTACTTTCTCTTCTCTTCTTTCAGGATGGCCACCAAGAAAGGAAAAGAGAAAGCTACTTCCAAACCACCAGCAAGAAGAGGAACTAAAAGAGCATTAGTGGCATAACCTTCTTCAACCGCAGTCAAGCCCTCAACAAAAAGAGTTAAGAGGATAATAAAGGTTGATGAAAAGGAGAAAGCCTTTCCAGCAAAGGACACTGTGCGATTTCCCAATCGCTACTGTGAGCAGCTGTTCCCTATCCTGGCAGAAAGAAACTATAACAATGAATACCTTCTTATCCTCCTGTCCAATATTGCTACATTTGTTAAGCCGCAAATTGAACGAAGACAATGGGGTTTCCTACGAAGACAGCCAAGGCAGGTCAATCTTTCTTGGGTAGTTGAGTTCTACTCTAACTTCTACATGCCAACCCTGCAGTCTGTTTATGTCAGGCAGA
>NC_029791.2:47851075-47852100 GCF_000816755.2 Arachis ipaensis | reverse complement strand
ACAGAAGAGGCCATTCAGCAAGCTCTGAGTCTTCCCCCTATTCCAGAAGGAATGGACGCCTTTCAAGAAGCCGCACTTAAGCGCCAGAGGTACCAATTTGACTGGAACTCCGTTCTTGGAGTTATCGCATTACCTGGCAGCCGTTGGATCTACGGATACCATCGTACCCGCCCTAAGGGAATCTTGGCTTCAGCACTTACCTTGGAGGCTCACGTATGGGCACAGATCATGTCCCATTACGTCTTTCCAAGCACTCATGCGTCCTCCTTCACTGCGGACATGGCTGTTCTACTATGGTGCATCCTTACAGACCAACCTCTGCATCTCTCAAGACATATCCGGAATGCAATGGGACACGTACAAATTGCGGGCAACTTACCTTTCCCCGCCTTGGTCTCAGATCTTGTCTCAGCAGCCGGAGTCTCCTACAGAGCTGGGGACACCAAAGCCGTGCTTCCACGGGATGATCAGTATGTCCCTAACGGAAAATACCTCAGACTCCCAGCAGCCACTACAAGCCTTCCTACCACTCCAGTTGAAGATAATCTTTCTTCAACACCACAAGCACCTACAACTGTTGAATTGCTCCAGCAGATAATCGAAAGGTTGGATCGGCAAGAACAAAAAGCAAAGATGAGAGAGCGCCGATTCAAACACCTCAAGGAGCTACTCAAGGGACACTTCAGGGACTCGGATACCCCGGACTCCACTTCTTTTACCAGCACAGGGAGCCATCATGGTCCCGACTGTGGAGATACTACCACCAGCCCACCCCTGTTCCTGACAGACGGCACCGAGGACGGTGCAAAGCCTTAAGTGTGGGGAGGTCGGTCAGTACCTAACTTCCGGAGGTAATTTCTTTTCCCTAGCACCAATAATTAGGATATTTTAGTTAGATTTTCTTTCTTTTATAGAATAGAATAAGTTGCATAGGTTAGGATAGTTGCATGCATGTTCTACTTGATTGAAAAGACAATAAGTTTCTTTTAAGACTCTATCTTTGGAACAAAATTTCACTAATTTTT
>NC_029791.2:47850381-47851017 GCF_000816755.2 Arachis ipaensis | reverse complement strand
GTGTCATGAGAATTTAATGGGAATTTGGATACCTACTCATGTGAAACTATAAGAATTAAAAATCTATGTGCATTGATAAGCCATATTTATTTTAATTTCAAAAAAAAAATTTATATAAATAAATAAGGGGACAAAATTATCCCAAGGTTAAATTCAGAATTCAAAGATCAATGCACATATGATAGAATCAAATATAAAGTTGATACATGAGTATGAATAGAAAAAGGGAATTCTGGGTAGCTAGGTATGAACTTTAAGATTACATTAAAAGTATATAGGTTGGGTTGAAGCTTAGGTTAATTAAAGATTCAATTTATTAGCTCACTTGACCAAATGTATACCCCTACCTGTACCTTAGCCCCATTACAACCTTGAAAAGACCTCATGATGTTTGCATTGGTATATTAACTGTTGTTGATTGGTTAGGAGAAGAACAAAAGTTAGAAAGCATGATTAGAGAAGGATAGAATGATTACCCTATACACTAGAGATTAGAGCGTACATACATTATCAGTGAGGGTTCTATGCTTGAATTTTCATGTTCCCTGCTTTCATGAGCTATCTTCTTGCACTTTTATCTGTTTTATTGCATAATGATAGAATTAGTGGAATTTGATTTGTAATTATTTTGAAGAG
>NC_029791.2:47842846-47850279 GCF_000816755.2 Arachis ipaensis | reverse complement strand
AATGAGTTGGAGATTGGAAAGGAAGCTAGCAAAAATGGAAGGAACACAAGAATTTGAGGAGGTAACCAGCGAGAAGTGACGCGGTCGCATGGCTCACGCGACCGCGCGAAGGAGAGCAAATCGTAGCGGCGCGGCCGCATGGCTCACGCGGCCGCGCGGATTGGAAAAGCTCAAGCGACGCGGTAGCGTGGACGACGCGAACGCATGGCAAGGAAAAGCGCGAATGACGCGTCCGCATGGATGACGCGATCGCGTGACATGTGCGATCTGCATAATCTGCAGAATTCGCTGGGGGCAATTTTGGACCTTATTTCGACCCAGTTTTCGTCCCGGAACAGCAGACTAGAGCCAGAGAATATGCAGAAACAAAAGACAGCATTCATTCTAGACAGTTTTAGAGTTTTAGATCTAGTTTTACACCCTTAGGTTTTTCTCTCTAGGTTTTAGAATTTTAATTTTCAATTGGTCTTAGCATTGGAACATTGAGAAGAGTTATTTTCCTCATCAAGACTTCGTCATTCTAGTTCGTTCTCTTAACTTGGTTTTATTCTTCCATGTTCTTTGCTTTGTTCAATTTTGTCATTTGGATATTTTCATGATTATTTAATACAAGGATTATTTCTTCCATTTTAATTTATTTTCCATTCCAATAATCATGTCTTCTTTTAATTCCCTTTCACGTGTTATTGATTTATTATTTACAATGAGTGAGTAGTTCCCTCACTTGATGGGGAGTTGATTGAAAGGAACTCTTGAGTTAGAAGGATTGAAAGAAAAATTATAATTGGGTTAACTGTTGGATTGTTATCTAATCACTAACACCAATCCCTTTGAACTAAGTGGGTTGCAACTCGTGAACAGATCTAGCATTCCAACTTGTTTGACTTTCCTTTACCTAGTAAAGGATAACTAAACAGAACAACCATTAATTATAAATTAATCTTGAAATCATCCCATCAATAATAGAGATTCCAACTAATCAACTCCCAGTCAAGGCTTTTATTCATATTATTTGAATTTTCCTCAATTTAATTTTCCACCTACTTAACTCAACTTCTTGGAACATCTGATTAATAAAATAGCATACCTTCCTGCAACTCGTTGGGAGACGACCTGGGACTTAAACTCCCAGTAATTTTTAATTTAAACTCTCTGTGACATATTTCTAAATTGATAGGCAGATTTTCGGTGAGTTAAGAACTATACTTGCAACGTAACTATTTTAATAATTTTTAATTCACCAACTTCTGTGTCTCATCAATCGCGTTAAGTTCAAATGACGCGTACGCGTCCCTACGCGTCAGGGATGCGTACGCGTGGACTTGGTTTTGTGTGAATCGCGTGAAAGCGGCCGTGCGCACGCACAACTCTCTGCTCGCATGGTTTGGGAATCAAAATTTTCATATTACGCGTGCGCGTCATGCATGCGCACGCGTGGATGGCCAATTCGGGAAAGGACACGCACGCGTCAGGGACACGTACGCGTGATGGGACTTGTGCTCCCAGCACCACTCCAGTCCCACACCATCACAACTTTCGGCCATGCACCCATTTACGTCGATTTTTCAAGATCACCCGTACACGTCAGGGACGCGCACGCGTGGTGGCCATTTGCACAAACGACGCGCACGCGTCAGGAACGCGTACGCGTGATGTGACTTATACGCCCAGCATGGTTCCAACCCCACTCCTGCTCAACTCTCTGTCCAATTTAATTTTTCACACGAACACACATGACGCATACGCGTCAGCGACGCTTGCGCGTCGTGTGCTCATTTTTTTTTGTTTTTGTTTTTTTTATGTGTGTGTGTGTCGCCTAAAGTGTTCGGTTCCTGTTATAAAATAGCTGCATGATCAGAAAAACAGTAAAAACTTAATAAAAATCAAATAAATAAGAAAACTACTACTACGAAAAATAACTAAGGATACAAAATTATCGGGTTGCCTTCCGACAAGCGCTTCTTTAATTTCACTAGCTTGACTGTCAGTTCTGCTAAGTCAGCAGATGAGCGGACCTCTGGCAATCGATCTCACCTCCAAGATAGTGCTTCAACCTCTGGCCATTCATTGTAAATTTCCTGTCAGAATTCTCTTCCTGTATCTCCACATAACCATATGGTGAAGCTCTTGTAACCACAAATGGTCCTGACCACAGGGATTTCAGCTTCCCGGGATTTCAGCTTTCCAGGAAAGAGTTTTAGCCTTGAATTATACAAAAGCACTCTCTGTCCTGGCTTAAAGACTCTGATGGCAATCTTCTTGTCATGCAGTAACTTGGTTATCTCTTTATAGAGCTTGGCATTCTCATAGGCTGAATATCTGAATTCATCAAGGTCATTCAACTGAAGCATTCGCTTGATTCCTACAGCTTCTGAATCAAGATTCAGATATCGGATTGCCCAGTAAGCTTTATGCTCCAACTCAACTGGTAAGTGACAGGCTTTGCCATAGACCAACTGATAAGGGGACATGCCAATAGGAGTCTTGTAAGCTGTCCGGTATGCCCAGAGAGCATCATCAAGCTTCCTAAACCAGTCCTTTCTTGAAACACTTACGGTCTTCTCTAAAATCCTCTTAAGTTTCCTGTTGGAAAATTTAACCTGTCCACTTATCTGAGGGTGATAGGGGGTTGCCACTTTATGACGGACTCCATATCTCTGCAGAAGTGAGTCCAGCTGTCTGTTACAGAAGTGGCTTCCACCATCACTAATGAGTGTCCTTGGGACACTAAACCGGCTAAAGATATAGAAGAAAACTCATTACCACCTTGGCATCATTGGTGGGTAGAGCCACAGTTTCCACCCACTTGGACACATAATCAACTACCACTAGAATATAGTTGTTTGAATGTGAGGGTGGGAAAGGTCCCATGAAATCAAGACCCCACACATCAAACAACTCAACCTCAAGAATCCCCTGCTGTGGCATTTCATGGTTGGCAGGAAGATTTGTGACTTTTTCACATCTGTCACAGTGTTTCACAAATGCTCTTGAGTCTCTGAAGAGAGTTTGCCAGTAAAACCTGCTCTGAAGGACCTTTGTAGCTGTCCTTTAACCACCAAAGTGGCCTCCATACTCAGAACTGATGACATGTCACCATGTCATGTTTTTCTATGCTTTTTCATACAAGAAAATTATAATTAGTGCTTAAATATTGCATTCTTGAAGGAATTCTGTTTCACTTGATCTGAAATCTCTTTGTTCCTCTTTTGCATAAAATCTGAGTTTCCTTTATTGCTTTCATCTTCTTTTTCTTCTGCAATATTGTTTTCTTGTTGGATCAAGGAAGGATTTGAGATCTAGACTTGTTTTCTAGTCTCTTCTACTCCTGAGATCTTCAACCTTCTTTTAAATTGCTGCAAATTAAGCATAGTCTTTCTGTTTTCATTCTTCAAGCAGTTTTACTTTCTGTTGCATTGCTTCCAATTTACATTTCCTACAATTTACAACTCTTGCAATTGCTCTAAGTTCTTATTCACTGAAATTTTGCTTCTCTGTTTACATTGCTTCCAGCACCCAGCCCTTTACATTTTATGCAATTTACATTTCTTGTCATTTAAGATTCTTGCAATTTACATTTCTTGCTCTTTAAGTTTCAATGCAATTTATTTTCTGTAACTTCAATTTCTCTTGTCATTTACTTTCTGTTGCTTCAATTGTCACTCGAATCACTCAATGTTAGCTTGACTAAACTAATCACCCACTAAAGTTGCTTGATCCATCAATCCTCGTGGGATCGACCTCACTCTAAGTGAGTTTTACTACTTGATACGACCCGGTACACTTGCCGGTTAGTTTTAGGTGTTTTGGAAAATTCGTTTTTCCACAAAAATACCATCAAGAACCATGATATTGCCAAAGAATCTGTTGTTTTTCTTCATCTGGGACACATCTCCGGATGATACCATCTGAACACCTTTTAAAAAGGTATGGTTCCTCCCAAATGTAGTACTTTGCATCAGTCAATAGCTTCTTCACTTGTTGCCTACTGTACTTCCTTGGAATAAAATTCATGGCCTTATAATTTGCAATGTCTGCAAACCATGCAGCCTGCTGAATGAGGAACAACTACTCATCCGGAAACGTCTCAGTCACAGCTGTGGGTGGTTGTACTCCTGCTTCAGGCTCAATTCTGGAGAGATGGTCAGCTACTTGATTCTTTGACCCTTTCCTGTCTTTTATCTCAATATCAAACTCTTGAAGGAGCAACACCCATCTAATTAATCTTGGTTTAGAGTCCTGTTTGGTTATAAGGTACTTCAAAGCAGCATGATCAGTATAAATAATAACCTTAGAACCAAGTAAATAGGACCTAAACTTATCAACAGCATACACAACAGCTAATAATTCCTTTTCTATAGTTGTGTAATTCTTTTGGGCATCATCTAACACACGACTGGCATAGTAAATGACATGTACAAGCTTACCATGCCTCTGTCCTAAAACAGCTCCTATAGCAAAATCACTAGTATCACACATTAATTCAAATGGTAAATCCCAATCAGGGGGAGCTATAATGGGACCAGAGGTGAGGTTTGCTTTCAGAGTTTCAAAAGCATGCAGACAATCAGAATCAAAGATAAAAAGAACATCAACAATTAACAGGTTGCTTAAAGGTTTAGCAATTTTAGAAAAATCCTTTATAAATCTTCTATAAAATCCTGCATTACCTAAGAAATTCCTGACTGCCTTAACATTAGTTGGTGGTGGTAATTTTTCAATTACCTCCACCTTTGCTCTATTAACCTCAATTCCCTTGCTTGAGATCCGGTGTCCAAGAACAATACCTTCTGTAACCATAAAATGACATTTTTCCCAATTTAAAACAAGGTTTGATTCTTGACACTGTTTCAAGACCAGAGATAAATGCTTAAGGCATGATTCAAAAGAATTACCAAAGACAGAAAAGTCATCCATAAATACCTCAATGAACTTTTCAACCATATAAAAAAAATTGAAAGTATACACCTCTGAAAAGTTGCTGGAGCATTGCAAAGTCCAAAAGGCATTCTTCTGTAGGCAAATACTCCAAAAGGGCATGTGAATGCTGTCTTCTCTTGATCTTGAGGGTCCACTGCAATTTGATTATATCCAGAATATCCATCTAGAAAACAGTAAAACGCATGACCAGCTAACCTCTCAAGCATCTGATCAATGAAGGGCAGGGAGAAGTGATCCTTCCTGGTAGCAATATTGAGCCTCCTGTAGTCTATACACATTCTCCATCCTGTGACTGTTCTTGTAGGAATAAGCTCATTCTCTTCATTCTTGATCACTGTCATCCCTCCTTTCTTGGGAACTACCTGCACAGGACTTACCCAAGAACTGTCAGAAATAGGGTAAATAATACCTGCTTCCCATAGTTTCATTACCTCTTTTTGGACCACCTCTTTCATAGTTGGATTGAGTCTCCTTTGTGGTTGCACAACTGGTTTAGCATCATCTTCAAGGAGGATCTTGTGCATGTACTTGGTTGGACTAATCCCCTTCAAGTCACTAATGGTCCACCCAAGAGCTATTTTATGGCTCCTGAGCACTGAAATGAGCGCCTCTTCCTCTTCAGGCTTCAAGGAAGAGCTAATAATCACTGGATAATAATCATTTTCACCCAAGAACACATATTTCAGAGAAGGGGGTAAAGGTTTGAGCTCAAGCTTGGGGGCTTCCTCCTCTGCTTTAGGCGTGTGAACTAGTGCCTTCTGGGGTAGTGAATCATCAACTTCAACTAACTCGTATTCAGAAATAGGATCCAGAATGTCATCAAGTACTTCAGCTTCTAGTACTTCTTGAACAAGTGGTTCAACAACATCAATTCTCATACACCCTTCAGAATCATTAGGGTGCTTGAGAGCTTCAAAAACATTAAGGACCACCTATTCTTCATTGACCCTCAGGGTTAATTCACCCTTTTGCACATCAATCAGAGCTCTACCTGTAGCTAAAAAGGGTCTACCAAGAATAATAGAGGATTTTACATCCTCTTCCATGTCTAATATAACAAAATTAGCAGGAAAAATAAATGGTCCTACTTTCACAAGTAAATCCTCAACAACACCCACAGGTAATTTAATAGAAAGATCAGCAAGTTGAAGAGAAATACGAGTGGGTTTTACCTCCTCAATTTGAAGCTTTTTCATCATCGAAAGTGGCATGAGATTGATGCTAGCTCCAAGATTACATAAAGCTATTTGAATGGTGACATCTCCAATGGTACAAGGAATCACAAAACTCCCTGGATCTTGCATTTTCTCAGGAAGTTTATGTTGAATAATAGCACTGCATTCCTTGGTTAACACCACGGTTTCTTGCTCCTTCCAATTCCTCTTGTTAGTCAACAATTCTTTCATAAATTTAACATAAAGGGGCATTTTCTCAAGAGCCTCTGCAAAAGGAATGTTGATCTGTAGCTTCTTGAAGACATCTAAAAATTTAGAGAACTGCTTTTCTTTGGAAGCCTTCTGAAGTCTCTGAGGATATGGCATTTTTGGCTTGTATTCAGGAGCCTTTGGCAATGTAGGATACTTGTCAAGAGAGTCAGGAAACGAGTTGTCTGCACGCTTTGGAGGGGCGTGCTCCACTTCTTCCTTTTTCTCTTCTGGAGCTTTCTTTTCAACTAGCTCTTTATTGGCCCTTGTCTCAGAGCTGGCTGTTTTACCACTTCTCAATTGAATAACCTTGCAATCTTCTCTTGGGTTCACCACTGTATCGCTTGGAAATGTACTTACAGACCTCTCAGGTATTTGCTTGCTCAATTGGCCCATTTGCACCTCTAAGTTTCTAATGGAGGCTCTGGTTTCCTGCATAAAACTCCTCATCATCTCCCAATTAGAATCTTCTTGAGATTTAGAGTTTGTTTGCTGAGATGGTTGTTGCTGCTGAGACTGAAATTGGCGGTTATTGTGATTGTTCTGTTGGAAGCCGTCCTGAGAATTATTGTTGAAGTTTTGAGGTCTCTGAGATTGGTCCCTCCATCCAAAATTTGGGTGATTTCTCCACCCCTGATTGTATGTCTTAGAATATGGATCATTGTTGGGATTTCTAGGACCACTCTCCATATAATTGACCTGTTCAGAAGAACATTGAATATAGTCATAATTATCATTTTGCACAAAATTATCTGTCATGTCATAAGAGATCTCTTGAGATGGGTTTTGGGTGTTGATGGCTGAGACTTACATTTCACCCATCTGTTGAGTAAGCAGACTTATTTGCTGAGACATAAGCTTATTCTGAGCAAGAAGAGCATTAAGAGCTTCTACTTCCATAACACCCTTCTTCTGAGGAGCCTCAGAGTTCACAAGATTCCTGTTGGATGAATATAAATATTGGTTGCTAGAAACCAATTCAATCAGCTCAATAGTCTCCTCCGGTGTCTTCTTCTTGTGCAATGAACCACCTACAGAATTATCTAAGCACATCTTAGACATTTCACC
>NC_029791.2:47830275-47842522 GCF_000816755.2 Arachis ipaensis | reverse complement strand
TAAACTCTGAAATTACTTAACACACATATCAAGGTATCTAATGGTAATAAGAGAGGATTAATATTAGCAAATTAAGACCAAAGAAACATATTTTCAGTCATGGCACAAAATCAGGAAGGAAAATGTAAAACATGCGAATAGTATGAATAAGTGGGTAAAGAGTTGATAAAAACCACTCAATTGAGTACATGATAAACCATAAAATAGTGGTTTATCAGCCGCCTTGTGAATTATTGTTGAAGTTTTGAGGTCTCTGAGATTGGTCCCTCCATCCAAAATTTGGGTGATTTCTCCACCCCTGATTGTATGTCTTAGAATATGGATCATTGTTGGGATTTCTAGGACCACTCTCCATATAATTGACCTGTTCAGAAGAACATTGAATATAGTCATAATTATCATTTTGCACAAAATTACCTGTCATGTCATAAGAGACTTCTTGAGTTGGATTTTGGGTGTTGATGGCTGAGACTTGCATGCCACCCATCTGTTGAGTAAGTAGACTTATTTGCTGAGACATAAGCTTATTCTGAGCAAGAAGAGCATTAAGAGCTTCTACTTCCATAACACCCTTCTTCTGAGGAGCCTCAGAGTTCACAGGATTCCTATTAGATGAGTATAGATATTGGTTACTAGCAACTAATTCAATCAGCTCAATAGTCTCCTCCGGTGTCTTCTTCTTGTGCAATAAACCACCTGCATAATTATCTAAGCACATCTTGGACATTTCACCCAAATCTTCATAAAAGATGTCTAGTTGGGTCCATTTAGAGAACATGTCCGGAGGGCATTGCCTAATCAGTAGCTTGTACCTCTCCCAAGCTTCATAAAGAGTTTTACCATCCCTCTACCTGAAGGTCTGAACCTCCACCCTAAGCTTAATCAGCTTCTTTGGTGGAAAAAATTTAGTAAGAAACTCAGTAACAACCTTGTCTCAAGTATTCAAACTCTCCTTGGGTTGGGAATCTAGCCATAGATTTACTCCATCCCTCAGAGCAAACGGGAGGAGCATGAGTTTGTACATCTCTGGGTTCACTCCATTTGTCTTCACAGTATCACAAATCTGCAGAAAATTAGAAATAAATTGATTTGGGTCTTCGTGGGGAAGACCATGATGCTGGCAGTTTTATTGCACCAGGGTGACCAATTGTGGCTTCAACTCAAAGTTGTTCGCAGTTATAGGAGGCACCACAATGCTTTTACCATAAAGATCTGCAGTAGGATCAGAGTAAGAGCCAAGCACTCTCCTTTGTTCTTCATTCCCATTCGGATTTGCCACATTGGCATTAACAGCATTATTGTGATCCATAGTGGATTCTGCAGGCTTGCAAAGTCTTGCTTATTGTAAACGTCGCCTACAAATCCTTTCAGGTTCTGGATCAAAGTCTAACAGAGGTTCCTTGTCTCAGTTCCTGCGCATAAACAAACAGAAAACAAGAAAAGGTGGAAATCTCTACATCAGAGTGCAGAGAAGTCCCAGTGAGGTATCCTGTGTAAAATAATAAAATAAAAATGCTAAATAAAATAAATAAATAAATTTAAAAAATGATACTAAAATTAAACAGAAATTTTTCGAAAATTAACAAGAAAAATAAACAAGACAATTAAAATAAAATTAACTAGGTGACACCAAACTTAATTTCAGAAATTAAGGAAAAATATTAGTGCTATTAAAAAAAATTTTCGAAAATAATAAGCTAAATTTAAATAAAATTAAAACTAAAATGCCTAATCTAAGCAATCAAATAACTGGTTGTTGTTAATCACTATCACTCCCCGACAACGGCGCGAAAAACTTAGTGCGGTAATTTATAACCCACAAACTAACCGGCAAGTGCACCGGGTCGTACCAAGTAATACCTCAGGTGAGTGAGGGTCGATCCCATGAGAATTGAAGGACTAAGCAACAATGGTTAATTGATTTACTTAGTTAGGCAAACAGAAAATAGTGTTTGAGATTTCAAAAGACATTAAACAATATTAAGAATATTAAAAGAGCAAGTAAATAAGTTGGAAATAAAATATGGAGAAGGCAGTTAAGGCTTCAGAGTGATCTATTTTTCGGATTGACTTTTCTTATTAATTTATTTTAATCATGCAAGATTTAATTCATGGCGAACTATATGTGACTAGACCCTAATTCCTTAGACCTTCCTAGTCTCCTCTAACATTCATCAACTGCCAATTCCTTGGTGAATTAATTCCAATTAAGGGGTGAAGTTCAATTCTAGTTATATGCCACATAAATCCTAATTACCCAAATATAAAAGGATTATATGTCACGTATCCCGTTAAATCCAGATAATTAAAATTTAGGAGACATTGTTTTCAAGTTATTGTTCAAGTAAAGAGCTTTTCCAAGTTATACAAGAACTCAATTAGAACATGGGTCATACTTCCGTTCCACCCAAGCTCATAAAATAAAGAATGAAAACAATTTCTTAAATATAAATCAAGACATGAATTATAACAGAAAAACAATAAAATCAATCCATACAATAGATAGAACTCCTAACCTTAACAGTGGAGGTTTAGTTGCTCATGGTTCAGAGTGAAAAATAAGGATTGTAAATTGTGAATTGGAATAATGTTCTTCTGGAACCCCCTGTTGGAATCCCTTTTTATATCTAATCCTAATTAATTTAAAATCTATCTTATAAAACTAAAATAATATCTTTTTTATTTTTAAAATAAAAATTAAAGTTTAAATCAAAATTAATTAAAGCAATCAGCATGTCTTCAATTGATAGATGGGGACCACTTGCTTTGTAGGGCCCACGCTTAACTTTGAGTGACAGCCATTCTTGTGTGAATCTCCCTTGAGTATCTGCTATTTCCTAGCTCTAGTCTGTGTTTCTGGGCCAAAAACTGGGTCGAGACTCGACCTGAAATCGCCCCTAGCGTTTTCTGCATATCGCGCATGTCACGCGTACGTGTCAGTCACGCGTACGCGTCGATGGCCTTTTTCGTGTGTCACGCGTACGCGTCAGGTACGCGCACGTGTCGCCATGGACAGCTCCAGATCACGCGCACGAGTCTGGCACGCGTAGGCATCGCTCTTCACTGGTCAACTATTTGGTTTCTTCTCTTTCTCTGCATAAACTCCATCAAATCCAACCAAATGCTACCTAAAATAAACAGAATTGTACAAGACTCAAAGTAGCATCCATAGTGGCTAAAAGATAATTAATTTTTGATAAAACTTAACAATTAAAATGAAAATTCACAAGGAAAAGATAGGAAAGTTGCTCACGCATCACAACACCAAACTTGAATTGTTGCTTGTCCTCAAGCAACCAAACTAATATAAGCTTAGAATGTGAATTTGCATAAGAATGAGAGTTCGATTAAGCTCATGTCTCTTCTTATAGTGGGGTTTACAACTGTAATCTTGAATAGTTTTGGCATCTCACTCTCCTTTGAATCAGAAGAATGTTACTGTCATTCGAAATTAGAATCCGGATAATATTATGAACTCTCTGAATTTTTTGTAACTCCATTTAATCCTTGAACACAGCAATTTTTCTTTTCTTTGGTGCTTTGCACCTTGAGCCTAGCCGTGACTTTAAATATTTTGTCTCAAGTTTTACTTGACACAGAAACACCACAAGCACTTAACTGGGGAACTCTTTTGAAGTTCTGATTTTTCTTTCAGTTACTCCCAGACAGTGATGCTCAAAGCCTTTGGCGTACTCTTGTTGATTGCAATTGATTTCGACTCTAAATATTTTGTCTCAAGGATTACTTGACACAAGAACACCACAAGCATGTAACTAGGGAAACAACTCTTTGAGCTTTTAATCATGTCTGACCTCCGTAGTCATTGATGCTCAGAGCCTTGGACCTGGCTTCTTTTTTTTTTTTTTGCTATTTCTTTTGCTTCAAGGTTTAAATTTTTGTTTATTTCAGAGAAGTCATAATAATTCTCTAAATTCATGTTCCTTGTACATCAACATTCTTTGATTCACATTTAAATATGCACTGTTCATGTCATGCATTCAGAATTACAGAAAATACTACCACATGTAAGTGAATAAGACTACTCTTCAATATAAACTCAATTTCTCATGCAATATATCACTTCTTTTTCTTTTTCTTTTTAGATTCAAGTTCAGTGAGCGGTACATGAGACAAATAACAGAATAAACTAATTCTAAGAACTAAAAGTACTAAAGATCATGCAGGCAATTAAAGCAACAAAAAACAGAAAACAACAAAATAAGAATGGAAGAGAAATAGAATGAAAGGAACTCAACCACCTCAGTTATGTTAGTGGCCATCTCATTCCTCCATGAAGAGCATTCATCTCCCTTTTGTGCTTTAAAAAAAACCATCAGCGAAGCGACAACACCAAACTTAAATGTTTTCTTGTCCTCAAGCAAAGAAGAACTGAAAATAAAATAAAAAAAATAGTAAGATGAAAGAATAATAAAAGGATAAAAGAACGAGAGAGAATTAGGATTGGGGTGTTTAATTTAGGCGTCGCATGTGACGCGTACGCGTAAGGCATGCGTACACGTGGATCGCGTTAAGTTCAGATGACGCGTACGTCCCTACGCGTCAGGGACGCGTACGCGTGGACTTGGTTTTGTGCAAATCACGCGAAGGCGGCCGCGCGCACGCACAACTCTCTGCTCGCATGGTATGGGAATCAAAATTTTTATATGACGCGTGCGCGTCATGCACGCGCACGCGTGGATGGCCAATTGGGGAAAGGACGCGCACGCGTTAGGGATGTGTACGCGTGATGGGACTTGTGCTCCCAGCACCACTCCAGTCCCACACCATCACAACTTTCGGCCATTCACCTATTTACGTCGATTTTTCAAGATCACGCGTACAATAGAAAAAAAATAATTCTTAAATATAAATCAAGACATGAATTAAAACAGAAAAACAATAAAATCAATCCATACAATAGACAGAACTCCTAACCTTAACAGTGGAGGTTTAGTTGCTCATGGTTCAGAGTGAAAAATAAGGATTGTAAATTGTGAATTGGAATAATGTTCTTCTGGAACCCCCTGTTGGAATCCTTTTTTATATCTAATCCTAATTAATTTAAAATATATCTTCTAAAACTAAAATAATATCTTTTCCTATTTTTAAAATAAAAATTAAAGTTTAAATCAGAATTAATTAAAGCAATCAGCATGTCTTCAATTGATGGATGGGGACCACTTGCTTTGTAAGGCCCACGCTTAACTTTGAGTGACAGCCATTCTTGTGTGAATCTCCCTTGATTCTCTGCTATCCCCTGGCTCTAGTCTGTGTTTTTGGGCCGAAAACTGGGCCGAGACTCGGCCTGAAATTGCCCCCAGCATTTTCTGCGTTTTCTGCATATCGTGCATGTCACGCGTACGCGTCAGTCACGCGTACGCATCGATGGCCTTTTTCGTGTGTCACGCGTACGCGTCAGGTACGCGCACGCGTCGCTGTGTAATTTCGCTTTTCATGCGTACGTGTCAGGTACGCGCACGCGTCGCCATGGACAGCTCCAGATCACGCGAACGCATCAGGCACGCGCACGCGTCAGGCCCGCGCACGCATTGCTCCTTGCTGGTCAGCTCTTTGGTTTCTTTTCTTTCTCTACAGAAACTCCATCAAATCCAACCAAATGCTACCTAAAATAAACAGAATTGCACAAGACTCAAAGTAGCATCCATAGTAGCTAAAAGATAATTAATTCTTGATAAAACTTAACAATTAAAATGTAAATTCACTAGGAAAAGATAGGAAAGATGCTCACGCATCAGTCCTACACTGAAGGCTCTGCATTGGACCAGCCAATAATTAAAATCATGGATAAGAAAGAGCAGGATTAAACCTCAAAATTGAAATGACTTAATCAAACCTGATGTTCTTAACTTTACTGTCAGGAGGATTGCTGCAGATGATATGTGTGACACAATGTCTTGAGAAATAATTCTCGAACTTTCCACCATACTTTAACATGTAGCCCCGTAGCTCCTATAACATGTTGGTTATTAATGTCAAGTCATCCCTTTGTTTTACTGAACCAAAACAAACTACAATTGATTCAAACTTAGAATTTCATTCTGCACTAAGCTTAAAAGAAGGTTGGCAACTTTCACATTTGATTATTTCACATCCCTTCATTTTCTTCCGTTCTATTCTATATCTAAAGACACGCCCAAGCAATATGCTAGTAATCAGTAAAATGACTAGCTTAGTGCATTAGTTTCTTCATAAACAAATGTTTGAGATCAGGTATACCTACTGTTCTTGTATGGATACCTTGAGGGGAGCTCGGCTTCTATAAGTCGACGCCGAGTTGTTTCCTTCAACATCGATCTGTGAACTTTGGGAAGTCCGAGCTTGCACTTGTAAAGAGGATGATCCAAAGTGGGGGAGTGTACCTGCAAAGGCACTCCGAAACTTAAGTTAGTATTGAGAATTCAATGTGTCTTTTGAGGATAAAATATCATACCTTTATAGGTGGAGCAGAATAGGTCGGTTATACTTCTGCTGGTCATCTGTATTGAAGAGCATTAAACAGCTGAAAATATCTGGTCGGACATTTTGATTTCAGAATATAGTTTGTTTGAGTCTGATTCAAATGCGTAACGCCGAGTTATAACGTGTTTTGCCGAATTATAACGCATGATACCGAATTATAACGCATGATGTTGAGTTATGATATTAGGTTTATAATGGCCGGACACCTACCATAGAGTCCTGAATTTATACAAATGAAGAACAGTGAAATCCAATCCTCTTGCATGATTTCTTTTGTTTGAGGGAATAGGTATCATGCCATCTCACTCCTTCCTTGCAAAGCAGCAAGGTGAAGGAGTCACTCCACTTCCACCCTAATTTATGGCAACAAATTGTTGTACAGCAATACATAAGTAAGTTGTTTTAGAACAGGTACAGCCACATTTGATGCTATGCTAGCAGTTGTATCCATCCGTGTTAGGCTTCTTGATTGTGTATTCCTTGACTGCAAAAGAATGGAACCAAATTAAGGAAAATTTGTTTGTTCTGAGCATTCATCTATTGTCTTATATATAGATCTGACTCTGGAAGTTGCTATATGGCAAGCATACTTAGTTTTAATTACGCAGGAGTTAATTAATATTATTTATCAATACGGGATTATTGGAGTAACGATTTATTTGTTTGTGTGATTTCAATATCACGGGCTCAAGCCATCAAATCAACCACTGAGAACCATATATAGCGCTAGAAGCTTGTTGTAATTTAACAGTAAAATATACATTTCAAGTACTTTAATTATATCAAAACTTGTTAGCAAAATCTTGAAATGTGTTAACTCTTAACCATAAATAGTGTATTATTTAATTGTAATCTTATCCAAATATTTGATCTCACAAGAAATCTTAAACATGATCTCACCTAAATGAATCAATATAATTGTGATCTAGAGTATTATTGAAGAGATAAAATTGCATTAGTGAATACTTTTAGATTGTATCAAACACTAGAACAAAACTACTAGGCATTCAGATCCTTATAGGCTTTATCATATCTACCTTATGTTGATCGGTCATGAACCAAATTGACTATTAGTAAATAAGTAGCTCATTGAGGTAAAATTTGAACAGAGCTTCAAAGTATGGTATGCGCTAATAACTTAAACACCAGATTTCATGAATCTTGAAACGTACTTAAAATTTGACCTAATATGAACACGAATTAGAAACAAAAATCATAAATTAAAAACTGCAGAATACAAATCTGACCTAATATGTACTTTAACTGGAAGACTGCTGTTGTTACCGAAAAAGAAGTTACCACAGGAGGCGGCGCTAAGAAAAGAACGACGCGATGCGAGAAACGGTAGATTTAGACGCAGATGTGACGATCTGCGACATGGATGAACGAGCAGAGGAAGAACGCGGCGAAGGGGGCATACGATGATGAAGACTTGAGGAGGCGAGATAGCACCGACAAGAATGGTGCCGACAAGAACGGTGCGGACCAGGACTCGCCGGAGAGGGAGGGAAGCAGCGATAGGGACACTGTGAGGAAAGAGCTCCGCGTAAATTAGGGTTAAAAAGTTGTGTTTTTTTAATATATTTTTGAAATTTAACTTGTTTAATGTATTGATTAGTAAAAAAGAATAGTGACCGATTTAGAAACCAATTAATTTATAACAAATTTTTTAGTGGTTGTAAATTCAGTTGCTAAGAATTACAATAGCGATCAATTTAATGACCAATTTCTCTAACCCCATGATTTTATAGTTGGTCGCTAAAATCGGTTGCTATATTATCTCTTAACAACCGATTTAGTGACTACTACATTAGCGACCAAATTAGCTACCAACTATTTTTTTCAGCCTAATTTTATATCGGTTGCTAATTCGGTCGCTAAACTATAAAATAGCAACCGATTTAGCGACCAACTACTTTAAAAGTAGCATTTTAAAGTTGGTCGCTAAATCAGTTGCTATTTTAACACTTAGCAACCGATTTAGTGACCAACTTCTTAGCGACCAACAATTATTAAGCTTGTTTTTATATTGGTCACAAAATCGGTCGCTAAATTAAAAATAGCGACCGATTTAGTCACCAACGGACTCCAAAAGCCTTTTTTTGTTTTGGTTGCTAATTCGGCCGCTAAATTAAAAAATAGCGGCTGATTTTAGCAACCAAGAGTAGATAGTCACTAAATCGGTCGCTAATTGAAATTCAGCGATCAATTTAGTAACCAACTTTTTCTTTTTCTAAAAAATTTTGATTGAACCTTGGCCCACGGGCTGGTATTTTCCATCCCACCAAATAGGGGTGCACATGGGTCGGGTGAAGCCGGGTTTGATGTGACCCAGACCCGGCCCGAAATATACACCGGGTCTATTTATCAGACCCGAACCCGACCCTAGACCCGATGAAACCAATACACTTTCGGGCCACAATTATACCGGGTAAAAACCGGGTGAAACCGGGTGAAAACCGGACCGCTAACATTACATTACGTTGATACCTTCTTGTAAGTTAGCATGTATAAATATCCAAATTTTCAAGACTCCAACCATTATTTAACATGGTAAAATTCACTTAGAAAAATATAACAAGAACCAACCATTCTTCAAAATTAAAGCATAACCACAATCAATACTAATATTGTCTAATAATACCAAATATTTAAATCAATACAAATAACACAATATTATGCATTAGTCTAAAGTCTTATGCATTCTAAACATAAAACATTAACTTATAGTTTTATAATGACTAATAACACAAAATATTAAAATTTACAATACTTAAATTCCACATAAGAATAGTCATGATCCATCACTAATAACACAAAATATTAATTGTGTATGATGATCGGGTCACCGGGCCGACTTCGGGTGACCCGAGCTATGGCCCGGACCCGACCCGAAATAATGACCGGGTCTATTTTTGAGACCCTTACCCGGCTCTAAACCCGATGAAATCACACCAAATTAGCCCCAAAAGTGTTTGGGACCGGGCCGGGTCTGTGCACCCCTACCACCAAAATTCGTGAGTTTGGTAGTATAGATTTGGTGAGTTTTTTTTTTTTAATTTTACGAATTTTAAATCCTAACCTAACCCATCCTTTATAACGAGTTTCACGAATTGATTCGGCTGGTTCAATTTATTTTACCAGTCCCATCATTGGTCATCTTATTTGGATCATAATCTAATTTTTAGTATAAAATGAGTTTGAAAATCAGGATACTCAAAAAGGTAGAAGTAATTTAATAATCTAAACCAATTTGGTTAACCCAGATTATCATAATTATCTGATGAGCAAAGTTAAATGATTAAAAAATTTATTATTTTTTGTTAATATTTGACTAACTCTAAATAAAATACTTTTTAAATATAAGTAAATTAAAATTAATTTTTTCATAAAATTAAAACAAAAAAAAAATAAATTAAATACAGTAATTTGTCATAAGTCATAACTCAAAGGCAACAGATTTCTTTTTTTCCTTCAGATAAAATAAAATAAAATAAAATTTAGGAGAGGGGTTGGTGCTCTAAGAAAAGGACTAACTAGAAATCTTAATATTTGCATACGAAAGTCTCTCCTCTGGTTGTTGAAAAGCTTTATAATAGTGATGTGAAATTCATTTACAAATTTTAATTATCCCGTTTCATAAATTCGACGATTCCCCTAAATATCTATTATATAAATTAAACTTATTTGCATGTCGCATGTTCCACAGGGTGCTTTGTTTGGTCGTTTTCTTTATTTTCGCGTGTTTATTAATACATTAAATAAGCGAAAATATCGATAACATTTTAATAGTTGAAAAATAAATTGATTGTATTTTGTACGACACAATATAGAGATGGCAAAATTTTTCAAAATGCAAAAATTTTTTTGAAAACTGTTCCAAATGGAGATTTGATTGTGAAATTTTTTTTTATGATGATGAAATGGGAGGCAAAATTTTTTGGAGGCAGGCGCAGGGACCAAGCAGGAATTCCCAGCTCGTTTCCGTTAATTCCCGAAATTCATAAATTTACTTAATTGTTCTTAATAGTTTATTTCTAATATATATTTTGTAGTCATTTCACATGCTATAAATATAAAGAGAGAGAGAGAAAGAGAGAGAAACCCAAAATTTCTAATCTTTATTTGCATAAGCCTTCTTTAACTCATAGATTCTTAACGTCACCCATAATCCATCCAACCTCTCTGCAGCCACCTCCTCGCCACTCTCCCGTCTCACTGCATTCTCACCCCTCACCGTTCCATCACCTTCACCGCAGTTCTCTATATTCGTTGCGTTCCTTTTCACAACTCTGTCGTTGTGTCCATTCTCTTCTCTGATGCTGCATCCCCCACCTCGTCCACTGCTCTGTGCTCCGGCTCGCTGTGGCGTCCCCCACTGCGTCATTTTGAAATAAGTCACCATCTTATTGTTTGGACTTTTGTATAAAATCTTGCTATTTTTGTATAGGATAGATACTTTCAGCTCTATTCCTATGAAAATTAATAATTAGTCAGAACTATAAGAGAGATGGAGAATGGAGTCCCTGCAAAAGATGGGATCTTATGGGGAATGGGAATGGGGAGCAATATTCCCCATGGCGAAAAACGGGGACGGAGAGCAAATCTAGGGACGGGGATAGGCGGATAGGGAGCAGGAAGGCATCCCCGGCCCTGCTCTACTCCGTTGACATCCCTAACACAATATGAAAATTATTTTTTTATGACACTAATTTTCATATTTAATTTTGATGATATGTAGAAGTGTGAGGGGTGGTGAAAAACACGCAATTATGAAGTTGACAGCATCTCGCAGGAGACAACATGCTGATGCTGACATCTTGCCGGGGGCGAGATTCTGTGATGGCAATACGTGTTTACGGACTAGTTCAGTATTTTGTTGTTCCTGTTACTCTAATTTATGCAAACCGCAAGAAAGCTCCACTACGGTATGCGTCCTGCATGTACTCTGGGTGTGGCCTTCTCCCACCTCACTCAACCACGTATAGCTTCCTTATTCTCTTTTAGCATTGTGGTTTTTCTCGCAGTGTGTATTGTTATCATAGTAACGAGTTACTGAATTTATGAGATTTAAAGTGAGTATTTTTATTTGTGATAATAGAAAGTGTAGTATATTTTATTTATGATAGTATTAAAGCTGCTTATTTGTGATAATGTTAAAGTTGTGTGAATTGTAAAGAGTGAGTGTAAAGTGTGGTTGAAAAATGGTTAAGTACTTTTTTCGTCTTTAACATCTTGAATCAAAATCAAAATTATTTTTGATTTTTTTTATTATTAATATCATCTTCAATGTTAAAATTCGTTTTAAAACCATTTTTTTCACATAAAATGTTAATTACATAACAATTTTGTCCCATCATAAAATGTTAATAAAACATCCTCTTCCATCCACTAACTACCCCATCATCATCATCTACTCATCACTATCACCNCATTAAGGAACTCTGAGAAAGAATCAACACTGTTAAGAACACTCATAAAATAACCAAAGCCATGAAGCTCGTAGCCGTCAGGGTCCGATGAGCCCAAGAAGTCGTCCTAAACGGCAGACTTTTCGCCAAAATGCTCGTCGAAGTCTTGCAAGATATCAACTACCGTTTTCGAGATGATAATGGCATTGTCCCCCTTACGGACGTCAGGCTTGTCAACTCCGTCGCCCCTCATTATCGTCACTAAGACTGCGACCTCTTTGGTAGTTTCAGTAACACCGTCTTGAAGAAAGCTAAAACTCGGATTTAATAGTTACATAAGCTTGGCTTGAATTGCA
>NC_029791.2:47827375-47830238 GCF_000816755.2 Arachis ipaensis | reverse complement strand
AGAGAGAGTATTTTTTAGGAAAAAATTGTCATGTAATTAATATTTCATGTAAAAATAATGATTTTAAAATAATTTCTAATGTTGAAGATAATATTAATAAAAAAAAAATGTCAGAGACAATTTTGATTTTTTTTTCAAGATGATAGAGACAAAAATGGTATACTTAACCCTTTAAAAATATATATACACATTTTTTATGAAACTAATTATTTTCTTCTTCTCGATTTGTTGCCACAATTAGGGACTTAATTAAAATTTTAATAAAACTATAAGGACTGATAAAGTAATTAAACCTAACTTGATATTAGGGTGGAGTGTACTTTTAATCTTTAACATTTTAGATATATTTCAATTATATTCTTCAGGGTTAACATTGTTAATAGAGATACCGTGTGACTATCTTTAACTGATGTGTCAATGACAAGTCAGCATAAGATTGTCACATCATAAAATTACCCTCTAATCTAACCTAACCACTCCTAAATTCTAAGCATATTCTATCCCTAACTCCAATAATTTTCACTAAGGGTGATCATGAGTCCGATAAAGCCGAGTTTAACTTGGCTCAGATCCAACCCTAAATTATTTGTGGATTTATTTTTCAAACGTTACACGACTCTAGACTCGATGAAATTTCAAACATTTGGACCAAATTCATACCGAATCCGTTCTAGGTTTGTACCCGGGTCTTAGATCAGATGACAATGACAACAGATGTCCAGAATCCAAATTATGAACAACACAACAACACCATCAATGCAACATATTAAACAATATCAACATTACAACATATCACATATTAAAATTCCTTCAGTTTATTAGATAATTTATACTACAAAATCTAAAAAATCAGCAATAACTCCACAAAAGAAGAAAACCACAGATGACAACACAGAATACGGTAACAACAGCAAAGCAGATCATTAGCAGCAACGATGACTTATAATAGAGATAACAAAGCATATCTGAGGCAAAAAATGTTGGCAACAACGCATAAATGAGGTGGTAAAGACGATGCATAACGGATCGACAGCGAAGACTCAGAACAAAGGGAAGATTGGCACAGTGGGAACTGTAGCCACAACGACAGAGGGAAGGAGTGGAACGGTGATGCGCGAGCATCTTAAGCACTTTTCATTAGCATTTCTTATAGAAAAGTTGTGACTTTTGCTTAATAATTATATAATTTTCAAGGCTTTTCTATTAGTACTTTGATTTCCTTAGTTTCATGATTCTTGTAGGAAAATATTGGGAAAAGAGAAGCAAAATAACAAGGAGGAACCAAGATTTAAAGACAAGTGCAAAGAACATCCGTGGATGTTGTCAACCCTGACCTCTACACACTCCAATGATTATAACTTGAGTTATAGAGGTCCAATTGATACGGTTCTAGTAGCATTAGAAAGCCAACTTCCAGAGCTTTCCAACGATATATAATGTCTATACTTTTTCTATGGCATCATGGCACTAAATGCCGCGACATTGGCGCTTAGAGCCAAACCGCATCCAACAGCAATTCTTCTCAGGACTCCTGGCGCTAAATTCCACTCCTCTGGCATTTAGCACCCAACAGGCAGCAAGGAAGTGCATAATTGCGTAAAAAGAGGCACCAAACGCCACCAAAGTGGTGCCGAACGCCTATAACAGCACCATCCCCGAGAAATTTTTGTAATTAACGAAGACTTGAAGACACCAAGCTTAAATTATAAGGAAATTCACTAGTTAGTCAAAGAGTCATTAAAAAAAGATTTCAGATTTAAATGATTAGATTTGATTTTGATTTGATTTAGTTTGAATTTGAATTCTATATTTAGTCTTAGAGGTTTTACTATAAAAAGGAGACTTCCTTCCTCCCCAAGGATACACTCTCCCTCTCTTCCATCTAACACTTCTCATTAGTTTTAATTTTACTATTTTTTTATTATATTTTTTTTCTCAAATTTTTTGAATGAAAAAAATGAGAATAAATTAAATTTTTATAATTTTTTCTATTTTATCACCAAACAGAATATAAAAATACTAAATTCTGTATCTCTATATCCTTAAATTTTGTTCTTAATATGTTGTCTTGTCCTAATCTTAGAAACAAACGCAACTTTAATTCTTAATATTAGATCATTTTTTTTAATAAAAAAATTAATTATAAAATTAAAATTAATATAAAAAATGATTGAAATTTTTTTAAATAAAAAAACCTAATTATAATGTTAAAAAAATTATAAAAGACTAATAAAATAATTTAACTTATAAATAACATATAAGACAATACACATCATTATTAGATTTTGCGGGGTAAAAAAGCCTAAATTTAGATGCATGGTAAGCCAGGTCAGTTATCTCAACATAAATGCACGCAGTCGCACCTTCCGTCTCGTTAATAAAACAAAACAAAATTCCATTCAAATTAATTGGGCTGGGGTATGTCTCTATCGAATATAATTATTTATATTACATTGATAACAATAAATTAAACTAAGAGAAATTGTTTTTTTTTTTTTTTTAAAAAAGGAATCTCCCGTAGATCCTTTCTCAGAGAAAAAGCCTACCCAAATCAGCAAGAAAGCATAATGGCTATCTCAACTTCCAACTCCCTCATCCCTGCAAAGACCCTAATGCCCCCAACAAACCACTCCCTATGCCCATCCACCAACAGCATCAGACCCGGGACTAAGCTCACTTCCAGGCCCATTCTAGCCGTCCATGCAGCCGAGCCCACCAAGAACGTTAACCCGGTGGTCTCCGACAAGCCGGCTGACAAGTCGCAGCCAGCATCCTCCGCAGTGGCAGCTGCAGCCGCAACCGCTCCGGCTCGTAACGCTGTGCAGGGAAAATGGACCCCGGACAGCTGGAAATTGAAGCGGGC
>NC_029791.2:47824112-47826496 GCF_000816755.2 Arachis ipaensis | reverse complement strand
GACGCGTTCCCGCCGATCGTGTTCGCCGGGGAGGCGCGGAGCCTTGAGGAGAAGCTTGGGGAGGCGGCGATGGGGAAGGCGTTCTTGTTGCAGGGTGGAGATTGCGCTGAGAGCTTCAAAGAGTTTAATGCTAACAACATTCGTGATACATTCAGGATTCTCCTCCAGATGGGTGCTGTATTGATGTTTGGTGGCCAGATGCCCGTCATAAAGGTACCTAACAAAAATTTCAATTCTAGAGTCAAAATCAATTGTGAGACATATTCAGAAGTAATTGTAAATCTCTTTGTTTCTTGTTATAAGAGGTAACTGAATGTTAGTCCTTTTCTCTTATTATTATTATTAATATTAATTTTTCGTTAATACATTTTTATACATTACATATTTAATTTTTTACTTAATATTCATTGCTATGTCATATCATTAAAAAAAGAGCAATGCTAGGGCGAGTAACTTTTGTGATTAGTAGCCATTAAATAGTCATCAATAATGATTTAATAATGTAAAATTGATATGAGATTTCATCCGATAGTTCACATTTTTCTGCTGGTTACAGGCCAAAATTTAATAAAACTGCTGACTCCCTAAACTTTTCCTTAAGAAAATATTTATATTCATATTATTATTTAAATAATATTTAATACAACACTTTTAGTATATAGTTTTTGGTATCTGTATTTAACTTATTTAGAAATTATAATAGAGACGTTGTGTGTATATATTTTGTTTGTTTAAAATGAGATATATAGAACTGATATAGAAACATGAAATTACTTGATGGTTGGTAGCTTTTTTTTTTCAATTTTTCAAACTTTTGTGTGTTGTTTTAAAATTATTTTTAGAAAAATACTAGAAAATCATAAGAATTTATTGTTTTTGCCATCAGTGTTTAAAATTATAGGATAAAGTATATGATTAGATTACTAGAATAAATAAATTAGACTAAAAAAATTGAGTTGATGATTAAGTAATGGCAAAAAGCAATAAATTTCGATGGTTTTTTAATATTTTTTTATTCATTCAATTTTCTTTTTTCGGATATATTTTTGTTCAATTCATTATAGAAGTTAAGTAAGTCACCAAAAAGAGAAGTTAAGTAATTTTGCTTGTAACTTTGTGTCACTACCTGGAATAGAATTAGTGGCAGATATATACAGACTCCAAAATATGAGTATTAAGGATGAACACAAAGATTATTGTCCATTTGTATGACAATGTGGTTGTAGGTGGGGAGAATGGCGGGTCAGTTTGCAAAGCCAAGATCGGACCCATTTGAGGAGAAGAACGGGGTGAAGCTGCCCAGCTACAGAGGTGACAACGTGAATGGAGATGCTTTTGATGAGAAGTCGAGGATTCCAGATCCACAGAGGATGATCAGAGCTTACTGTCAAGCCGCTGCCACTCTCAACCTTCTCAGAGCTTTTGCCACCGGTGGCTACGCTGCTATGCAGAGGGTCACTCAATGGAATTTGGACTTTACTCAACATAGTGAACAGGGAGACAGGTTTGTATGCTAGTTTGTTCTGTATTTCTTTCCACGCATTTCTTTCTATGCTCTTTATATTATCCTACCTAGCTAGTTAACTACTTAAAAACCTATAAATTAATGTATAATATGTAACGGTATAGAAAATGGATTCATTAGAGTATTTGGAATACAAACGAAAAGAGGTGATAATTATTTTGTTTAGAAAGTGGTGTCTAATTTATAAAAAAAGTTAAAAATTAATATTTAATTTAAAAAATACAAAAGTAAATAATGTTTAAATATTTAAAATATATTATAAAAAATAAATTAGACAAAATTTAGATACTAAGTAATAATAAACACCATATATTCCTAGGAAAATAATACTTTAGTTATAAGAAGAAATCCAGAGAGAAGGGAAAATGTGATAAGACATTTCACAATTTTAATATTCACTTTCTATTTACAATTTCTAATACTCATTTTTTTAAAATATTTTTGATAATATTTAATATTCAAACCTATTTCTGTTACTCGGGCTAAGCCCAGTTATATTCATTACACATACTTAATTAGTGATATAAATTATTTAAAAAAAATTAACATAATGTATTTACAATTAATATTTGATGCTCTAAGCAAAATTAGACAATTTTTTTTATACATTGCACATCAGCACATGACAAATTTTCGTTAACTCCTTGATCCGCTTTAGTGATAATCTATGCACAGATCTAGGTTGGCCATAGCTTATTTTGGTTGCCGTGTATATAGGGGTGGCAACACTACCCAACTTGCAGGTATCCACTCCGTCCCTATCCGTTCGGAATGGGTAATTATCCTCTCCCGCACCGAGGCAGATTTTAGCGGGACGGATTTTTGGGCGGGGCGGGACGGGGTCGTGTTTATGTTAAAT
>NC_029791.2:47765735-47824087 GCF_000816755.2 Arachis ipaensis | reverse complement strand
AATATTTTTTATTATGAAAATAATTTAAAATTTATATAAACCTATATAAAAAATTTTATTTATGAAAATAAATTTTTTTATTTAATAAATGAAAAAAATTTTCGGTTGTTATAGAATAAAAATTTTTTTGTCTTTGTTTTCTAGAAAAATTATAAAATTTTGGGAAAATTTTTTTGATAGATTTATATTTTAGAAATACTTTTCTCACTCAAATAAACCAATACCGGACACTAAAAATGCAAAATTTTCATACTTTAAAGAAAGCATAAGGAATAACTGAATCTTAAGGGGCTGTAAATGGGTACACGGTTCACATGGAAGGTGGATGGTGTCTAAGTGTCTTGGTGTTACTTACAAAAGAAGTGGACTTCAACAGTTACAACTTGTCCTCTCGTCTCAATTTTAGTCCACTATGAATGGCTATGTCCATCAGATCATCACACGTTTTTCACAAGGCTAAATCACTGTGAAAGAACAATGCTAGGGGCCAGCAACTTTTGTGATTGATAGCTATCAAATAGCCATCAATGATGATTTAATAGTGTGAGATTGGTGTGAGATTTTATCCAATGACTCACCTTTCTCTGCTGGTTACATGCTGGCCAAAATTCAACAAAACTGCTGCCCCTATACTTTTCCCACTAAAAAATTGTGTAGAGACAAAATGATATTAGATTATATGCATAATTATGTAGTTGGCATGACTACTGAATTTAATGGGGCACAAGTTTTGTTTATATGTATTGCTAATAACTTTTAATCTTTTATGGCATTTTATCACTGAAAAAAACTTTTATAGCATTTAACCAACCTGTATTGGTCAAATGGTTAATTACTTGTTCGTTTAAGTGTTGGAAACCCACTTATCTATACAATAACTTATTGGCTAGCTTGTAAATCTTTTAGTCGAGTTCAGATTCGTAACGAATTAGTCCTTTACCTGCTGGGTTAAAAGATATTGTAAGAAAAAAAAGCTTTTATTGCATTTAATTGGGGATATAAATAGCATAGAGATACATCCACCTATATTCAGGAGAAAAAAATATTTTGAAAAATAGTACATGTTTCTCTATCAATGTGAAATGCTTCCATTCTAGCAAACTTTTCTATGATAAGTTTGGCTTGGGTTGAAAATTAAATTTGTTCTATTTTTGGCATGGTAGGTACCAAGAGCTTGCTCACCGAGTTGATGAGGCCCTCGGCTTCATGGCCGCCGCAGGGCTCACGGTGGACCATCCTATAATGAAAACAACTGAATTCTGGACTTCACATGAGTGTTTGTTGTTGCCATATGAACAATCACTCACTAGGTTGGATTCAACTTCTGGACTCTACTATGACTGCTCTGCCCATATGCTCTGGGTTGGGGAAAGAACCCGACAATTGGATGGTGCCCATGTTGAGTTCTTAAGAGGAGTTGCCAATCCCCTAGGAATCAAGGTTGGCAAATGATTCTTATAAAAAATAGTATGTAAAAAAGATAAAGAATACTTTTTGTTTACGACCTTTACGATTTTTTTTTAAAAGAAAATATTTTAAAATTTAAATAGTTTAATTTTATTTAATTTTATCTTTAATGTTTTTTATTTGTATCAAAACTAATTTTATTTCTAACGTTTTAGATGAGTATTTTTGACACATATAAAAACATTTAGGATAAAATTAAATAAAATTAAACGTTAAAAAAATTACTAACGTTAAGGAAAAAAACATATTTTACCCATGTAATGTAAGCATCGAACTCATTTTTTGTTGTTTTTGACCAAATTGATACATCAAGATACTAATATAATAATATTAATGTATCAATTTGTTCGAAAGCATAAATCTTGAGTCTTAATGGCTTTGCTGATTTTGTATGTTGTTTTATTTAATGGTGTAGGTGAGCGATAAGATGGATCCAAATGAGCTAGTTAAACTCATTGATATCTTGAACCCACAAAACAAACCAGGGAGAATTACCATAATCACAAGGATGGGAGCTGAAAACATGAGAGTGAAGCTTCCACACCTAATTAGGGCTGTGAGGAAAGCAGGACAAATTGTCACATGGGTCAGCGATCCTATGCATGGAAACACAATTAAGGCTCCATGTGGTCTCAAAACTCGCCCCTTCGATGCCATCAGGGTACGATATGTTTGTCCTCTACTCCTATTCTCACTGTTTGCCGGTCCGACAATTTTTTTTATACTTAGATTTAACTATTTAAGTGTCACAACGATATTTTATTTTATACTTTTTAGAATATTTTCAAGTGTTCTACAAATACTAGTGTTTTAGTAATTTTAGTCATTCTTAATTTTATACATATATGTTATAGTTATAAATTTTTTTTTAAGTATTTCAAAAATACTGATATTCTAATGATTTTAGCTATTGATCTCAATAATAAAATTTATATATAATTGAGATCAATAACTAAAAATACTGAAATACTAATTTTTTTTGAATACCTCAAACTTTTTTTATTTTATAATAAAAATCAATGATTAAAATTACTAAAATAGCAATGTTCTTAAATATTTAAAAATTTTTCAATACTTTTATCCAATCATACGCAATATAGCTGTCTATAGTTTTACATTACTAGGAGGACACCAAAAATTAAACATTTTTTAAGCTGAATCTGCCAAAATAAGATTTTTCACTCTGGCAGTGATATTCTTTAATGGGTTTTCATTTCAAACTTCAAAATGAAAGAAGGAAAAGGTATCTGGTCTTACCTGGTGGGCTAGTGGGCTACCAAACTCTCTTAAGTTAAAATCTAATATATTTAGAGTGGGGTGGGTGAGGTAGTAGGTGAAATAGTGAGAAGTCTTCAAGTCTTTCTTTGTTCATTTTTTTTACCTTATTCTTTTGGTTTAGCGAAAAATGCAAAATTGATGTATATATTCGGCTCCATTTCTTTAATAGAAGGTGGGATTTAGACTCATTGGGACCCATGTGGTTGTGATTATAAATTCTTGCCCACTATAATAGAAAGAAACATCACAACTCACAAGACGTGTGTCACTCTTATTAGTGGAAAAACAGCGATTAACAATAATTTAGAAGTTGATTATGAATATGATCACTTTATTTAAAATAAAAATGTATGTTTAGCGTTTACATGATTGCATTCTATTCAACATACATGTCTAATATATTTACTCTTATTTAATAGATTATTATTTGAGGGTTTATTTATTATCATTTAATAGATTATTGTGTGAGGTTTTAATAAGACAGTGGTTTCTTTTGTACTTGCTTGACCACTTTTAAGTTTGAATTACAATGAATTATTTATGAAAAAGAGAAATCATATTACTCTCACTTGTAAATGGTACAACCAACCTATGATTAATAATATTATTGAATTTGGAACAGGCTGAAGTGAGAGCATTCTTTGATGTGCATGAGCAAGAAGGAAGCCACCCAGGAGGAGTTCACCTAGAAATGACGGGTCAGAACGTTACCGAATGCATTGGTGGATCAAGAACCGTCACATTCGATGACTTGAGCTCACGCTACCACACTCACTGTGACCCAAGGCTCAATGCTTCACAATCTCTTGAGCTTTCTTTCATCATCGCTGAGAGGCTCAGGAAGACTAGGATCAGAACACAGCAGCCCCTTACACCCGTAGAACAACTCTAAGAATATATATATATGGATGCCTTTTCAAACACCTACCTACAAACAAATATCTACCTTTTTTTTTCTTTCACGTAATGTGTAATTTGTGTATGGAGATGGAGAACCTAGTTAGCATGTTTTTCGTGTAACGTTTTATTTTGTCTCGCGTATAAGTGTAACTGCCCTGTAATGCGTTTGAGCTTTCCAAGGACAAGAGTACTTAATTAATTAATTTATTAATAAGAGGATTTTCTTGATTTTGTAATTCTTCAGGTAGGTTTTTTCGTTCTTCTTTTAAACATTACAGGACCAAAATATTGTAGTTTTTTAAAAAAGATTTTTTTAATTTTTTAATATTTTTATTTTTATTACTAAAAATTTGTTAAACACATCAAAAAATAAAAAAAATATATTTTTTATTAAAATAATAGCACCCAAACAAACACATAAGAATGGTGAAAATTCTCTAAGAGAGATCATTCGAAACGGAAATTCCTAGATGGAGAATTTTTATCGTGAAAATGGGGATGTGGGGATAAATTTTCCGGAGATAAGCATGGGAACCCGAGGGAAAATCCACTTCTTCAGCCTTCGCACACATTGTTCCTGGGTCCTTTATTCTCTGCTTTCCGGCATCGCTCTTCGCTCCTTTGTTACCTGATTCTCTTGCGTTGTCGCTGCTCCGTCGTTCCCATCGCTGCTCCATCATTCTCGCCCTGCTCCGTCGTTCTCACTGTTGCTTCATCGTTCCCCCATATCTCTGATGCTCTTCTAGTATGAGTCTCCTCTTCCCTTGTCCATTCTTTGTCCGGCACTCTTCTCTCTTCTTGCTTGTTGATTTTTTCTTTTCATGATATGTTGAGCAGAGGAAAAATTATATTTGTTTGATTTTTATTGAAAAAATTTATGCTAATTGTGATTTATTGTTTGAAATTGTGTCTTATTGTTTAATTTTGTTGAACAAAAATTTTGTTGATCTAGTTTTTACCTTATTCACTATTTGAAATTGTGTGAACAAAATATTACGCAAAATTTTTGATTTATGTTTTAATTTATTTTAATGAGAACTTTGGAGTGGAGTTGTTTGTTGGAATCTGTTCTTTTGATGATGGAAAAAATATTTGAAGTTGAAAATGAAAAATGGGGATCCTCATTAGGACTGTAGGGAGGTGGGCAATGGGAATGAGATTAAATATTTTTCTCCGAGAGAGATATGAGTAAGAACAAGAAGAAGATTGTTGAGTTACTATGGAAAGGTCTTGACTACCAAAGAAATTTTAAAAAGGAATCAAATGAGAGAATATAAAATAAGAAGACACCACATTCAATTCAAAATATTTTTTAAGTGGTGTGTTCTCATTTTATATTCTCCTCACTCTTATTTTCTTTAATGTAAGACTAATTTTATACATTATTCCTTACACATACAATATTAACAAAGATTAGGATTCGAGAACAGAGAGCTAGAAGACATCTCCCACCTTGTCCCATCCCGTTCGCATCCTTATCTATTCTTAAAAAGAAAATAAACCAAGAATTTAACATGCTCTAAATAAGAATCACAGGTGACCTTTCTAGGAAGGCCAATGCTATCGTGACGATGGCCAATTCCTTCCTTAAGTGATGAAATGAGCTGTCACAGAAATTACTTTAATAATTTTGTGTCTTTTGAAAAAATACTTATCTATAAGTAAAAATGGTATTTTACAAAGCTGTGAAAATGTTGCAGATAGCATGCGTAAAAACGTCGTTTCTGGAGTGCATAGGCGATATGCATTCGCGCACTGCAGTCCCGTGAAGTAGTCCCTCACCGGCTCACCCCTCTTAAGTTTTAACCCACTACGTGACTCTTCTTTCTCTTTCAAACACACGCTCTTTAACCCTCTTTCAATTCTCTGCTTCCTTTTCTCAAGAAAACACACATACAAGCCTTTTACAGCAACAAAAGACAAACAAAAATGTTATTTGTACACTAAAATTAGTTATCAATGTATTTGTATATAAATATATGTGTAATTTAATTTATTTTTAATGTGTATTGTATTTCAACATATATTTTATACTGATGGCTGACTTTGGTAGTTAATTTTAATGTACACGTAACATAATCAAAATATAAAATAAAAGCAACCTTTTATACTAGTGGCAATAAAATAAAATTATAACAACAAATTTTCAAACAACATATTGTAGGTGATATCTCTGATAAATTAAAAGACATTTATCAAGTGTTGCTATATTAAATATACAAAAACAACTATTATAAAAATAATATATTACATTTTATAAAAGTTGTCTTTAAATTTATTTTAAACTTCACGTTTCAAGTGTTGTCTAAAATTTTTAATATTTTAAAAAAATAAAAATAAGCTATATTATGCAGAGAAAGAGAAAAAGAAGGAAAAGAAAATCCCAATTCATTCCAAAATGTTTCGTTCCTAAAACCCCCAACCTTAACAAAATTTCTAAAATATTTCAATTAATAAAATCACAAAATCCTCAATCCATTCCAAATGTTTCGTTCCTCTTTGGTTCTTCAATCCATTTGATGATGACACGCGTTTCTTTATTGAGCTTCGATCTCAATCTCTATTCGCGAATGAGCTTCGATTTTCTCTTCTCGTGAATGTGCTTTGAGCTTCTATGCTCGTGAATGTGCTTCAATCCTCTGCTCCTCTCCTCGTTGAGCTTCGATTCTTTAGTCGTTGAGATTTGATCATCTGCTTGTTGAGCTTCAATCCTCTGCTTCTCTTTTCGTCGAGCTTCGTTCCTCTCTGCTCGCGTTCATCACCGTCAGTCATTGTTCGATTATCATTGCTTGCGTTTTTTATGAGATTCTCATTTTTGGCATTCTTCTGCAGGTATTGATAATTCTACCGTTCTTCTTTTGCTCTATTTGAGCACCTGTTTACATATCCTTTTCATTGACAAGTTTAGGTCATGCAAATAGTATTCCTGTTGTTACTTTGAATTTGAATTGTTTGAGAACTATTTCACTTTATATTTGTTTCTTAAGCCTTATGTTTGTTATATTTATCACTAAGCTTGTTATTTAGCTTTGTGCTATTTCTGTTTGTTATATTGTCTCAGTCATTGGTTACTCTTTCTTCTATTTTTTGTTTTTCTCCAAGTACAAATAAGTAATTTCGTTGTGATTATTAAGTTCCTTTAGAGTGTGTTGCTAGAATTGAAGCAGAGAACAGAGTGCGAGTTTTGTGAGAGTGGATTTTGTCTTATTTATAGCCACCACCCAGATCTGAGATTCACTTACTGATGACAAGTCATCTTAGCCTAGTTTCACTAGTCTTTTTCTTTTGTTTTCAATTGATTTTATGCACTTTCTTGAGCCATAAGTAAGCCAATTGGGTGAAATTTCATATTTCCTTTGATTCAATCAACCATGGATGAATTAATGCAATTTCATGAGATTTTATGCTATAATTGTCATATATTATGAAAAAATAACAAACTCATGATTTTGAGCATAGCTTTGATGTGTTTGGTTGATTGATGATAGGTGAAAAGAGCTTTGAAGAAGGTTGAAGAAAGAAGAAATGGTTAGGAGCAAGAGAGAACAAAAAGTTTGAGCCAAAGTTTGCCTCAAACTTTAGCTCAAACTTTTGGAAAAGTTGAAACCTCCCTGGAAGAAGCAAAAGCTTGCGCCAACGTTTGCCTCAAGCTTTTTGGCAAACGTTGGCACCACAAACAAACACCCTGGAGGAAAAAGCTTGCGCCAACGTTTGCCTCAAGCTTTTTGGCAAACGTTGGCGCCACACCAACATACCCTGGAGGAGAAAAGCTTGCGCCAACGTTTGCCTCAAGCTTTTTGGCAAACGTTGGCGCCACACATGCACACAAGGGATCAACGTTTGGCCTAAAGTTTGACCTCAAACTTTAGCCCAAACGTTGGTAGCAGCAAATGGGGGCAGCTGATATGAAAAGCTTGAGCCAAAGTTTGCCTCAAACTTTGACTCAAGCTTTTATGATTTATAACCCAGTTCACAATGGATTTCTCTCCAACTCCAAGAGCAATCAACCGAGGCCTTTATCAACCCAATTCCATCAAGAGCAAAGGCCCAATTCAAGGCTTGAAGACCATTTGAAGAAAGTGTATAAATAGCTTAGGATTTAGGTTTTGGAGAGGAGTTTTTCTTTTAGAATTCTTAGAGACTTACAGTGGAGAACTCACCTTTAGATTTTTGAATTGTTGTTTTAGAATTCTAGAGAATTAGGAAGGAGAATTGATCTCTCTTCTTCCTTGTTCTTGCTCAGCACTCTTTACTTTTCTTGCTTGGGATCTTGGGTGGAGAATTGAAGAACTTCTGTTTCAATCTCACCTTGAGATCTTGTTTAATTTTCTGCATAATTAAATTTCCATTTCTGTTAATTGCTTCTTCTTCTACTCTTTCTGCAATTTACATTTCTTTATTTCCTTTGCAATTGTTCTTGCTGGATCTAGGAAGGCAGTGAGATCTAGACTCAGATATCTAGTCTCTTGAGTCCTGAGATCTACAGTTTTAAATTTCAATTTCCTTATTTCATTGCTACACCAAGTTTTTTTCCCCATTTCCGTTTTAGATCCGGTTTAATCCAAGTCATCTTCTACTTTTCTGTTTATTGCATTTTACTTTTTTTTGTTTAATTTCTGCAAGTCCAATTCCCAATTCCCTTTACAATTCAAGCCGTTTACATTTCCTGCATTTTAAGATTCTGCAATTTACATTTCTTGCAATCTAAGTTTCTGCAATTTATATTACTTGCACTTTAAGATTCAGCTTTTTAATTTCTCTGCACTTTAAATTCTTGCCAATTGCCCCTCTTCTTTTAAATTTCAGGCAATTTAGCTTCTGTCGAATACAAACCACTCAAATCAAATCTTGATCCGCTAGACTAAGTCATCCACTAAACTAAAATTGCTCAATCCTTCAATCCCTGTGGGATCGACCTCACTCCCGTGAGTTTTATTTTACTTGATGCGATCCGGTGCACTTGCCGGTTAGTTTCGTGTTGGATCGTTTTCCACACATCAAGTTTTTGGCGCCGTTGCCGGGGATTGAAATAGATTGACAATGATTAAGTGAAGTGGAGATCTAGATCTATCATTTTTATTTTTCGTTTCTCTAACTTTGGATTAACCTACTAACTGTTTGATTTTTTTCTTGAGCTAACTACAATTTCATCATGGATTGAAGTATTGCTATCCTTCTGGTTTTATATGACTTTTAGGTCCTGTTTGCATGTCAGGGACAAGGAGAGCTATACCAACCTTTTGTGAACAAGACGAAAGAACCCTCAGGAGATTAAGAAGAGCCGAAAGAGGGAAAAATATTGTTGGAGAAGAGGATTTGGAAGAAGAAGAGTTCCAAGATATGGAGGAACATACAACAATTCCAAATAATCCACAAGGAGGAGCAGCTAATAACAACAACAATCCACCACAGAGAAGAGTTCTCGCCTCCTACACATTTGCAAATCCTAGACATTGTGGGAGTAGCATTCATACCCCAAATGTTAATGCAAATAACTTTGAAATAAAGCCACAACTCATCACATTAGTTCAAAACAATTGCTCTTATGGAGGAGGACCACTTGAAGATCCAAATCAATACTTGTCCACTTTCTTGAGGATTTGTGACACTGTTAAAACCAATGGAGTGCATCCTGACAGCTATAAGCTACTGCTATTTTCATTCTCTCTCAGAGACAAAGCCACCCAATGGTTGGAATCTTTCCCAAGAGACAGCATTGACAATTGGGATGATCTAGTGAGCAAATTCCTTGTCAAATTTTACCCACCTCAAAGGGTTATCAGATTGAAGACTGAAGTACAAACATTCACCCAAATGGAGGTTGAACCATTATATGAGGCATGGGAAAGGTACAAGGCTCTGATCAGGAAGTGTCCCCCTGGAATGTTCAATGAGTGGGATAGATTACAGAATTTCTATGAAGGCTTGACATTGAAATCTCAAGAGGCCTTGGATCATTCAGCTGGAGGCTCTTTGCAACTCATGAAAACTGCAGAAAAAGCTCAAAATCTCATTGATATGGTAGCTAACAACCAATATTTCTTCGCTCACCAAAGGCAACGCCAACCATCACAGAGGAAGGGAGTGATGGAGTTGGAAGGATTGGACTCAATCCTAGCTCAAAACAAATTGATGCAGCAGCAGATTCAACAACAATTTGAGCAAATGGCCAAGAGGATTGATAGCCTCCAAGTTGCAGCAGTAAGCACCAATCAACCATCAACCACATGGAGAACAAATGAAGAAACTCAAGAGGAGCAACAGCAGGAGCAAGTCCAGTACATGCACAACCAAAATCCTGGGTCAAATGAAGTCTATGGTGATACTTACAACCCTTCATGGAAGAACCATCCAAACCTGAGGTGGGGAGATAACCATAACCAAAACCAACAACCATGGCAAAGAAATTCAAATGAAAACACTTCAAGAAACAACCAAAACAACAACCAGCAGCAAACCACCCAAAACCCTTACAGAAAACCCCAAAACAACCACCCCAACTCCAGCCATTATCCATCCAATAACCAACCCACAAACCAAAACACTTACCACCAACCCTCAACACCCCATAACCAGCCAATTTCACATGACTCTCAAAGAATCACTAACTTGGAGACCTTGATAGACAAAATGTGGAAACACCAAGAAATGACAACCAAGAACCATGAAGCCTCCATGAAGAACCTAGAGAGACAGATTAGGCAAATCTCCAAGCAGATTTCTGTTGAGAGACCATCAAGTTCCCTGCCAAGTGACACAATTCCAAATCCTAAGGAAGAATGCAAGGCAATACAGTTAAGAAGTGGGAGAACATTGATGAGCAACAATGACACTACAAGGAAGCAAGCAGAGAACAACAAAAGGCCAATAGAGGGGGGAAAGCTAACACACGCAGAGGAAGCCAATGGTGATGATGCAATGGCAAGCAAGCAAACTCAAGAAAAGGAGGAACAATAAAAAATTCCAAAAAAGGGGAATGAAGCAATTGAAGAGCCAACCAAGAATCAAAAGCAACAAGCAGAGAAGAACTTTGTACCTCCACTGCCATATCCCCAGAGATTCAACAAGGAGGCTAAAGATCAACACTTTCACAAGTTCCTTGAAACTTTCAAGAAGTTGGAGATAAATATTCCCTTAGCTGAGGCACTGGAGCAAATGCCCCTATATGCCAAGTTCATGAAGGAGTTAATCAACAAGAAGAGAAGTTGGCAAGAAAAGGAAACTATCATGCTCACTAAAGAATGTAGCACTGTGATCCAGATGGGTATCCCACCAAAACTCAAAGACCCAGGGAGTTTTGTAGTTTCATGGACCATAGGCAAGATAACATTGGAGAACGCCTTATGTGATCTAGGTGCCAGCATCAACTTGATGCCTCTATCATTGATGAGAAAGCTTGCCATAGAAGAAATCAAACCTACCAGGATGTCACTAGTAATGGCCGATAGATCAATCAAGACACCCAATGAAATTGTGGAGAATTTACTAGTAAAGGTTGGAAAGTTTATCTTCCCCGCAGACTTCGTAATCTTAGACACAGAAGGGGAAGGAAATAACTCAATCATCTTGGGGAGACCATTTCTAGCCACAGCAAGAACCACTATTGATGTGGAGAAGGGAGAAATGACCTTTAGGGTGCATAATGAACAAATGGTAATCAATGTCTTCAAATCAATGCGACACCCCTCAGAGCAAGAGAACTACATGAATGTGGATATGATAGAAGGGCTGGTAGAAGAAATGTTTGAAGACAACTATTTGGAGCATCAGAAAGAACAAGGAGAGGAAGTGGTAGAAATATTCATTGAAGACAAGAAAGAGGATAAACCAAAACAGGAGTTGAAACCTCTCCCTCCTCATCTCAAATACGTTTTTCTTGGGGAAGCAGAGGCATTACCAGTGATCATAAATTCCTCCTTGAACATGGATGAGGAAGCAAGGTTGATTGAAGTATTAAAAGCTCACAAAACAGCCTTGGGGTGGACAATTGAGGACATCAAAGGCATCAACCCTGCTATCTGTATGCATAAAATTTTATTGGAGGAAGAATCAAAACCTGTGGTTCAACCTCAAAGAAGACTCAACCCAACTATAAAAGAGGTGGTTCAAAAAGAAGTGATGAAGCTATGGAATGCTGGGATAATTTTTCCAATCTCAGACAGCTCTTGGGTGAGTCCGGTTCAAGTTGTACCAAAAAAGGGAGGTATGACAGTCATCACCAATGAGAAGAACGAGTTGATCCCCACTAGGACAGTGACTGGGTGGAGAATGTACATAGACTACAGGAGATTGAATGATGCAACAAGAAAAGATCATTTTTCTCTACCCTTCATTGATCAAATGTTGGAAAGACTAGCAGGCCATGCTTATTACTGCTTCCTGGATGGGTATTTTGGTTACAATCAAATAGTAGTGGACCCCAAGGATCAAGAGAAGACCTCCTTCACATGCCCATTTGGAGTTTTTGCCTATAGAAGGATGCCCTTTGGGCTGTGCAACGCCCCAGCCACTTTTCAAAGGTGTATGCTTTCCATCTTTTCTGATATGGTGGAAAAATTCTTAGAAGTCTTCATGGATGATTTTTCTGTTTTTGGTAATTCATTTAACACTTGCTTGCATAACTTAACTCTTGTTTTGAAAAGATGCCAAGAAACTAATTTGGTGTTGAATTGGGAAAAGTGCCATTTCATGGTTCCGGAAGGAATAGTTCTTGGGCATAAAGTGTCATGTAGAGGTATAGAAGTTGATAAAGCTAAAATAGAAGTTATTGAAAAACTCCCTATACCTGCTAATGTGAAAGCAGTAAGAAGTTTTCTTGGGTATGCTGGCTTCTACAGAAGGTTCATCAAAGACTTTTCAAAAATAGCAAAACCATTGAGCAATTTACTAATGAATGATATCCCTTTCATTTTTGATGACAGCTGTAAACATGCATTTGAAACTCTCAAGAGAAAGCTCATTACAGCACCAATCATCACACCCCCTGATTGGAATTTACCTTTTGAACTTATGTGTGATGCAAGCAACCTTGCTATTGGTGCTGTACTGGGACAAAAGAAGGACAAATTACATCATGTCATATATTATGCTAGCAAAGTGTTGAATGAGACACAGAAAAATTATACCACCACTGAAAAAGAACTTTTAGCAATTGTATATGCATTTGATAAGTTTAGACAATACTTGATCGGTTCAAAAGTTATAGTATACACTGACCATTCTGCTCTCAAGTATTTAATGTCTAAACAGGATTCAAAGCCAAGGCTCATTAGGTGGGTGTTGCTGCTACAAGAATTTGATATTGAAGTGAGGGATAGGAAGGGAAGTGAAAATCAAGTAGCAGATCATCTATCAAGGGTGCCACAAGAAGCTAAGCAAGATAAACCACAGCAAGTAAATGAGAACTTCCCTGATGAACACCTCTTCCAAGTTCAACAGACACCTTGGTTTGCTGACATAGCAAACTACAAGGTAGGAAGGAAGATACCTCAAGAATTTTCCAAGCAACAAATGAAGAAATTACTCAATGAAGCAAGGAAGTTCTTGTGGGATGAACCTTTTCTATTCAAGAGATGCTCTGATGGAATGATTAGGAGGTGTGTCCCTGAAAGCGAAATGAAGGACATACTATGGCATTGCCATGGCTCAGCATATGGTGGACACTTTGGACCAGAGAGAACAGCTGCAAAGGTATTACAGAGTGGGTTTTATTGGCCAACTATCTTCAAGGATGCCAGAGAGTTTGTTCACCAATGCAATGAATGTCAAAAAACTGGAGGATTGACAAAAAGAAATGAGATGCCTCAAAATTTCATCCTGGAAGTGGAGCTGTTTGACTTATGGGGCATTGATTTCATGGGACCCTTTCCCCCTTCATACTCTTTTAGATATATCTTGGTGGCAGTAGAGCATGTCTCAAAGTGGATGGAAGCCATAGCCACAACCACCTGTGATGCACAGATTGTCCTCCAATTCCTTAAAAAGCACATTTTCACAAGATATGGAGTGCCCAAGGGTCTTGTTAGTGATGGTAGTGGTCATTTTTGCAACAAACAGATGGAGAAACTCCTCTACAAATATGGAGTAATCCATAAAGTAGCCACACCTTACAACCCTTAGACTAATGGCCAGGATGAACTAGCAAATAGGGAATTAAAGAAGATCCTAGAGAAAACAGTGGGAAGCACAAGAAAAGATTGGGCTAGGAAGCTAGAAGATGCATTATGGACATATAGGACAGCTTTCAAAACTCCTATTGGCAAGTCACCCTTTCAGCTATTGTATGGCAAATCTTGCCACCTCCCTGTAGAGCTTGAACACAGAGCTTTTTAGGCCACTAAACTCCTCAACCTTGATTCCCAAGCTGCAGGAGAGATAAGGTTGTTACAACTAAATGAGTTGGATGAATTCAGGCTAGAAGCCTATGAGAGTGCTAAGATATACAAGGAAAGAGCTAAGAGGTGGCATGATAAGAAGATCACAAAGAAGGAGTTCAAGCCAGGACAGCAAGTGCTCCTGTATAACTCAAGGCTTAAAATCTTCCCTGGCAAACTTAAGTCTAAGTGGACTGGTCCATACTTGGTGACAAAGGTTTTTCCTTATGGGAGTATTGAATTGCTAGATGAAGCAACAAAGAGTCAATTCACAGCAAATGGTCACAGAGCAAAGCTGTACTTGGGAGGACAATGGGATAAGGAAAAAGAGGTTCAGAGCCTACAGCCTTCTTGAAAAGAATTGAAGGATGTCAAGCTAGTGACATTAAAAGAGCGCTTGTTGGGAAGTAACCCAACCTGAGGTAGTTTTCTTTTCATAGCTTTTTCAATAAAAATTGTTGAATAATTAAGTATGTATTGCAAGGAGCTAAGTTTGGTGTTGCACACCAAAATAATTTAGGGGAGAATGAAGGATTCTAAGTTTGGTGTTCCACCAAAATCTCATTTAAAAGCATACTCTCACCTCCTGCATAATGCTAGCTCCAAGCAATCAAACAGATTATTCAACCATTTAACTGCTTTTTAGTTTTAACTTCATAACCTTTGGCAAGGACATAATATATTACATATAGTTAACCTGTTGCATCAGAGGAAGTGACAAGGAATTAAGTTTGGTGTTCCCACATCAAATTAAATCCAAAAGCCACACTCAATTCATATGTACTAATCAGTCACCTAAGGGCTTGAGAAGCAAGCAACTTTTGAGAATTGTGCAGGGAACTAACCACCAGTTGAAGACATTATGCATCATAACTGAAAAGGGGCACAACAGAAGGAAGGACAAAGGAACTGCAAACCAATAGGTTGTATCTATACTTAACTCTTGCTGTTGAGAAATGCCTTGACTTATGTCTTGCTAAAGTATTCATCTAGTACAAGTAGAATTATTCTTTGCAATAAGTAAGCTAGTCTACGTGTGTACTTGTGTGTTTACTGTCACTTAACTAAAAAGCATGCTTTGTCTCCTGCATCTTTAATTCAATAAAAGAAATGTTGAATGTGAAGTAAGATAGTCTCTGTTAGATAGAAGTACAATAAAAGTAAGTGGTGGTATGTATGTGTGATTGTATGATAGCTCACTTTTAGTGAATAAGAGAACTAGGATGTCTCCTTCTAAATAGAAAGTGGCCTACTGTCTATGAATCTCAATCAAATAAAAGTCCTTGGCTAAAAAGAGAAAAAAAATAGCCAAAGAGTGGCAACAGAACAAAAAAAAAAAAAAAACAAAGCTAGACACCAATAGCTTGAACTTTAGAATATATGCCTGTGGTGTCTTTGTACTAGGATCTGCTTGGATTATTAAGTTCTTTGGAGTGCATCAACACTTGGTAACTTGTGTTAACTAACCCAGGATTATCAACTGAAAGTCCACTATCAAGAGCAACCTAGTTACAAGGCATTTAGTAACCCAAAGAGGTGCTGGGCATCAATGTTCTAAATAGGAATGTGAGCCAAGTGTCTATAGTGAATAATGTGTCAAGTATAAAGAAAGAAAAGAACTTGTTACACATGACACTGAACTAAAGCTTATAGAGAAAAATAATAGTCAAGTACAAAGGAATAATGAGAGGTCATAACAGTGTGTTGCTTGATGCTTGAAGGAGACTTTCTAGGCCTAAAAGTCAATAAGAAGTGAGTGTTTACATATCCACATAAAATCCCATGAACTACCAATAATACTCTGCTAGCATGAACATCCTCTTCCATTTCATTCTTTCTTCTCAATAATTCTTTTCTTGCTTGGGGACAAGCAAGCTTTAAGTTTGGTGTTGTGATGACAAGTCATCTTAGCCTAGTTTCACTAGTCTTTTTCTTTTGTTTTCAATTGATTTTATGCACTTTCTTGAGCCATAAGTAAGCCAATTGGGTGAAATTTCATATTTCCTTTGATTCAATCAACCATGGATGATTTAATGCAATTTCATGAGATTTTATGCTATAATTGTCATATATTATGAAAAAATAACAAACTCATGATTTTGAGCATAGCTTTGATGTGTTTGGTTGATTGATGATAAGTGAAAAGAGCTTTGAAGAAGGTTGAAGAAAGAAGAAATGGCTAGGAGCAAGAGAGAACAAAAAGCTTGAGCCAAAGTTTGCCTCAAACTTTAGCTCAAACTTTTGGAAAAGTTGAAACCTCCCTGGAAGAAGCAAAAGCTTGCGCCAACGTTTGCCTCAAGCTTTTTGGCAAACGTTGGCACCACAAACAAACACCCTGGAGGAAAAAGCTTGCGCCAACGTTTGCCTCAAGCTTTTTGGCAAACGTTGGTGCTACACCAACATACCCTGGAGGAGAAAAGCTTGCGCCAACGTTTGCCTCAAGCTTTTTGGCAAACGTTGGCGCCACACATGCACACAAGGGGATCAACGTTTGGCCTAAAGTTTGACCTCAAACTTTAGCCCAAACGTTGGTAGCAGCAAATGGGGGCAGCTGATATGAAAAACTTGAGCCAAAGTTTGCCTCAAACTTTGACTCAAGCTTTTATGATTTATAATCCGGTTCACAATGGATTTCTCTCCAACTCCAAGAGCAATCAACCGAGGCCTTTATCAACCCAATTCCTTCAAGAGCAAAGGCCCAATTCAAGGCTTGAAGACCATTTGAAGAAAGTGTATAAATAGTTTAGGATTTAAGTTTTGGAGAGGAGTTTTTCTTTTAGAATTCTTAGAGACTTACAGTGGAGAACTCACCTTTAGATTTTTGAATTGTTGTTTTAGAATTCTAGAGAATTAGGAAGGAGAATTGATCTCTCTTCTTCCTTGTTCTTTCTCAGCACTCTTTACTTTTCTTGCTTGGGATCTTGGGTGAAGAATTGAAGAACTTCTGTTTCAATCTCACCTTGAGATCTTGTTTAATTTTCTGCATAATTGAATTTCCATTTCTGTTAATTGCTTCTTCTTCTACTCTTTCTGCAATTTACGTTTCTTTATTTCCTTTGCAATTGTTCTTGCTGGATCTAGGAAGGCAGTGAGATCTAGACTCAGATATCTAGTCTCTTGAGTCCTGAGATCTACAGTTTTAAATTTCAATTTCCTTATTTCATTGCTACACCAAGTTTTTTTCCCCATTTCCGTTTTAGATCCGGTTTAATCCAAGTCATCTTCTACTTTTCTGTTTATTGCATTTTACTTTTCTTTGTTTAATTTCTACAAGTCCCATTCCCAATTCCCTTTACAATTCAAGCCGTTTACATTTCCTGCATTTTAAGATTCTGCAATTTACATTTCTTGCAATCTAAGTTTCTGCAATTTATATTACTTGCACTTTAAGATTCAGCCTCTTTAATTTCTCTGCACTTTAAATTCTTGCCAATTGCCCCTCTCCTTTTAAATTTCATGCAATTTAGCTTCTGTCGAATACAAACCACTCAAATCAACTCTTGATCCGCTAGACTAAGCCATCCACTAAACTAAAATTGCTCAATCCTTCAATCCCTGTGGGATCGACCTCATTCCCGTGAGTTTTATTACTTGATGCGACCCAATGCACTTGTCGGTTAGTTTCGTGTTGGATCGTTTTTCACACATCACTTACCCTGTATTTTCTTTTCCTTTTAAGAAAATGGAAAATTAGTAATATTTATAATTATTTTTTTAGTTGTTTTTACTTTTTGGTTTATGAAATTAATTAATGCATTGTGAAGAATTTGGAAATGGATTTTTTTGGATAAAAAATTTAAAGATATTTTGTGGTTGGAACACTTACGGGGATAATTTACATGCTGTACTCTGCTGGGATTAAACTGGAGGTGATAGACACGTGGATTTAACTAATACGCGGCATCATTGATATTTTTTTGTTTCCCATGTGAAAATTAAGAAAATAATTACACCATCCAAAATCAATATCCTATTTAAAAACTTTACTACAAAAATAAATTTATGTTTACTACAAAATTTAGGAAAGAATAGTTACTTCTATCATACTCTTAATACATAAATTAGTACAGAAGATAGAGTAATAAAACTTAGTAATCCAGAAAAAATAGTACTAGAAAAATAGAAGAAAAAATAGTTGGAGAGATAAGAGTGAATAGATAGCTTGCTATTATACTGATAATGTGAAAGAAAGTAAAGGGAGGAGAAACAGATTCAGATGGGGTGTGTGTCTGGCCAATTATATTATTAAGTGTGGCCTGTGGAGTATCACATATATAGTTTCTACTTTCTACACCAACTATTTAAGATAAAAATATCTAGGGACCTAATGTGACTCTATATATTATTCATTTTCACAGTACTTTATTTTTTAAATCTTTAAATCTGTGCTTGAAAGTTTCTTCACATTATAGCCAATCACTTTCCTTCAAAGATACACTTAATTTAGTTAAAAATTAAAAGTTAATGATCATCTTCTCAAGGCATAGTATATCTTTCTAACCATTATAATTAAAGAAAACAAAAATCATCTACTTCTAACTAATCATTTATGTTGTGCTTGGCTTGAGGTTAAGTGTGTTTATCTAAATAATGAATTGAATTAGTTCAATCATGGATATGCATTAATTTTTGCTTCATCATCTGCTCATCCATCCTTTATTGGAATGGTATTAACTTCATAATTATATATTTATGGCATGGATATATAAGAATTTATCCAAAAGATAAACTAAATTAAAGTAATATATTTTTTTATTGAAGGAAAGACTTGGCTTATTCATGACTTGGAATATATAAGTTTGCAGGGTGTGGCAGAGTTCAGATTTGGTGCTGCAGTGATTTTGTCAATGCTAGATTGCCAATATATTATGAATTGCTTATGAATATCATTTTTTTTCCATTAATATGGGTCATTCTAAAGTAACTGTTTAAAATACAATGTTAGCTAGTTTAGACTGCAACATAGCAATAGTTTGAAAATTGAAAAGTATAACATAATCTGTTTCATCCTCAGACTATTGGTTGAGCATCTCTGTTACATTTTTTGTTTGTTGTAATTCTGATTTCTGTTTTATAGATTTTTTGTTGTTGCTAAATGATGATTGTGCTTAAACCTGTGATTAAATGGTTGCATATGGCAATTACAATGATTTTGCTGAATTTTTTTACCTTTTTTGCTGAAACTAAGTACTATTAATTGTTAATATAGGTGTTTGATTTTTTTTCTCTTGAAGGAGATTGATAAAACAATATTTGCGGATCTGTGGTGAACCTAAGTGCAAATTGTGCATATATAACAAATTATTGCGGCATGACCTCCTAAAATATTTTTATCTTATACTTATTTGCTTTTATATGTTTATGTTATTTTTTTGCACTTTTTTTTATGTATATTGTTCTTTTGATGTAATGTTTGCCTACCTTTGAATTATTAATAGAATTCATTCATCTATTAATATTCTTTTAAGGTGTTGTTGGCGGACATATAAATTATATTATTTTTGTTACCTAGATTCTTAGTTTAATAGTAATATCACTATGAACAATTAGGTTTTTCCAGAACTCATCCAAGAACTGGATGAGTTTACCAAGACAATTAGGGATGGCGTCAATAGATTTTTGGACTATGCTTACTCTGTTGGAAATCTTCAAGGAGAAAAAATTCTATGTCCTTGTGCAAAATGTTGCAACATCCTTTGGGGTCAAAGAGAGTCTATTTATAGAGATTTAATATACTTTGGATTTGTCAAGGGCTATACACGATGGGTTAATCATGGGGAAAGTATAATTGGTATGGATGTCGATACTGGTGATACCGATGAGATTTATTCATGCGATGACATTGAAGGCTTGCTAGACGAAAGGTTTAGGAATGTGGCAGATGTTGAGGGAGAAAAAGAAGGTATGAACGAAGATGCAAAGAAGTTCTATAATTTGGTTGACGAGGCTAGCAAGGAACTATATCCTGGTTGCAAAGGATTTTCTATGTTATCTTTCACCATCCGATTATACTTGTTGAAGTGTCTACATGGATGGAGCAATGCCTCGTTCACTTCCCTCCTGGAGTTGTTGAAAGAGGCTATTCCTAACTTGAATCTCCCCTCTTCTTGCAAATTTTTTTTTGTATTTTTATTACAAAAGTAACTTTTATTTTTGCCAAAAAGGCAACCCTTTTATTAGTTGTATATTTTGAATATCAGAAAATACTTACATGGTTGCATATTCAAAAGAAAAAGCAACACTTGTATAAGTTACATATCCAAAAGAAAAGGCAACACTTGTATAGGTTGCATATCCAAAAGAAAAGGCAATGCTTTAAAGGGTTGCATATTCAAAACTAATAGACAACACTTCAAAGGATTGCAAATTTCAACTTATAAGCAACACGTAAAAGAGTTGCATTTTATTAAAAATGGGCAACACTTTTTAGTAGTGACCAAAATACGAGAGAAGAGACAACACTGCAAAAGTGTTGTCTCAAACATACTTTTGAAGTGTTATTTTTCAACCAAAGGCAACACTTACCAGGTGTTGCCCTCAAAAGCGTTACTTTTGAAGCAAAAAAGTGTTGCCTTGATCTAAGGCAACGGCTGCATCTGCAATGCCCCCAAAAAAGTTGCCTTAAGTCCAAAAGTGTTGCCACTTGCCATAGATCAAAAGCAACCTTTTGTTAGCTTTTAGGCAACACTTTTTAAATATTGCCTCAACCTGAAAATGATGTAGTGTCTTGAATCTGAACATAGAAAAAAATTATAGGATTTGTGGCTTAATGATATAATCTTTAATTGTGGCCATCTCTCCCCATGATGATTATGGCCCAGAAACCGGAGCAATAGTGAATGATTCATATTCCATTTTTGGATAGGCGCCCATATAAAATAAATAATTAATTCGACCTATACGAAATAATTTTTTTTTTAATAAAAAAAACTAACTTCTAGGCCGTAGGCTAAAAAAATTCATTAATGAGTCATTTTTTACGTTATTTCGTACTATTTATATTGTACAATTCCTTTGTTTGTGGGATTCTTTTTTCTCACGCGATAAAGAATTCAATTTTTGAATGGATTCCTACCTATGCCTAGATCTCGGATAAATGAAAATTTTATTGACAAGACCTTTTCTATTGTAGCCAATATCTTATTACGAATAATTCCGACAACCTCGGGAGAAAGGGAGGCATTTACTTATTACAGAGATGGTGCGATTTGATTATTTTTTTTTACCGATTTCAGTCTGCGGCTTCACTAGATAGACAACAGAGAATTTGAACAACGTAAATAATGGGCTAATTTTTTGGCCCACTGAAGATTAATAAAAAAGAGTTAAGTACGATTTTGGTCTTTAAGGTATAAGTCGAAAATTTTTTCGTCCCCAACTTTTTTTGCATATAACATTGTAAACCCCGCAAATTTAGTAAATAATTAAAAGAAAAATTAAATTTAAATAAGGAAAATAAAAATATAAATCTAATATTAAAATAGGATAGAGCTAATTAAAACGAGAATTTTGACACCAATTTTAAAGAAATCGGCCTAAGATTGGGCCGAACGGACCAAACCGATTGAATCGGACCCAAACCGGGTCTGTGAGCCCCACCCACTCACTTAATAAAAGTAAGTTCAGGTATTCTTTCTCCCTTCTTGCATGCTAAACACGCTGCTGCCATGGAAGAGGAGAAGAAGCAAACCCTCACCTAAACTTCAATCCTTGATAACTTTTGATCCGGAGCTCCGATCGCCGTACCGTTTGCGGCCACGCGTCTGCGGCGTCGAGCTCTACAAAGCTCAGTACCTTTCAAAGTGAGAAAATCAAAATTCCAGCTCCTATTCTCTCTTCTTCAATTCGGAAATATTAAAGTTTTTGGATGTTAAGATTTTGGTTAAATTGATGATTATAGGATCAAATTGAGTTGAGGAATAAGCGGATTTTGGGTTGATTGAGGCACATACAAAGTAAGGATGAACTAAACCCTAGTCAAATCTTGAATTTATTATGTGAAATCTAAAATTAAAGTGTACATGTGTGTTAGGTGTGAATTAAGTAGATATATATGCATTGGAGTTGAATTTTGGACATTTGGAAGCTTGGTGGTGATTGAAGCTAAGCTTGCAGCTGGTTTCTCTAAGCTTGAGGGGCTGTGTGGTGACTTGGGGGGCTGCCTTGGACTAAATATAGTGGTCGGCCAAGGTATGGTTTAGGTTTCGCGTGTTTAATATGTAAGGTTTTGTGAAAACTTAGGCTAGAGTACTATAGGATAAGTTGAAACGATTAATTGTGTTAAATTATTAGTCTTTATGGTATTGATGGACAAGTTGATGTGGGCATGAGTTGAGTAATTGATAATGTGGGTTGAATGCAAATATATATGTATGTTAGTATAATGATGATGGATGAAAGATTGATGATTATGGCAATTTAATGATATGGTTGAGATTGAGTAGTGTTTGTGTGGAATTGTTGGTATGGTAATTTTGATTAATATTGTGGTGATAGTTGAAGTATTTTATTATGATGACAATTTGTGGATATGAAATAATATGTTAGTTCATGGGTTTATGAGTAAAATTTATAAACTTGGATTGAAATGAGGTGTTGTTGAGTTATGGAAATGCAAGGGTTGCAAGAATTGTTGTGTTATGGTGAAGAGCAGGTTGTATTGATGGTTAGGGTTATGATATAATTAAAGTAGATATGGTGATGAATAAGAAGAATGGTGGACTAGTATAAGTTGGAAACCTAGATGACTAAATTTGGTTAGTGAAATTGAGAAGTCTTGCTGCAGAAATTCCTAATCTGTTTGGACAGCAATTTAAAATAAAAGCTGGGAATAATCTGGACATGATTTTCAAACTAATCTATTTTTTTAACAAATTTATATAAGTCAAGATTATTCCAGAAATATTTCAGGGAATTTGGCCAAGTAGTTTGGAAGATATGATTTTTTGAAGTTTAGTGGTTGCTGCAGATTTTTCTGGTTTTCTGGTTCTGCAGTACCAACTTTCATATGCGATAACTTTGGATTTAAACAGAATTTTGAGTTTCTCCCAAAAGAGATTTAAAGATATATCAGTCTGTTTTAAGTGAGAATAAGTTTCAGGTCCATATCTATTTTTTAGACTTAGATAAGTCATTTGGAAGATAGGTTGTTTGCTGGAAATTCTGAACTGATTCATAAAAACAGGGCACCTTTTCCAATTGATAATTAATTACTCAAATGAAGTGATATGAACCTGAAACTTGTGGGTTTTTAAACTTGAAAATGTTGAATATAATTTCACCAAAATTTAGAGGCAACAGATTAGAATTAGAATTATTGTGGAATTTATAAAAATACTGTTGCTGTCTGTTTTTCTGGAATTTTGTAAATGCAGTAGCAAAATTTAGCAAAACCTAACTTAAATTGAAGATTAGGATCTCTAGAGTTATCTTACCAAGAAAAATAGGTTGTGCATAAGTATTTACAACACAATAAGGTTTTAGATTAAACAAGCTTAGGAAATGAAAAGAAATGTAAGTTGCCCCCGAGGAAGGGTTAAAGTTAAAGACAATGATATTGAGAGATAAAGAGAAGAAAGAAGAATGAGAAACAAGGAATGAAATAAAAGTTGAGAATTGATGATGTTAATCAATCAAGAATAATAAAATGTATGAGCAATGAGTTAAGTAAAGTTGAGAATGATGAGATGAGATATGAATTGTTTTCGAGAATAAAACTGATAATTATGAGAAATGATTGAATAAATTGAGGTTAGGGCGTTGTCCCCATGTCAGCCGGGATTTTTCCTGTGGTTGTTATTGAGCTTGGGGTATTGGTTTCTCCATGTCAGCTTGGGGTGTTGTCTCTTCTCCCCTGTCAGCTTGGGATTCGTCCCATGGATATTATTGAACTTGGGGGTGTTCTCCTCCCCATGTTAGCTTGGAGATTCTCCCCATGGTATATTTTGAGCTTGAGGACATGTCGGGATGGCTATGTAACCGACAGTTGATATCAACAGCCGTAGGACAGGCATGCATCATGTGTACAGTGTGAATTGCTTGTTTGTGAACTATTTGGGAATGCCTACGTGATTATAACATGCTATCTGTTGTACTTGTTATCTGTATTACTTGTAAGTTACTTGTGCTTGCCTTGTTTGCTTATTTGTCTGTGAAAACTAATTAGTGATGGGGGAGCGGAGGAAGGGTGGAAAAATTTGGTGTTTATGTTAGGTTTAAAAGTAAGTAAGTTTAGGGTACTTAGATCACCTACCCCTTTTTATGGCTTCTGCTTAGAAATTAAGCTTTGCAATTGTATGACGGAGTTTTAGGATTGCCTCTGGCATTCCTAGGACCTTATTTATTATACGCGTGGCACCTTTACCATGCTGAGAACCTCAGAGGCTCCTCGCTAGGCGTTTGGATCTCTGAAGCGGAGCTGTTCCTGGGTTTTTGGTGTTTATCAGCTTATGTATATAAGTACTTAGCTTTCTCTCCAAGAAACTTATCTATTTTGTTCCTCATAGAGGTTACAGGAGAGTTAGGGACTTATTACTGTATGTTGGGTGTTTGGGATACTTATGTAATTATATGTAAATATTCTCCGGCCAGCCTTGGCTTCGCAGGCTGAGTCAGGAGCTAGTTTCACTATATTCTTGGCTTTCTTTTATTCTTTTGCTTATTTATATCTGTAATCTTCAGGTTTCTTCGCACGCAAGTTATTCCGTTCCAGAGCGTTGCGCTTTTTATTTTACGGGTTTTGTTTTACCCATTTTTCAAGGCTCCTATTTTATTATATTCTTTCTACTATTATATGTATGTATTTTCTTTTAGCAGTCGTAGCGCCTTGCCACCTCTATTTTACATTCTAGGTGTAAAGCTCTGTGTGGTAGGGTGTTACAAATATCGTCCCTAAGATTTAAAACCAAGTTTTAAAATCATTTTTTTACTTAAATATTAAAATTTTGGACCAAATTACCCATTATAAAAAAATTATAAAATAAAAAAAAGAAAAAAAAAAAGAAAAAGAGAGTTTTTCTGCTCTTGCAAAGGAGGAAGAGAAGAAGAAGAAGGCGGAGGGATGAAGAAGAAGAAGCTGTCCACGATCCACCTTTGCCTCTACTTCCGCCACTACCTCTATACCTTTGACGGAGGAAAATTGTTGGTAAAGAATTTCACAAAAATGTCGCGTTACAAGTTTAGTTCTAAACCAACAAATTATCCTCGGTCAATGTTTAAATTTTTGTCACAAATACAAACCCAATAAAATTAACCGAAGTATTCAAACCTCGGGTCGTCTCTCAAGGAATTGCAGGGAAGTGTATTTATTATTGGTTATGGAAAAGTATATTTTTAGGTTTTTGAAATGAGGAGCAAGAAAATATAGATTGTGAGAAAAATAAACTAATAACTAAGAAAGCTCTTAGCAAGGATTGAGAATTAGAAGTCATATCCTTATTATCATCATCAATTGTGATGGTAAATGTGAATTGTCTTCACTTAGTTAACCTCTAACCAATGGAGGAAGGTCAAGTGCATACAATTAACTTGAGTCCACAAGTCCTAGTCAACTCATAGTGAGAGACTAGCTTTGGTGAAGTTCAAGCTAACCGGCAATCTTCAATCACCAATCAACAAAAGACTTTTGATAACTCAAGAGTCTCTAAATAATCAATCCAAGTCAAGAACATAAAAATCTAAATTAAAATTCACCCAAGCATTTTATCAAACACTTGGGAGGCACAAAATAAAAGCATAGAAAAGTAATAAGAGAATGTAAAATCTAAGACCAACAATTGCAAGGAATCAATAATAACAAATGAAGAAAGAAGCAATCATAAACATGAAAACATAACTTGCATTAATATGGATTAAAGGGAACAAGAAGAACTCATAAACTAAATTGGCAACATAAAGGAATCAATGATATAAGTAGATAACTAAAGTACTAGAACAAATAAAAGTAGAAGAAAACTAAATTAAAGTAAGGTAGAAATCTGAATTTTAGAAGGAACAAGACTAAAAACCCTAAAACCTACATCTAAAACCTAAAATTGTGTGAATGAAAGTTGAATGATTCCCCCTCCAGCTCCACTCTGCAGCCTCTAATATTCACTTTCGGGCTTGAAACTGGGCCAAAAGTAGCCCAGAAATCGCCCCGAACGAATTCTATTAATTGCAGCACGTGACGCTCGTCACGCGTACGCGTCGCTGGGCTTTTCACTGGCCACGCGTAGGCGTCAGCCACACGTGCGCGTCATTTGTCTGCTGCACCAGTCACGCGTACGCGTCGTCCACGCGTGCGCGTCGCTATCAGATTCTGAAATCCTTAATTTCTTGTGTTCCTTCCACTTTCACATGCTTTCCTTCCATCCTCTAAGCCATTCCTGCCCTATAAACCCTGAAAACACTCAACAAACATATCACGGCATCGAATGGTAATAAGAGAGGATTAAAATTAGCAAATTTAAGGCCAAAGAAGCATGTTTTCAATCATAGCACAAAACTAAGAAGGAAAACGTAAAACATGCGAATTATATGCATAAGTGTGAGAATAATGGATAAAATCCACTCAATTCAATACAAAATAAACTATAAAATAATGGTTTATCAACCTTACGGAGCAAAATCGTACTTAACCTTTTAAAAAAACTACCAAAATCAAGTAACAAAAAACTCTTTTATCTTACCTTTTTAAATTTTAACCATCTTCCACTGCGGCCTCCCCTGAAAATCCTATCAGTGTCATTGCTCCGCAACTATCCACATACCTAGTAAAATGAACATCCAGCAAATTTCATTGTAACTACTTAAATCCAATCCAAGTTAAATGAACATCAATTTTAGAATGAAAATAACCACCCACATACTTAGTAAAATGAACATCCACATCCAGAAAAGACAAAGAAGAAGAGGAGGAGAACCACGGCAGCGGAGGGAGGACGGCGACAAGACAGCGCGAGCCAGCCATAGTGGCGCATGGGGAACGCGTGCGATGGCATCACTCGCACAGTAGAAACCGGCAGCAGTACCGCAACAACTCCAAGAAGGTGGCGCGACACCATAGCAACACTGCCGCCAAAGAAGAATGGTGCAAAAATAACAAGACAACAATTGCGGTGGCGGCGTTCCTATACACGTGAATGGGAGAGATAGAAGCAACACAGAAAGGTGATGGAAACGGACGGGTGTGGCTGCGCTGCGTCTGCACGGGATGCAGGGAAGGGGACAATAGCGTTCTGTCTAAACGGGGTGAGGGAGAACGGCGGCGTCTAGACAGCTGTCTCCGGCGATGACGCCGAGTTGTCGTGGTGGACCGAAGATGAAAGGTGTATGGTAAGTGACGGACGTGGAGCAATGGAATAACCGTATGAGTAGCAATGGAGTTACGTAAATCTTTATTTTTGAAATTTTAAAACTTAACGAGTGACAATGAAATTACGTCAATCCTTATTTTTAAAATTTCAAAAATTAATATAATTAATTAATTAAAAATCTGAATTAATTTACCTTTCTTTTTTAAACCGTTGTTTACATTATTCACAATGTGTATTGTTTGCTTATATTTTCTCTTGCACCAATAACAACACAAAATTGCTCTGTCAATACAAAATTACCAACATTAATTTTACACATGATATAAGTACACACTATAAATATCATGTTTATACACTTGCATTCACAAATTCACGAAACTCTATTACATGTGTAGTATCAAAATCCAAAACGAGCATGAAAGATGTCACATCTTTTATATTTGTCTCTACTATTATGTCATTTTGATCATCTTCAGTTGGACTAACGATGTAATAATTGCCTTTAAATTTCTCTTCACTTTTTTTTGTATTATACCCTATTGTAACAACATCCTCGACTAGGATAATGTAAGCCAGAAGCGACCAAGGATCGAGAATGATATTTATCATTTTTGAGAAAATTGTATTATGAAATTTGAAGTTCCCACCATTCAAATTTTTCATGAAAATAAAATGAATGACTAGATGTGAAAAATGAAAAAAGTCTGCAATACCAGTGTTTGAGTTTAGAGAGTCGATTACAAACAAGAAAAATATTAGTATTCTGTATTGTTTATTCTTGAAAAGTTACCTTTTATCTGTCATTATTTGTGTATCTAATTTTATTATTCTTATTTAATATATATATATATATATATTCTATTTTTTTAATATTAAGATATATAATAAAATAATTAGAAAGATAAGAGTTGAATAAAAATATATTGAGCGGATGAAGGAGCGAATATGGTTAGAAAATTTAACAATCAGAATTTGATAATTTAAATATGATATTTAGACTCAGTAAATTTTTCTGAGTTGAAAAACATAGTTTCTGAATTAAAAATGTGCACTGGAAATTTGACCGGTAGTACCGGTTGCGATCTGTCCGGTACTGTGGCTGAGAAAATTAATTAGAAGTGAATAATTTTAGGAAATAAGAATTTATAATTTGGGAAGGTAGAAATATTTAAAATACGATTTAAAACTCTAATCTTAAAGGTTTTGGCTCAAAATTGGGTCAACGGACTAAACCAAGTGAATCGGGCCCAAATGGGCCCAAGACCTAACATATATAAACACTAGTTATCAGCATTTCAGCTCATTAACCCTAAAGAAAGGGTGTGGGCGCTGAAATGGAGAAGAGAGGAAGAAGAGAGAAAATCCTAACTCCATCAAACTTCAAATCACCATAACTTTTGATTCGGAACTCCGATTGACGAGTCGTTTGCGGCCATGCGTTGCTTTTCTCATCCTCTACAATTCTATCTAAGTTTTGTGGTGATTATTCCACTGTCCTCTGTCTAGTTTTTGTTTTTCTCCTTAAATTCGAGTTTGGTTATGGGTGTTGAGTAATTTTATGATTTTAGTTGTTTAGGAGTGCTATAGTATGAGCCATTTGTGAGTTCCATCAACCAATTTCATGGGTTAAGAGTATTAGGTGATTTTGATGAACAATTGGAAGATTGATATTGCTTGTGAAGTTTTGGTGAGGCTTGGAACTAAGGGTTGGTGGAGACTTCAAAAAAGAAGCTCAATTATTTTGGCTACAAGAGGTACGGTTTATGTTTTATTTAAGTACTGTGTGGTGTGATGAGAATTCCTAGGCTAGATGCCCCTAGGATTAAGTTTGGATTGTGATAAAACCCCAATTTTAGGATTGATCTTGTGTAGAATTTGGGGGGTTTTATCAATATTCTTTCACACTTATTCATATAAAATGGATAGTTTTGTGTCTCCTTCCTTATTTTGCTTCATGGTTGAAAACATGCTTCTTTGACCTTAAAAATGCTATATTTTAATCCTCTTCTTCTACCATTCGATGCCGTGATATGTTTGTTAAGTAATTTCAGAGTTTATAGGGCAAGAATGGCCTAGAAGAGAGAAAGGAAGCATGCACAAGTGGAAGAAACATGAAGAATGAAGCTTTGGAGAATTGGCTGCGACGCCCATGCGTGGGAGCATGTTGCTGGGATTGGCGCGCAAAAGTTGAAGCATTCGCGTGGCTGAGCAAAAATCTCATCGACGCGTACGCGTGCTTGACGTGTACGCGTGGCTTGCAAAACTCAGTTGACGCGCATGCGTGACACCCGGCACGTGACTTCATTAGTGAAATCATGGCTGGCAATTTTTGAAGAGCTCTAGGCCCAATCTGAGCTGAATTCTGGAGGGAAAAGACCCAAGGAACCAAGGGGGAAAGGGGGGGGGGGGATTCACACATTAGGGAATTTTTGGTTAGTTTTTGAGTTTATGTTTTTAGAGAGAGAAATTCTCACTTCTCTCTAGGCTTTAGCCTTCTCAATTTCAATTTTACTTAGATCCTTTGGTTAGATCTGTTTTGAATTCAATTTTACATTGCTTTAATTTGTAGATCTCATTCTCCTACTCTTATTTAGTGTTCTTGTTATTCTAGTTATTTTGGATCTTAGATTTGGATCTTGTTTACATTTATTTCTATTAATGCATTGAGAAATTTCATATTCATTGTTGTTAATTGCTTTATTATTGTTAATTGTTTGTAGTAGATAGCTTTAGTTTGAATTCTCTTCTCAATTTCATAATGTCTTTCATTATTGCTCACCAAGTGTTTGAGAAAATGTCAATTGTAGTTATGGAGTAGATTTTCACTCTTGGCTTGGAAGTTGGGTAATTGGAGACACTTGAATTGTCAAAGTCTTTTATTGATTGACAATTGGAAATTGCTAGTTGATTTGAATGCCACTAAACCTAGTCTTTCCTTAGGATTTGACTAGGACTTGTGGACTCGAATTGATTATCTCCACTTAACTTTCCTTCATAGTTAGAGGTTAACTAAGTGGAGCAATAGCCAATTATTATCACAATTGATGGAGGCAATAATGATAGGAATTCCAATTCTCACCCCTAGCCAAGAATTTTACATTGATTGATTGTCATTCACCCTTGTTAGTTTAATTTCTTGGTTTCCTTAGTCCAATTGTTAGTTGCTCATTGTTTTAATTCAAGTTCATTTACTTTTCTTGTGTACAACTCCAAAATACCAAGAAAACTCCTAACCAATGATGTGCATCTTAGAGCAACTCCTAGGGAGAATGACCCGGGATTCTACTCCCAGTTATTGAATTTGAATTATGGTGACATATTTTCTAAATTTGGTGCGGGATAGCTTGTTGGTTTAGACTATACTCACGACAGAATTTATTGATAAATTCTAGACCGACAAATATCCCACATCAAATTTTGGTGCCATTCCGGAGGAGTTTGCATATGTGTGCCATGTTGTTGGTTAGTGTAAATATGTTGATATGTGAATACTTGCATTTTCCTTGATTGTTTTCTAGTTTAATTGTTAGTTAGGATTAATCTTTTTTTATTGCATTTTGTTGTCATGAGCTCTATGCTTCTTTCATTGAATGACGCGTTCATTATCGGATCCGAGCTTAGCTACATTAGATCCTGAAATTGAAAGGACTTTACTCCATGTTAGGCAAGCTCAGCCTCGGTTATCCTTTGGAGGTGGTGAAGGGGTTCCTACCAATTCACCAACTTTATCCGAGGTTGAATCCGAAGCGTCATTTGAGGAAGGAACTATCTACTCTTCCATTGATACTACTAATACCTCTTCCATTGATTTAGGCACCAATACTATGGCCGCTCCAAGAAGAGTTACTCTTAAGGAGGCTGGTGCTCCGGATTTTGTCCTTCAACCGCTTCAAGTGCGTCATCCGGATTTGAATGCTAATTTTGAGTTCAAAATCGTCTTGATTAATCTTCTACCCAAGTTCCATGGACTCTCCGCTCAAGATCCTATTAGACATTTTAGAGACTTTCAAGGTGTATGTTCAACAACTAGGCGGGAGGGTTCCGATGAGGTTGCTATTTGGTTATTTGCTTTTCCATTCTCTCTTGAGGGAAGAGCTAAAGAGTAGTTCTACACTTTGTCCGATGAGATTGTTGGCGATTGGAATTTGCTTAGAAGGGAGTTTTTAGACAAATTCTTTCCTTCGGAGGTGACAGATAGGTTAAGGAAAGAAATATCATGTATTATTCAAGGTGAATTGGAAACTCTCTATGAGTATTGGAAACATTTTCGGAAGCTTCTTGACTCATGCCCTCACCATATGATTGACACTCTAGTATTGATTAGTTACTTTTGCCAAGGAATGAAACCTCAAGATAAGATCCTTTTGGATGCTTTAAGTAATGGTTCCTTGACAAAGTATAGAACGGCGGAGGAAGCATGGCAACTTATCACCGACTTGGCCGAGTCAACCCAACATGCTAGACAAAGAAACAATCATCCAAGAGCCATAAATGAAGTTTCTTCTAGTGGAGAGACCGCTTTTCTTACCAAAACCTTGTGAGAGATGACCAATATTCTCAAGCAACTCCAACTCAATCAACAATAACCTCCACCTCCTCCACAACAACAATGTGAACAGTTGGTCCTTCAAAGAGTGTGCGGAATTTGCTCTTGTTACTCTAATTATATCGATGAATGCCCAAGTCTCCAAGAGGACAATACCTTGGTGGCTACTAATGCCTATTACAACCGCCCAAATCAAAGGTATCATCAACAAGGAGGCAACTATAATCAAGGGGGTAACTACAATCAAGGTTGGCAGGACAATCCCAACCAAGGATGGAGGCATAACTACAATCAAGGAGGTCGAGACAATGGTGGGAATCAAAGGTGGAATAATAACCACCAACAAAACCGGTACCAACAAAACCCTCTGTACCAACAACAAAACCAAAGAAAAACCTACCAAACCTACTAACCACCCCACCAAAGGCAAGCACCTCAACCCAACCAACCACAAGTCCCCCAAATCACCTATCCTTCTTCTTCCTCCAACCAAGATGAAACATTCCGAGCCATTCTTCAAGGGCAAAGAGACCTTCAAAATTCAATCCAAGCTATTCTAGCCCGTATGGAACCACCTTCTACCTCCACTACTCAACCTTCAAGTTCTAGTGCACTACCCTCTCAACCTTTATCCAACCCCAAGGGTGGCACCAACACCATCACCTTGAGGTCCGGCACTAAATTGCAAGAGAGGAGTCTCCAGGAGCCAACCCCAAGAAAAGTTACTCAAGATGATGATGTTGTTGAGGTAGAAGAAGTCGAAGAGGAGGATGAGGTGCAAGAGGTAGTTGAAGAAGAAGTTGATCAACCAAGGGATGGAGTTCCTAAGGATGGACATGTCTTGGAAGAAGCTACTCCAATTTCATTTCCTACGTTGGCAAGGAAGACCAAAAAGCAAGTGGAGCTAGATCCCAAGATGGTGGAAATATTTAAAAAGGATGAGGTGACTATTCTCCTTTTTGATGCTATTTGCCAAGTCCCTAAATATGCTAAGTTTCTAAAAGATCTGTGTATGAACAAGGAAAAGATTCATGATTTAGAAACTATTTCATTGGGAAGCTCAATTTCTGCTTTGATGGGTGTTATACTGGAGAAATGTGGTGATCCCGGTCCTTGTCTAGTGATGAACGGATTTTTGCTAGTAAAGAATTTCACAAAAGTAATCACGTTGTAAGTATAGTTTCTAAACCAACAAAGAATCCTTTCATACAAAAACTTGTTTGTCACTAAAGCAAACCCAATAAAATTAAATCGAAGTATTTAAATCTCGGGTCGTCTCTCAAGGAATTACAAGGAGGTGTAGTTATTATTGGTTATGAGATTGTATCTTTTTTTTTGGGTTTTTGGAAGGTTGAACAAGGAATATAAATGATAAGAAAATAAGCTAATAATTAAGAAAACTCTTGGCAAGGTATGAAAATTAGAAGTCTTATCTTAGTTATCCTTATCAATTGTGTTGAGAATTATTCATTGCTCCCACTTAGTTAACCTCTAACTATGAAGGAAAGTCAAGTGGACAAATCAATTTGATTCCTCAAGTCCTAGTCAACTCCTAAGAAAAGACTAGCTTTAGAGGGATCCAAATCAACCAGCAACTTCAATTATCAATCAACAAAGGAGTTTGATAACTCAAGAGTCTCCAATTACTCAACCAAAGCCAAAAGGGGAAAAATCTACACTAGCATCCTCCCAGGAATTTAATCAAACACTTGAAAGGCACAACATAAAAACATGGAAAAATCAGCAAGGGATATTAAATCCAAACAACCAATTTCAAACATCAATGACTAACAAATAAAGAGAGCAACCATAAATATGAAATACCTCAAATTGCATTAAATAGAGAAATCAAATCTAACAAGAGAATTCATGAACCAAATAGCAACATAAAGTAATCAATAAGGAAATAAATAAACTAGAATACTAGAACAATTAAGAGTAGAAGAGAAACTAAATTGAAGCAAAGTAGAATCTAAAATTAAGAAAAGCTAAACCTAAAATTCTAAAACTTAGAGAGAGGAGAGAGCCTCTCTCTCTAGAAAACTACATCTAAAACCTAAATTGTGCGAATGAATTGATAAATGAATGAATGAATGATTCTTCCACTCTGCAGCTTTTAATCTTTGTTTTCTGGGCCGAAAACTGGGTCAAAAGCAGCCCAGAAATCGCCCCCAGCGTTTTCTGATGCGTCCAGCACGTGGCTCTGTCACGCATACGCATGATCCAGGCATGCGTGTCGCCTAACAGTATAGAAACTATGGCAAATTATATATCATTTTAAAGCCCTGGATGTTAGCTTTCCAACGCAACTAGAACCGCCTTATTTGGACCTCTGTAGCTCAAGTTATGGTCGATTTAGTACAAAGAGGTTAGGCTTGACAGCTCAACAATTCCTTCAATTTCTTGTATTCCTTCCACTTTTGCATGCTTCCTTTCCATCCTCTAAGTCATTCCTGCCCTATAAACCCTGAAATCACTTAACACACATATCAAGGCATCGAATGGTAATAAGAGAGGATTAAAATTAGTAATTTAAGGCCAAAGAAGCATGTTTTCAATCATAGCACAAAATTAGGAAGGAAAATGTAAAACATGTGAATTATATGAATAAGTGTGAGTTTAGTGAATAAAATCCACTCAATTAAGTACAAAATGTACCACGAAATAGTGGTGCATCATCTAGTCACTTGCACTATAGATGGCGTACAATTTGTTGATTGCATGTGTGATTTAGGTGCTTGTGTTAGCATTATGCCTTTATCTGTTTATGATACATTGAAGCTTCCACCGTTGAAACGGTCGGTGGCCCAGTTTGTTTTGGTGGATAAAAGTATAATTTCTGTGGTTGACATTGTGGAAGATGTTTTAGTGGGTATAAAGGGATTGGTCTTTCCAATTGATTTCCATATTCTTGAGATGCCCCCTAGTGACTCTGGAAGAACATCATCTATCTTGCTTGGGAGGCTGTTTTTGAAGACCTCCCGGTTTAAATTGGAAGCTTTTTCGGGTACCTACTCTTTTGAGATCGATGGAAGAACGGTGAGCTTTAATCTTGATGAAGCCATGAGACATCCACCGGAGGACCATTCTATCTTTCGATGTGATATGATTGATAATGTTGTGGCCGAAGTCCACCATGATAGTCTTAATGAGAAGAATATGATTCAAGGTCCAAGTGTGGGGAGCCCCATGAATGTGAAGAAGACAACTTACCACCTCCGGTGTTGCCGGATGATCAAGTGCCAAGTCATGAACAAAGTGCAGATTTGATACCACTTCCATCCCACCTAAAATATGCCTTTCTTAAAGAAAATCAAAAGCTCACGATGATCATTGCAAAGGAGCTTACCTCCCAACAAGAGGAGAAATTGCTTCATATCTTGAGAAGAAACAAAAGGGCTATTGGGTGGAGCTTGGCAGACATAGTTGGCATAAGCCCTCAAGTTTATGAACACCACATTTTTCTAGAAGATGGAGCCAAGCCTATTCGGAAATCTCAAAGGCATCTAAATCCCACCATTCTAGAGGTTGTGAAGAAAGAGGTGACCCGATTGCTAGAGGCCGACATTATCTACCCGATTTCGGATAATGAGTGGGTGAGCCCCGTGCAAGTGGTTCCGAAAAAGTCCGGTGTCACTACAGTCAAGAATGAAAGTGGGGAGCTTATAGCCACAAGGGTTCAAAACTCATGGAGGGTCTGTATCGACTGTAGGCTCTTGAATTTGGCTACTAGGAAGGACCATTTTCCATTACCGTTCATCGATCAAATGCTCGATCGCTTGTCCGGTAAATCTCATTACTGTTTTTTAAATGGCTATTCTGGTTACTTCCAAATCCATGTTGCTCTAGAAGATCAAGAGAAAATCACTTTCACATGTCCCTTTGGAACATATGCCTACAAAAGAATGCCATTTGGCTTGTGTAACGCACCGGCTATGTTCCAAGGGTGTATGATGAGTATATTTGCAGATCTTCTTGAGCATTGTATGGAGGTGTTTATGGATGATTTTAGTGTTTATGGGGACTCCTTTGATCTTTGTTTGGATAATCTTGCAAAAGTATTAGAGCGGTGTACTAAATCAAACCTTGTGCTTAACTTTGAAAAATGCCACTTTATGGTGAGACAAGGTATTGTTTTAGGTCACATCGTCTCTAATGATGGTATTTCTGTTGATCTGGCAAAGGTCAATATTATTTCTGGTTTAACTTACCCGTCTTCTGTGAGGAAAGTTTGTGCTTTTCTTGGTCATGCAGGTTTCTACCGGCGTTTCATCAAGGACTTTAGTAAGGTTGCACTACCCCTCTCTCGGTTGTTGCAAAAGGATGTGGAGTTTGATTTGAGTGAAGATTGCATAGAGGCATTTGACAAGCTGAAGATTGCTTTGATCTAAGCTCTTATTGTGAGAGGGCCTGACTAGAGTAGGCCATTCGAGATTATGTGTGACGCATCTAACTATGCGGTAGGAGCGGCGCTGGCTCAGCACGAAGGTAAAAATTCCTATGTCATTGCTTATGCCTCTAAGACTCTAGATGGTGCCCAATCTAACTATACTACGATTGAGAAGGAATTGCTAGCAATTTTTTTTGCCTTGGATAAATTCCGAGCCTATTTACTTGGATCCAAAGTGGTAGTATATTCAGACCATGCAGCGTTGAAATATTTGTTGGCCAAGAAAGAGTCAAAACCAAGGTTGATCCGATGGGTATTGCTTTTGCAAGAGTTTGATCTAGAAATCAAGGATAAGAGTGGTTCCCAAAATTTAGTGGCGGATCACTTGAGTCGCCAAAAACACACAAAGGGTGATCCCACTCCTATCAATGATGCATTTCCTCTTGAGAGCTTGCTAGCAATATCCAAGGTGATCCCTTGGTATGCACCCATTGCTAATTATTTGGTTGGTCGCACCTTTCCTCCCAATTTCTCTCAACATCAAAGGGATAAGCTCAAGAACGAATCCAAATATTATATATGGGATGACCCATATTTATGGAGATGTGGTGCCAACCAAATAATTAGGTGTATTCCACAATCCGAGTTTCAGTCTATATTGGAGGCTTGCCACTCTTCTGAGGGTGGTGGCCACTTTGGTCCTCAAAGAACTGCTAGAAAGATCTTAGACTGCGAATTTTGGTGGCCTACACTCTTTAAGGATGCCTCTCTCTTTTGTAACTCTTGCTCCCACTTTCTAAGGTTTGGAAATATTTTCAAGAGGGATGAGATACCCCAACAAACTATGTTGTTTTGTGAAATTTTTTATGTTTGGGGTATTGACTTCATGGGCCCCTTTCCAAACTCTAATGGTTTTCTAGATGTTCTACTTGCTGTTGATTATGTCTCCAAGTGGGTGGAAGCGAATTCCATCCGTACTGATGATGCTAATATGGTTATCTCTTTTGCTCGGAATAACATCATTTGTCACTTTGGATCACCACGAGCAATCGTGAGTGATCAATGCTCTCATTTTTGTAACAAGAGAATGACAGGTTTGATGAAGAAGTATGGCATCATTCACAAGGTGGCTACGGCCTACCACCCCCAAACAAATGGCCAAGCCGAAGTCTCTAACCAGGAAATCAAGCACATATTGGAGAAGATTGTGAAGCCTCATAGGAGGGATTGGAGTTCTAAGCTCGGAGATGCGCTAAGGGCTTACCCGACGGCTTATAAGACACCAATTGGTATGAGCCCGTTCCGGCTAGTCTATGGAAAGGCTTGCCATCTCCCAGTGGAGGTGGAACACAAGGCTTACTGGGCCATAAAGGAATGCAACTTAGGATTGGGGGGAGTTGGAATCGAAAGGAAGTTACAGTTGGTAGAGTTGGAGTGCCTTCGATTGGAAGCCTATAAGAATTCAAGGCTCTACAAAGAGAGGATGAAGGCGGTGCATGATAAGAACATCAAGAGAAGAAAGTTTAGAGCTGGGGATCTAGTCCTCCTCTACAACTCAAGATTGAGGTTAATGCCAGGCAAGTTAAGATCAAGGTGGGAAGGACCTTATAGGGTGGAGAAAGCTGAGCGGCCTGAGCCATATGGGGTCTTTGAACGAACTGAATTTCTGTCGGTAAAGAATTTTTATAAAAATATAATCGCGTTGTAAGTATAGTTTCTAAACCAATAGAGAATCCTTTTGTACAAAAATTTGGTTATCACAAGTAACAAAACCCAATAAAATTTATAACTGAAGTATTTAAACCTCGGGTCGTCTCTCAAGGAATTGCAGGGAAGTATGATTTATTATTGGTTATGGAAAATTGTATATTTTTGGGTTTTTGAAATAAGGAACAAGTAATTTAAATGGCAAGAAAAATAAATTAATGATAAAGAAAACTCTTGCAAGGTATAAGAACTGAAAATCCCATCCTAGTTATCCTTATCAGGTGTGATAAGAATTGTTATTGCTCCCACTTAGTTAACCCTTACTAAATAAAGGAAAGTCAAGTGGACCAACCAATTTGATCCTCCAGTCCTAGTCAACTCCTGTGGAAAGACTAGCTTTAGAGCGATCCAAATCAATCAGCAATTTCTAATTTTCAATCAACTGCTGAGTCTGATAACTCAAGTGTTACCAATTACTTAACCAAAGCAAAAAGGGAATAAATCTTAAATTAAATTGAAAGCATCATAAATAGAATAAAATAATCATTAATCTGAAATACCTCAAATTGCATTTAAACATAAATTCAAATCTAACATGGGAATGTTCACAAGCCAATTTGGCAACATAAGTCAAATACAAGTAAAAGCATTAGAATAAATAAAAGTAGAAGAGAAACATAAATTAAAGGGATATTGAACCTGGAATGGAGTAACAACCATAAAGTAAAAGAAATCCTAATTCTAAAACCTAAGAGAGAGGAGAAAGCCTCTCTCTCTCTCTCTCTCTCTAAAACTACATCTAAACCTAAAATTATGAATTATGAATGTTGTCTTGTTGTTTTGTGCATTGTTATTTGATTCCTTCATTTTCTGGCTTATATTCTGTGTTTCTAGATTTGGAATTGGGCCGAAAAAGGGTCCAGAAATCGCTGGGGGCATTTTCTGCAGATTCCTGTACGTGACGTCCGTCACGCGTGTGCGTGGGTCATGCGTTCACGTCATCTGGGAGTTTTCCTTGTCACGCGTACGCATCAATCACACGTACGCGTCATTTGCGTTCTGCTCAAGGCAAGTGTCCGCGTTAGTCACGCGTTCGCGTCTATGCCATTTCGCGCTAGGCACGCGTCCGCGTCATCCATGCGTTCGCGTCGCTGCCCTTTTCTTCAAATCTCCATTTTTTTGCTTTCCTTCCATTTTTGTATGTTTCCTTTCTGTCCTTTAAGTCATTCCTGCCCTATGAAGCCTGAAAATACTTAACACACAAATCACGGCATCGAATGGTAATAAAAAATAATTAAAATTAATATTTTTAAAGCATAGGAAACATGTTTTCACATATATCATAAAATAAGGAAGGGAAGGTAAAACTATGCAATTCATATGAATAGGTGGGTGAAGAATTGATAAAAACACTTAATTGAGCACAAAATGAATAATAAAATATGGGTTTATCAGTGTTCCACTTGAGTCACCCTTCAAGCCCCACAATCTTCAAGGTTAATGGTCACCGTCTGAAGCTTTATCATGGAGAGAAGATGAAAAGTAACAAAGAGGTTAAGGTGTTCCTTCTTGAGGATGCACCCGAAGGCGAAGAGATCTGAGCTCATGACCGTCCAACTTAAGGACGTTAAAGAAAAGTGCTAGGTGGGAGACACCCACCATGGTATGATCTTCCATTGTACATAGTTTCTTGCATATAGTTTTTAGACTCTTTGTTGGATTGTGTGATTGCTTGATTTTATGAGTTTGTTTAAGTATGCTTGGTTTTGTTTGATTTTTGTTAAGATGCTCATGAGGATTTCATTGATATTGGTTTGGTTGAATGAGAATGTTGAAGAAATGCTTAATCTTGAGTATTGCATGATGTTTTGAGCGCTTTTGAACTATCTAGCACGAATGCTTACCAAGATTGTGTTATAATTGCCCTTCCTCATGTGTATGAAAAAAAAAAAGGTCGCCCCATGCGCAAGCGTGGATGACATGTACGCGTCGATTGCACTTCCGCAACTCCTGGTACAAAAATCCGAGAGTCGTGCGAAATTGTGATGGAAGTGTGCCCAATGCACAACCCCCATCACGAGTGTGCGTCGACTGACGCCTATGCGTCCCTGTCTGTTTCGCGCATCCACGCCTAAGCGTGGGTGATGCGTGTGCGTCCCTGACACTTTTTTGCAACCCACGCGTATACGTGGGCAACGCACACGCGTCGTAGGCGTGTTTTTGAACTCTCGGTACAAAATCCAGAGAATTGTGAGAAAATTGTGCAAGAATTGTGCGGGGAGCACAACTGCTACCCACGCGTAAGCATGGGCGACGCTTTCGCGTCGGTCGCCATCCTCACCATCCACGCGTGTACGTCGCCGAGGCGTACGCGTCATTTACTCTGCAGCCAACTCCTGGTACAAAAACCAGAGAGTTGTGTGAACTTTGTGCTGCCTTTGTGCGCAGCGCACAACTGTCTCCGCGCGTGCGCGTTACCTGATGCGTACGCGTCCCCTGACGCATACACGTCCTCTCCCATTTCTGCTACCCGTGCGTATGCGTGGGCGACACTTACGCGTCACCACTATTTTCCAACATACGGTTGGATGAGGCGCACGCGTCGCGTCCCGGATGCAGCTGATATGCAGCGTACCTTGTTTTCAATTCTTTCTTTAGTTTCCTTCTTCCTTTCTTCTTCCTTCTTCTTACCACCTTTTCTCTGCCCAATACCATCGGCGACTTCAACCACCGGCGACCACCACCTCTGGCAGTCCCACATTCCCTTTTCCCTTTTGTTCCCTCCTTTCTCTTCTCCTATTTTCACTTGCACTCTACCTTACTTTCTTTCCCTTCTCAAGGTTTTACTCCCACTTCTTCTCTTTTGTCTTTGTTTAATTTTTTCTCTTATTAGTTGCATTTAATTACTCTCTTCCATTTCTTCTTAGTGCATTTTGATTAATTCGTTTTTGTTTCTTTGCCTTCTTTTTTTTTTTTTATATTTTTCATGGGTGTTGAACTTTGAGCTGTGACTTGCATTGGTTGGATATTTTGATATTACTTGGCTTATTTGTGATATGTGGTGTTGTTTTAATGATTGGTACTTCATTTTGGGGCATTACATTTGTGAATTTTTCCAACTTGCTTATTGTTTGAAGATTGAACACCAAGTGTTTGTTGAAAAGCACCTATGCCATTTTGGTTCATTTTGACATTGTGCTTTCAATTTAGTGCTCTCTTCTCATACACTTGATTTTCTTTATGTGTATTGAGCCTATTATGCTTCATCTTTACCATCTATATGCTCATTACCCATGACTTACTTCTTTGTACCATATTGCAAGATTTGTGATTCCACTTTCTCTAACTCCACCTTAATCCATTGCATTCTTCTTTGTCTTGGAGTTAGACTAGGTGCATGATTTTCTTATGCTTATTATCTTTTTTGCATGTGTACTTTGTGTTGTTATTGATGCTTGAGCTTATCCTTCTCATGCCTCACGCTTGCATGCTTCTCTCACTCTTGCATCTCATGCTAGTGATATGCCCCATGATTTTATTGCTGTCTTGTTGACATGTTGCAGCTGTCATGTCTTCAAGATGCTTTACCCCTTTGTGGCATTATTTATCACTTGCATGTTATTCTCCAAGTGTTGTTTCTTTGAGTTTAATGTTTTTTCTTTTCCTTTCTTTTTCAGGATGGCCACCAAAAAGAGCAAGGAAAAAGCGTCAAAAAAGTCGCCTACCAAGAGGGCACCTCAGAGGTTAACCACCAAGGCGCACCATGCACCTAAAGCTAAACCCCTCTCCAAGAGGGTGAAAAAGATTATTCATATTGATGAGCAAGAGAAGGGCAAACCTGAGAAGGACCCCACAAGGTTTCCCAACCGCTTTTGTGAGCTCATGTTCCCCGCTATGGTTGAAAGAAATTATCATTCTGAACATCTCCTCGCCCCTCCGGAGCACATCGTTCAGTTTGTGATGCCCCGCATTGAGCAACGACAATGGGGATTTCTAATGCGGAGACCGCAGAAAGCCAACCTTTCTTGGGTGGTGGAGTTTTACTCCAACTATCACTCCCCTTCTCTTTAGTCAGTTTTTGTGTGCCAGAAGCAAGTCTCCATTTCAGAAAAAGCCATTCAAGGGATACTTAAGGTCTTGCCAGTGGCGGATGGGACAGATAGTTACCAAGAGGTCCTGCTACAGTGCTACACACACAGTTTTGATTGGGATTCGATCCTTGGGGTCATTGCCCAACCGGAGACACATTGGACCCGAGGGAGACTCAGGCCTCGGCCTAAGTGCATTGATGCACGTGCGCTTACTGTGGAGGCTCGAGCGTGGGCCCAAATCTTATCCCACTACGTGCTTCCAAGTACTCATGAATCATCCATCACAGCGGACTTAGCCCTCCTTGTTTGGTGCATACTCACTGAGAGGCCTGTCAACATTGCTCTCCTCATCCGACAGGCAATGGGTCGTGTCCATGCTAAGGGTAACCTCCCATTTCCCACCTTGGTAACAGATTTGGTTGCTGCTGCTGGTGTTCCCCACGAATCTACGGACATGAAGGCGATAATTCCGGCGAAGGGCGACATCGTCCTGAGCGGAAAGTATCTTCAGCTTCCTGTGGATACCACAAGCCTTGACATGGCTATCCCTTCCAACATTCCTACCACTCATCAGCACCACAGAAATCCTCCCACCAACTGCTTGTTGAGCTCACTGAAAAGGTAGACCGATATGAGCGGCAGAACAAATGCCGATTTGCTTACTTGAAGAAGCTTTGGGGTTGTACTAACCCGCCTATGGAGGAGCCGGATATTTCCACATCCACTTCAAACCCAAGTGAATCGAGTACTCAAGAGATGGATAGTGGAAGTGGTGACACAATCCCACCTTGCGCATCACCAATAGCACGGAGGACCGTGCAAATTTCTAAGTGTGGGAAGGTCGGTTACCGACTTCTGTAGGTAACAACCCTTTCTTTTCAACACCCATAATTTTAATTGCATGGCTAGTTTTTGTATTTGAACACTTTTTGCATGGTAGTTGGTTCTTGTTAGGACTACTTGGTTAGGGTGATGACTTCTTTTCCAAGAAATCATCTTTAGAGCACCCTACCAATTTGGAAATTTTTTTTGTTAAACTTGCTTGAAGAATTTATCTTGGAACATGGTTTTTGTGCTAAGAACACAAGCATGTGAGTTTTGAGCCCAATTGCGTGGTCACATCTTATAACCATTATTTTTTCTTCTTGTGTGATTATTCTCTTTCTATGATTGCAATCCTTGATTTGTTTGATTCTTTACATCCATTATTCCATGTATACATGCATTTATATGATTGAGGCCATCATTTTAGTTAGCTCACTTACGCAAATAGCCTACCCTTCATCAACTATTGCTATCCAACTTTGAGCTTATTTTAATCCCCTTTGTTCTTAATTTCAGCACATTACAAACCTTTAAGCAAAAAATAATAAATTCCCTTTATTTGGATCTTTAATTAGCTTAGGCTAGTGAGTGTGTGTATCATTCAAGTGTGGGAAAACTTGGGACATTAGTTGAGATAAAAGTGTATTTTGAGTTTTTCATTGAAAACATTGGGAATTGGGTACATACTCGTGTATGAATTATGTTTAAACCATATGCATTGATACCTTTGTATATAATTACATTAAAAAGAAAAAGAGAAAAACAAAAGAAAAATAAAAAGAATATATATACATATATATATATATATATATAGAAAAGAAAAAAAACAAATAGAAAAAGAAAGAAAAAGAAAAGCAATAAAAATGGGACAAAATGTCCCAAAGTAAAGTTCAATAAAAAAATTCAATGCATATGTGTGGTGATCAGAAAGAGAATGCATGAGTGTGTGAAAAAGTGAGAATCATGGGTAGTTAGGTTGTTTATTAGAACTATAAAGGTTATTGTATGTGTTAGGTGAGAGCTTAAATCAAAGATTCAAATTTCAAGCTCACTTAGCTATATATAACCTTACCTTGACCCTAGCCCCATTACAACCTATGAAAAGACCTCATGATATATGTATGCATGCATTGAATAATTGTTGATTGTTAGATGAAAAACAAATCTTAGATAGCATGATTAGAGGAGAATTGAGTGGTCAACCCTACACACTAGAGCGACTAGAGCGGATACACTTCCGGTGAGGGTTTGATGCTCAACTCCTTGTTCCAGGCTTTCACAAGCTTTCTTCATGCAAGTTATGTACTCTCCATTTTGATATTGGAATTGGTAGAGTTCATGAATTATCTTGTCATTTTGGCCCTATGTGCTCATACATGTTCTTGGAAGTTGATTCACTTTTGACAAAGTAGATAGAAGCATTCGCATTAGTTGCATTCATGTAGGTAAATTGCATTGCATAAACCTCACTCTCCTATGATTCTTTGGTCTTTTAATTTCTTTTAGCATGAGGACATACTTGGTTTAAGTGTGGGGAGGTTTGATAAACCCCAATTTTAGGGTTTATCTTGTGTAAAATTTGGGGGTTTTTATCAATATTCTTTCAAACTTATTCATATAAAATGCATAGTTTTGTGTCTCCTTCCTTATTTTGCTTCATGGTTGAAAATATACTTCTTTGACCTTAAAAATACTATATTTTAATCCTCTTCTATTACCGTTTGATGTCGTGATATGTTTGTTAAGTAATTTCAGAGTTTATAGGGCAAGAATGGCCTAGAAGAGAGAAAGGAAGTATGCACAAGTAGAAGGAACATGAAGAATGGAGCTTTGGAGAGTTGGCTGCGACGCGCACGCGTGGCTGACACGCGCACGTGGAAGCATGTTGCTGGGATTGGCGCGCAAAAGTTGACGCATTCGCGTGGCTGAGCAAAAATCCCATCGACGCGTATGCGTGCCTGACGTGTACGCGTGGCTTGCAAAACTCAGTTGACGCGTACGCATGGTCGATGCGCACGCGTGATGCTCGGCACGTGACTTCATTAGTGAAATCGTGGCTGGCAATTTTTGAAGAGCTCCAGGCCCAATCTGAGCTGAATTCTGGAGGGAAAAGACCCAAGGAACTAAGGAGAAAGGGGGGATTCACACATTAGGGAATTTTTGGCTAGTTTTTTAGTTTATGTTTCTAGAGAGAGAAATTCTCACTTCTCTCTAAGTTTTAGCCTTCTCAATTTTAATTTTACTTGGATCCTTTGGTTAGATCTGTTTTGAATTCAATTTTATGTTGCTTTAATTTGTAGATCTCATTGTCCTACTCTCATTTAGTGTTCTTGTTATTCTAGTTATTTTGGATCTTAGATTTGGATCTTGTTTACATTGATTTCTATTAATGAATTGAGGAATTTCATGTTCATTGTTGTTAATTGCTTTATTGTTGTTAATTGTTTGTAGTAGATAGCTTTAGTTTGAATTCTCTTCTCAATTTCATAATGTCTTTCATTATTGCTCATCAAATGTTTGAGAAAATTTTAATTGTAGTTATGGAGTAGATTTTCACTCTTAGCTTGGGGTTGGGTAATTGGAGACACTTGAATTGTCAAAGTCTTTTGTTGATTGACAATTGAAAATTGCTAGTTGATTTGAATGCCACTAAAGCTAGTCTTTCCTTAGGATTTGACTAGGACTTGTGGACTCAAATTGATTATCTCCACTTGACTTTTTTTCATAGTTAGAGGTTAATTAAGTGGAGCAATAGCCAATTATTGTCACAATTGATGGAGGCAATGATGATAGAAATTCTAATTCTCACCCCTAGCCAAGGATTTTACATTGATTGATTGTCAGTCACCCTTGTTAGTTTAATTTCTTGGTTTCCTTAGTCCAATTGCTAGTTGCTCATTGTTTTAATTCAAGTTCATTTACTTTTCCTGTGTATAACTCCAAAATACCAAGAGAACTCCTAACCAATGATGTGCATCTTAGGACAACTCATAGGGAAAACGACCCGGGATTCTACTCCCGTTATTGAATTTGAGTTGTGGTGAAACATTTTCTAAATTTGGTGCGGGATAGCTTGTTGGTTTAGACTATACTCACGACAGAATTTATTGGTAAATTCTAGATCGACAAATATCCCACATCAGATTATGTAAATGGTTGGTACTAATATGTATAGTTGATATGTAATGCAAATTAATGATTGGGTTGAGAATTGTGTGAATTTGTATGTTTGGTGTGTTGAGAATTTAATGAATTAGATAATGAATATTGGTTTGTGGGATATGTATTTAAATTGTGAATTTGGGCCGGAGACCGTGAATCTTGGGCTGGAGGCCGGAAAGAAGTAAGTAAGGTAAGTGATGTGTGTATTGTGTGATGACATATGAGATTGAGTGGAATTGTGATTGTTGTTATTTGGTTACAATGGATTGTATGGATTATGTGGTTATTAGTTTTGAGGGAGGAATTTATGTCTTTGTTGATAATGCATGTGAGATGTATATGATGATATGAATTTATAGGTCTTGGGGGTTGATGGAATTGGTATTGTTGGAACTTTAGATGTGGAATGAAGTATATGATATGGTATTTTGTTTGAAATTGTGTTATTTGATTGAGATTGGTCAAAATGGTGGATTTGTGGATTGTAAATTTATTGAGAATGTTGAAAATAGGAGTTGAGGAGGCTTGAGGTCGATTTTGGTAAGTTTGGGTTGGTTTTGAAAAGGTTTGAAATTGGTTTGTGTTAAAAATTTAGTTTTTGTTGGTTTTTATGAAAGTTCTGATTTTGGTCTACTTTGATAGAGCATAACTTGGTCTCTGGATTCCTGATTTGTATCAAACTTATTTAGAAATAAAATTGGATCCGAGATGTTTATGTCGTTTGAAGAACGAGTGGAAAATGATTTAAAACGAAAAAGTTATGCCCGTCGGAAGTTTGGGGTTTGGAAATGTAAGCATGCAGTTTTTTTAAACTTAGTAAAATTTTTGATAAAACGTGCTCCGACACGCACGCATGGCTGACACGCACGCGTCACTCACGATTTTTACTCTCTCACACATGCGCCTGGCTGACGTGTACGCGTCACTGTATTGATGCAAGTGCCCAGTAGAAAATCCAGAGAGTTGCACTGGAACTGTGCTGGTCTTGTGCGAGGAGCACAAAACGCACCCACGTGTACGCGTGGCTGATGCGCACGCGTCACCCTACCTCTCTACTTCCCATGCGTGCGCATGGACGATGCGCACGCGTCACTCTATTTTTCCGCCTTCCACGCGTGCGCATAGGCGACATGCACGCGTGATCCCGTTTTCACCAACAACTGATTTTTGAGTTTTCAAAGCCGAATTTCAGACTTCTAAGCCTCCATTCTTACCCTTTATGTCCTAAATTCTTATAGTATGCCTAGCGATGGGAAGAGGCTAGGAGACATGGTAACTTGTGGATGAAGTAGGGGAGAGTCAATGATGAATTATGATTAAAGACAATTGTATGGAGTGTTGATGATGATAGTGGAAGTGCTTCATATGCCACGAGCTGAAGGCCTGTAATTGTTAATAAGTTGTGGCTGTTTATGGATTGTATTATGAGCCGGATGGCTGTGATAAGAATTGAACTAGGGCTGAGTATGTATATGTATATGATTAATGATTAAATGATTATGATTGATTGAGGAAGCTTGAACATGTGGCAAGTATGCCGGAGATGCATATCTGATTAATGAATGAATATAGTAAATGAATAATGATGGAAAATGTTGAATGTGATGTGTGACCCCGGGTAGTAGGCAGTGGCGTTGTTCAATTGCTCTAGGTATGAGATGGGGAAGAAAAAATATGATAAATGAGTTTAATTATGGAGTTTTGAATGAATGTATGCTTGTGATACCTGGGTAGTAGCAAGGGTCGTGGTTCGTCCCTCTTGCTCCGAGTCATTATTTGAGAATTGGTAATAATGAAGAGTGGTTATGAATGAATGTGTATTTATGATACCTGGGTAGAAGCAAGGGTTGTGGTTCGTTCCGCTTGCTCTAGGTTAATGTTTGAGATTAGATAACAATGACGATTGATTTTAAACTGAATGAATGTATGTTTTGAGATCTTGGGCAGTAGCAAGGGTTGTGGTTCTTTCCACTTGCTCTAGGTTAGAAATTGTGATACCTGGGTAGTAGCAAAGGTTGTGGTTCGTCCCACTTGCTCCAGGTCAGAGATTGTGACGCCTGGGTAGTAGCGGCAGTAATGGTGATTTCACTCGCTCCAGGTTGAGCTTTTAAACACCCACCTGGGTAGTAGCCGCAGAAGTGGTTGTTCTACTGGCACTGGTTTAAGCGGGAAGTAGCAAAGGGGTTGTAGCTCAAGCCCACTTGCTCCGCATGGGTGTTTCTATCCATGGTTATCTGCCATGACGTGTCGAGTTGGCTATATAACTGATAGATGATATCATCAACCATATGGAAGGCATACATTATTTGCATATGTTTGAATTGTTTGGGTTTGCCTATTTGTTTTGGATTGTGATATGATATATGGTATGTTATTTGATTATGTGCTACTTGTTCTACTTGTACCTTATTGTGTATTACTTGCCTGTAATGCTTGTGTTTGTACAACTGAGAGGTTCCTCATGCTAGTGTCGATTAATGCTGAGGGCTGTTCTTGTTGAGGTGGAGTAATGATATGATTAATTTAAAATGATGACTATTGAATGAGGTAATTTGAGCTCCCTGGGTGGACACAGTGAAGTGATTTCACTTGCTCCAAGAGAGGATATGAAGTATTGATATAGAATTGCTGAGACATAATAACTAGTGATGGTTTTGTTTATGATTCTGATTTTGATTCGTTGGAGAGTTAGAAAGTTGGAAAGCATGAGGAAGATGAAATAGATTTAGCATTCCCTTATGACAATTGCCTATTTATGGATTAGCGAGAACATAGGATTAATATTTGGTGAAAGAAAGTTTAGGATGCTTAGTAAGTTTTTATTACAATGTATTGTATTTATTTGGCACTTTTACCGTACTGGGAATACATGGGTCAAGGGTTCTCATTCCGTATATATCTCTTGTTTTTCAGATATAGGTCCAGGTGCTCAGAAGTGAGCTGTGGTTCATCTGAGAGATGGCGAAGATCTTTATACTCTCTACTTTTTATTTTTCTTAGAACCTCTCCACCTTTATTTTGAAAAGCTTATATTATGTATTGAACTCTTTTGAACTTTTCTATAGAGGCTTTTAATGTTTCTTTTGGGAGAGATTAGGAGATACTGTTGTCAACTACTGTTATACTGTACCCTAGCCGGCCTAAACTTCGCGGATCGCGACTAGTGGCTATCTACTTCTGTTATATATCTATGTACTGTCCTTCTCTTATTCTCCTTAATGCCTTTATCTGTATATTGTTTTCGACTTCACGCTTTATCTTTTAGTTGTCGATGCGTGAGTGATAGTGATATGACTTCGTGATTTTATTTTTACTCTTTTCAGTCTTCTCGATTAATACTCTTTTCAAACTTATTTATAATTATGTATTATAAATCCCCTTTGAGAGTCGTTGAAGAAACTGAAGATTGATGGTTTAGAAATTATAGTAAGCTCTCGTTGCAAGTATAGTTACTAAACCAAGCAATCAACCTTTCTTACAAAAGTTTTGGTTGTCACAAATAACAAACCCCTTTAAAATTGATAACCGAGTAGTTAAACCTCGGGTCGTCTTCTCAAGGAATTGCAGGGAGGTATGTTCTTATTATTGGTTATGCAAAGGTATGTTTTGGGGTTTTGGATTAAGGTAAAAAGTTAGTTGAATGACAAGTAAAATAAAATAATAATAACTGTAAAATAAACTCTTGGCAAAGTATGAGAAATTGGAAGTCCAAATTAGTTATCCTTCTCAATAATAAAAAAGATTGAATCTTAATTCCACTTAGTTGACCCTTACTAAAGCAAAGGAAAGTCAAGAGACTAATTAGTTTGATATTCGAATCCTATTTATTTCCTAAGAAAAGGTTGGGATTATTGAAGTTCAGTTCAATTAGCAAAGATAACAGTAATCAGTTATGTTGAGATAAGATAACTCCTGAGTTACTGATTTCTTAACCAAGACCAAAAGGGGAAAAAGTAAAATTGCTGGGAAAAAAATGTTTTCAGATTGGAAGCAATGGTGACATAAATAAAAGAGAGCAATAATAAACTGAAATACCTCAAATAGCATTAATTCAAATAATCTGGAACATAGAAGAATTCATAAATTAAATGGTAAAAGTAATTAATCAACTAAAGTAATGGAATGAATAAAAGTGAAAGGGAAGCTTAAAGTAAAGGAACATTAAACCTGGGATCGAGAGTTACTCCTAAAACTAAGAGAAATCCTAAATCCTAAGAGAGAGAGGAGAGAACCTCTCTCAAAACTAAATCTAAATCATGAGAAGTAACTAAATTGGCGAGCTCTCTTTTAATGGATGCATTCCCTCACTTCATAACCTCTGGTCTATGCCTTCTGGACTTGGATTTGGGCCAAAAAGGGCTTCAGAAATTGCTGGGAGCATTTTCTGCAATTTCTGGTGCGTGGCCTCTGTCACGCGTCCGCGTGGGTCACGCGGTCGCGTCATTCGGAGCTTTTCTTGTCACGCAGTCGCATCAGTCATGCGGCCGCGTCATATGTATTTTGCTTAAGTCGCGCGGTCGCGTCAGTCATGCGGCCGCGTCGCTGTTGATTCGCGCTTGGCATGCGTCCGTGTCGCCCATGCGATCGCGTGGATTCTAGTTTCTTTAGAAACTCCGTTTTGTGCTTTCCTTCCATCTTTGTATGTTTTCTTTTTCATTCTTTAAGTCATTCTTGCCTTAGAAGATCTGAAACTACTCAACACACTAATCACGGCATCGAATGGAAATAAAGGTAATTAAAATAATTAATTTTAAAGCATAAGAAACATGTTTTTCACATTATATATATATAGCCAAGCCTTAGATAGTGATAAAGTGCCTTTACAATTGAGATGGGAGAGAAAAATATTTTAAAAACTTGTAAGACAATTAATAATTTAAGCAGAGATATATGTTAATGAGCTATTGAACCCTCACTGGATTTTGTATTTACTCTCTAATCACTCAGTGTTTATTGGGTTAATCACTCTATTCTTCTTTTTATTCTTTCTTTCTATAACTTTGTTCTTCATCTAACCAATCAACAATCATAGAATATAGTCATACCAAAAATCATGAGGTCTTAAGTAAGGTTGTAATGGGGCCAAGGTAAAGGTAAGGGTATATGTATAAGGCTAAGTGAGCTAATAAGTGAATCCTTAATTAGACTAAGATCTCACCTAACATACATACTTTCTAAATCCAAGGTAAAAAGTAAGGTTAAAGTGGTGGAATGTCATGCAATGCAATCTAATCTAAATGCAACTACCTAGATGAATGATGCATCATGCAATTTTAGTTTTTATTTACTTGAATATAAAGCTTGCATGTAGTTAAATTAATTCACATTCTCAAGGAGTCATGTATATATATATAGCCAAGCCTTAGACCTTTCTAAATCAAAGCTTCTTTACCTATTTTCCATATTTTCTCACTTTCGATGTTACATGCTCATATCTCAATATTTATTTTTATCCCATGTGCATTGCTTTATTTTGCATTTGGGGGATTTTTTTGTGTCCCCTTTATTCAAATATTGAAAAATAATAAATTTTTTTTATTTTTTTATTTTTTTTATTTTTTTAATGCACATGGTAATTTAATTTCTTTAACTTCACATGAGGATGTTTCCCAAAAATTCTTATTTTGAAACATCTTTATTCTTTTTCAACCTTCTACCCTTTCGTTTCTATCATCCATGTTCCCAATAGGTTTCCCCACATTTAAACAATTACACAATTTCTATCTTAAGCTAGCCAAGGATTCAACTTGGGACTTCTTTATTTGTTTTCCCGCTTAAGGCTAGTAATGTGGTTATAAAACAAGAGGGGATTTAAAGGCTCAAGAGGGCTAACAAGGGTGATGTAAAAGGTAGGCTATTTTGAGATAAGTGAGCTAAAATCAAATAATGGTCTCAATCACTCTCTTGGTATGTATATACATTCTATAATCGGACATATAGATTAAAACAAAGCAAAGAACACCAGAATAAACAAGAAGGGCGAAACACACAAGAAAAAAATTATGGTTTGAATGTAACCATACAATTAAGCTCAAAACTCACGGACTGTGTGTTCTCTAGCTCAAACATCATTTATCAATTATGTATGTCATGCAGGTTTAGTTAAAAATTCCCATTATTCTCAATGTAAAACTTAAGGTGGCTTTAAAGTTCTAGTGTTTCTCCTTGATGAAATGTTGTTTAATTAACTAACATGTAATGCTATATATACAAGGTGTGGGTTGTTTTGATTCTGTTAAAGTCTCTAGTTTACTTCTTTTTTCTTTTAAATCTATTCCGAGTTATCTTATGCTAAAAGGGTAAACTATACTAATCAATCCACAATTTCTATAACTAATAAGTTAGAATTGCAACTAAACTAAGTGGCTAAAATATGAACTGAAAATGCAAAATGCAGAAATAGAGTATAAATACATGAAAATAGCAATGTATAAGTACTGCAAAATAGAAATAAAAAGAAAAATACAGAAAAATAGCAAAATAAATAAAAAGAGTATGTAGTGGTTCACCAAAAAAGAACGCCAGAGATGGCGACCTCCCTACACTTAAAATGTAGCATCGTCCCTGATGCTCAGTCATGCTGGGTATGAAGGAGTGTCATCACTGGAAGGATGTGTGGCAGGGGTCTCTCTGGTGGCTGTCTGAGCATCCGACTGCTGTAGAGGAGGGGCTGTCTGAATAGGGATCTCAGGGTCTGCAGCCTGGATCTGATGTGGGGTCTCCTGCTGGTGTGTTGCCTGTTGGGTGCCTGCCTGCGTTGCCTCCTGCTGTGGATGAGTCGCAGCCTCGGGCGCATCCGCCTCCTCCTCAGATGCCTCGGATGGTGTGTCAGGCTCGGAGGGGATATCGCCAGAGCGTATCATCAGCTTCAGGTGCTCATAGCGTCGCTTGTTGCGATGCTCCATCTGGTCAAGCCATCGAAACAGGCGGTGCACTAGATGATAGATGGGCTCTGGGGCAGGTGGAGGTGCAGTGGTGGTGGAAGGTGTAGCTGTAGAGGAGGAGGGGCCGGCAGATGGTGTGGCAGTGTCACCAAGAGCATTAAGGAATGGAGGTCTGTAGCCCAAGGCCAGAAAGTTCCTGCTGTGCGGGATAATGTTCTTGCATTCTGCAGCAGGTGGCCTCTCATCAGCATCCTCCCAAGGCACGTCAGCTCGACGGCCTAGCTGTGTGATCAAATATGGAAAGGGAAGAGTGCCTCGGACGTGGACCCTGGCCATGTAGAACTGGATAAAGCGTGGTAGGTACAGGTCCTTACCCTCCATCACACACCATAGGAGGGTGATCATAGCGGCAGGTATATTTGTCTCATGAGTACTCGGCATAATGAAGTTGCTAAGTATCTGATGCCACAGCCGAGCCTCATCATTCAAGTATGCCCGCTTGATTCCCTTGGGCATGGTGGTGTTCTGACCCATAATCCAAGGAACGGTTGGGTAAAGGGCTATCCGGGCCTTGACTGCATCCCAATCAAACTTCAGAAAGCGCATGTCTTTCTCAGCTTTCTGATAACCATCTGGCTGATCAGATTTAGGCAGAAGCTTTAGAACATCTTCAATTGCCTCTTCAGTGACCAGAATATGCTTCCTCCTAAGGTTCACTGCATCTAGGGAAGTCTTGAAGTAATTGCAGTAGAATTCCCTTACCCAAGATGCATTGACCTCAGATAGGTTTCACTCCAGAAAGAACCAGCCTCTTTGTTTGATCTGATCTGAGGTGTATTGCTGGAGTTCTTCTGGGATCTTCAGAGTCCTCTCCAGGTATAGGTTCCTGGAGTTTGCAAACACCGGATACTTCAGCTCACAGTATCGGTTTGCAAACTTCACTGGGTCATTAGCAGGGAGCAGCTGGTCGGCCTTCTCCTGCGGGGTGAAGTTTTTCTCCTGCCAGGAGGCATCATGCATGAGATCTATGATAGACATATATGATTCTCCTCTTTTACGTTTGCCAGTGGTAGCCTTTCCTTTTTCCTTTCTCTGGGAATCTGACATCCTTAAAAATAGAAAACCAGGATATAATAAAAACAGGAAAACAAATAGGCAAATAGTCAGAAGAAACACAAAGTGGCAAAGGAGAAGTAAAATGAGGAAAATGAGTTAAGTAAGTGGGCATTAAGGATTGTATAGGAGTTAAAAGTCCGAAAGGAAGAATTCACAATCCAAAATATAATAGAAGGCATGTTAAGTAGGAAAAATTATCAGTATGCCATGGTTAGAATGTTAAAAGAAAGTGAAAAACCAGAAGAAAGATTTTAAAAGGTTAGGTTGGTTAGAATTAAAAAAAAGAGTTCAGGAAACTAGAATTAGTGAGTTAGTGAAAAATGGGTTAAGGTAAGTGGCATAAGGATAAGTTTCTAAATAACAAGTATTCATAATTAGAAGCTATAGGTAGCTCATAACCAAACCAGGAAAACCGGTTGATGAAGATTCAGATAGATATAGAAATAGCAAAAATTAGAATCAAACATCAAAAATGCAATTTATGAACCAGGAGATCAAAGAGAATAAGAATGCGTGCCCGGCATTCATGAATGGGTTTGGGTAAAGCAGAGGAAAGCAGATTTCAAAATGCCAAAACCAAAACATGAATGAAAATATTTTACAGAAATTTGGGCAGCATTCCGGCTAAAATTGGATTGTCCCGGAAAATAAACAGTAATCAAATAGTTCATATGAATTAAAATTAAAGCTTGCAATTACATATAAGGAATATAAACATGAAAATTCAGTGTAAAGAGCAGCATGAAACAAGAAATCATAGCATATGAACATTACAAACATCACAGCAACAGTAGAATTGCAAATTTGATAAAACAGAAACATGAACAGTGCAAGTAAACAGGCCTAAATCCACTAACCACATCCTAGGCTACCTAACAACCTAAAATCCACTACAACATGCATATCTAACTAGCCTAAACATGAACATAAACAAAAAATAATGAAATAACGACTAAGGATAGAAGGGTGGCGTTCGTCGGAACCTGGTAGGCCGAATAAGGATAGTGGGCAGAAAGGTGGCTGGGGGTGGTGGTGACGGCGTCTGGCGCGGCGGCTGGCGGTGGTGGGCACGACTATTCGGGGCAGGAGGAAAGAAGGGATGGGTAATGGGATAGGGGGTAAGAGGGGAAGGGAAGGGTAGGGGTTATAAATTTGAATCCACGCGGCCGCGGGGGGCACGCGGTCGCGTGGCTGGAGCGAAATGGGGGGTGACGCGATCGCGTGGGTGACGCGATCGCATGGAGGGCAAAAAAGATTGAATGAAGCCATCGCCTGGCGCATGCGATCGCGTCGCTGGGATTTGTGCTAAACGCACGAATCCAGCGTCGTTTCAGTGCAACTCTCTGTCTCCTTTGGGGTGTTCGTGCAATCCATGTGACGCGGTCGCGTCGCTCACGCGATCGCGTGGGTCATTTGTGCAAAACGCACAATGGCCGCACGATTCCAGCCTAACTTTCTGGACGTTGGATCTTTACGCCGATCTCCAGGTCACGCGGCCGCGTGGATGACGCGATCGCGTGGGAAGTGTATTTTCGCCATTTGACGCGATCGCATGGATGATGCGATCGCGTCGCCCACCCCTTTTTTTTATACAGTATGCAGAATGCAATGATTAATATGAATGCGATGCAAATTTCCAGGTTCAATATTATAAAATAAAATAAAACTTGAAAACAAACAAAACGGAATAAAAATTGAAAAATGAACGATCATATCATGGTGGGTTGTCTCCCACCTAGCACTTTTTCTTCTTGCGTAATGACAACTTCTTCTACTTGTTCTAGTACGAATTCATTCTCTGTCTTGTCCACTGGAGTTTCTAGTATTTTCTTCATGCTACGCTCTTTGTTAGATTGTCCACATGGGGCTGTGGTTGGTCCTTGAATGTTTGAACGTCTAAAAGCTAATTGAATTACTGCTTGCTCCAGTTGTCGAATGGTTGTTTGAAGTTTATTTACTGTTTCCTTGAGGCGAACCTCTGATTCTCGGGGTAATGGATTTGGACATGATACATAGGAAAATGGTGGTGCTTGGGAGTGATTGGATTGGAACTGGGGTAAATAGGGATCATGTGGTGGTGAATGGTGAAGAGAAGCTTGTGAGTGTGGTGGTTTGAGGTTATGTTGAGAGGATGGTCTATAAGCACGGGGTGGGGCTTGTTGGTAGTTACAAGGTTGTCCACCATATCTATCAGCTGGGTATGCATTATGGAATGGTCGTTGTCCATGATATCTTGGAGGGTGTAGTTGCCTAAAGGGTTGATTAGATCCTCTTGGCTCCATCCATCCTTGATTGGTCTGACCTTGATGCATATTCCTGTTGTGGCTTCTATTTTCTTCAACAAAGTTAGAACCAAACTCAAAGCGAGAAGGGTGAGAGTTCATAGTAGCAAATAAAATTAAAAAGGAAAAACTGAAATAAATAAACAAGTAAAAGAAAAATATTTACAATAACCATTAATAAGGCACACGTTAGCAGTTCCCCGGCAACGGCGCCATTTTGAAGAAACTGAAGATTGATGGTTTAGAAGTTATAGTAAACTCTCGTTGCAAGTACATTTACTAAACCAAGCAATCAACCTTTCTTACAAAAGTTTTGGTTGTCACAAATAACAAACCCCTTTAAAATTGATAACCGAGTATTTAAACCTCGGGTCGTCTTCTCAAGGAATTGCAGGGAGGTATGTTCTTATTATTGGTTATGCAAAGGTATGTTTTAGGGTTTTGGATTAAGGTAAAAAGTTAGTTGAATGACAAGTAAAATAAAATAATAATAACTGTAAAATAAACTCTTGGCAAAGTATGAGAAATTGGAAGTCCAAATTAGTTATCCTTCTCAATAATAAAGAAGATTGAATCTTAATTCCACTTAGTTGACCCTTACTAAAGCAAAGGAAAGTCAAGAGACTAATTAGTTTGATCTTCGAATCCAATTTATTTCCTTAGAAAAGGTTGGGATTATTGAAGTTCAGTTCAATTAGCAAAGATAACAGTTATCAATTATGTTGAGATAAGATAACTCCTGAGTTACTGATTTCTTAACCAAGACCAAAAGGGAAAAAAGTAAAATTGCTGGGAAAAAAATGTCTTCAGATTGGAAGCAATGGTGACATAAATAAAAGAGAGCAATAATAAACTGAAATACCTCAAATAGCATTAATTCAAATAATCTGGAACATAGAAGAATTCATAAATTAAATGGTAAAAGTAATTAATCAACTAAAGTAATGGAATGAATAAAAGTGAAAGGGAAGCTTGAAGTAAAGGAACATTAAACCTGGGATCGAGAGTTACTCCTAAAACTAAGAGAAATCCTAAATCCTAAGAGAGAGAAAGGAGAGATCCTCTCTCAAAACTAAATCTAAATCATGAGAAGTAACTAAATTGGCGAGCTCTCTTTTAATGGATGCATTCCCTCACTTCATAACCTCTGGTCTATGCCTTCTGGACTTGGATTTGGGCCAAAAAGGGCTTCAGAAATCGCTGGGAGCGTTTTCTGCAATTTCTGGTGCGTAGCCTCTGTCACGCGTCCGCGTGGGTCACGCCGTCGCGTCATTTGGAGCTTTTCTTGTCACGCGGTCGCGTCAGTCATGCGGCCGTGTCATATGTGTTTTGCTTAAGGCGCGCGGTCGCGTCAGTCATGCGGCCACGTCGCTGTTGATTCGCGCTTGGCATGCGTTCGCGTCGCCCATACGATCGCGTGGATGCCAGTTTCTTTAGAAACTCCGTTTTGTGCTTTCCTTCCATCTTTGTATGTTTTCTTTTTCATTCTTTAAGTCATTTCTGCCTTAGAAGATCTGAAACTACTCAACACACTAATCACGGCATCGAATGGAAATAAAGGTAATTAAAATAATTAATTTTAAAGCATAGGAAACATGTTTTTCACATACATCACATAATAAGGAAGGGAAAGTAAAACCATGCAATTAATATGAATAAGTGAGTGAAGGATTGAATAAATCACTCAAACTAAGCACAAAATGTATCATAAAATATGGGTTTATCAGTCGTACCACCTTATTATCATTGACTTATGACTCGAGTATAAAGATATGAATATTAGGGTATTACATTACACTTATGTTGTGTTGTTTCCTTTTGATACACTTTTACTTTTTTTTTTCTCTGCCCAATTTTTATTGATTATTTTATCTTTTTATTGTTTTTTTTCCCTTCCTTTTTATTTCCCCAAAACAGATGACTTTTTTTGGCACGATGTACTTTATTTGTCTATTTATTTTATAGCGATATCATTATTATTATTATTTAGTTTTATTTCTCTTGTATATATATAGTACTTACTTATAAATTCAATT